>NW_005187424.1:4594393-4613647 GCF_000239375.1 Pundamilia nyererei | reverse complement strand
CTTGATCATGTCGCGATATTATCGCAAATGCGATATATCGTTCAGCCCTAGCAGCTAGCCAAAGAAAAAACTAGTATAACTGATGTCTGCAGTCTGATTACACCTGCGAGGAAAGTACTGCAGTACAGGATTAACAGGTTAGTGAGCTGTGTTGAGTTTTCAGTGTCACAAATGTGGCTTTACCAGGTTAGGCTGACATTATGGCAAGAGTTTCAGACTTTTTCTCTGCGACATGCTGCAAGTGCAATATAGATACTCGGCTGAAGGAAACTGTTTGATATATGCAAGCCATTTGGTTGTATCTTAGTAATATTGCAGAAGGAAGCCGTGCTGCATAGTTATGCAGCAAATGTAAAAATCCTACTTTGCTGCCAGTTCTGGTTTTAACCACTGGAACTGTATCTAACAGGACACAAATAGTCTATTTGTAGCCCATTTACCAGCAAAAATATGAATCAATAAAATTTATTTAATTTTCACTTTGTAAAAAAGTGATTTCCCACTCTCCTTTGCTAAGCTGTGCAGCCGTGTCAAAGCTTATAATAATACTGGTTTTTAATGATGTCTGACTGAAGAAGGCACCACTTAATTGGACCTTTGCAAACAGAAGAATTAAATGGCACACCATTACAGCCAGATTCGTGCCCCCCCCGCCCCCGTATTCCTGTCACCACTGCACTCTTAAAACCCCAAAAAGAAAACTTAAGAAAAAGAATCAAAAGATACATTTAACAACCCCATTTCAGAGCCTGAAGCCAAAAACCTGAGTTCACAAAGAAAATTAATAGCAACCAACATAATACTCATGTCTGGCTGCAGTTTTAGGTCTTGCTGAGCACACGAAAGTCTCGCTATGTTGACCTTGATAGTACAACCCTCAGGATCAGTGTGCGTCATATCACAATCTTTCCTCTTGTTCCCTTCTGCTTTTATGATCTAATCAGATGAAAACAAAAGATCAAAAATAACCTTTAAGAAAACAGAAACAAAACTAACAACATTACCAATCCATCCACTCCTTTCAACCAGCCATTTGAGAAGTACTTCAAACACATGCTTTTTGTTTTTTATAAGAATCTTGCTAAAATAGAATTATTATCCATTAAATATATGCTTTTGCACTCTTGTGCAATTAGTTTGAATTGTGCAACATGCCACTGGTGTAGAATTACCTCCATCTGCGTCTATACAACTAGAATACATGGCACATGAAAAAGAAAATCATCATGCCTGCCTAAAACGTAATTTCTAAGAGGGAAAATACATATGAGCAAGAATATTACATTCTACAAAACCCAAAATCAATAAGGAAGTGATGACAATTCAAAAGCTATTATTGTGAAAACCACTGTCTTGGTTTATTTTTTGGGGTTTCTTTTCCAGTCCTATTAGAGTTGGGGATATTTAAGATCCAGGATCTGAAACTTGCATAAGCTATGCAGATAGAAACATGTTCAAATGCAGCCTGGCTGTAGATCACTCACCACAGCAGTAAGTCTGTTTGCACCACCAGTGTACTCAGTCAGGACCTTGTACCATGTGCTCAGAACCTGCAACAAGAAGCAGTTACAAACTCAGTTAATGGTCTCTGAATGGAGGTGAGGTTTTCAACCATGCAATTAGAAAACAACATATATCACAGCATGTGTTTGACATTTAAAACATAAGTTTTAGAATTCGCTGCAAAGTGTCTATACACGGCCTGTACAAGCATCATGTGACACATTTCTAAAAGGCATCAAAAGTAAAGTGGAGGGTTTATTTATGGGAGTGAACACATCTTAAATTTGAATTATTTATCAGTTCACACAACCTTCTGTAAGTGTGGAAACTGCACATTTACTGCACTTGAAAGGAGCTCATGAAGAGAAATAAAGAACTACATTTGCATCTTTCAAATTTGAAATATTTTCCTACTGTGTTATGCTGCATACTAGCAAATGCACGTGGACATTTCTTAGGGTTCACAATTTTTACTAACCTTTAATTTTTAACTACTTTTAAAAAAAAAAAAACACAAAAAAAAACCTTTAATTAAAAAAAAAACACACAAAATGGAAAAAAGGATCCATTGCACTATTAGGATGCATGAGCATCCAATGTAACACACGCAATGTCTCATATTATTTATTGCTTTCCACTGATTTGTGGTGGTGGTGCATATCTGCACATGTGGGCATGCAGAAGGAGGCACAAATTAATAATCAAATAATTCTAATAGTTTCTAATTTACAAATTATGTGATCCAGCAAATAGTCTGCAGCTGGCAGCTGTAATTTATGTTCTGCTCTGGTAAACTGGGCATAGCGACACGTGATCCAGTTCTCAACAAGCTGCAGGTTCTGGCTGGAGTTCTCTGCTAGCTGTGCATTCCCAGATGAGAACGACGACTACCTTTGCCAACTGTGGTCCAAGACAGTAGGACTGGAGTCCACCGAATCCAAGACCAGATGCAGGTAAATCATACTAAGGAGCGCCACAACAGCAACTTAGCCACCAAGCAGGCTAGTTATTACCACCAACTGAACTTTCAAAATAAGACTGAAGGGATTGTTGAGCAGTAAATTTACTCCTGGTATCATTTCTCATAATTTATCAAAAAGACAAACAGAGAATGTTAACAGTGCTGGTTTTAACTTTTATCAGAAAATAAAATCAACGCAGCATTACTGGATTTGCTAACATCAAAACGCCATAGTTCACCCTTTAAACAGATTTCGTTGCATGCATCACTTCCCAGAAACAGCCAGCACCCGTCTGCCGGTGTGAGAGGAAATATTTTCACCGTCTGCACCCACATTGGTAAAAACCATCAAAATGTAAAATGATACCTCGCTAATGCAATGAACTGAACATGAAAAAAAAAAGCTCACTGTGTCAGCCAGCAGCACATGGCAACTGAATGGCTTTACCATGTGACTGACACTCATTCAGACATCTGAACAATGGCTCACCTCTTTAGTCTGAGTGCAGATGGAGACAACAGCACACCAGGGGAGCCTGCTCGCTGCCCACATTTCCAATGTAAAGTATTTAATGTTCAATTTTTAGAAACTGGGATTCGGCCCTGTGGTAATTATGAAAGCTGCAGACTGAGGTGATGCTTGACTGTTACTGGATTGCATAATTCTGTGTGCTGCAAATCACTGAACATTAAGATTTGTCTTTTCAAGCTCCTCCTCCCAGCTTGCTGCTTCCTTCCCTTGTTTTCTTTGACCTTAATTCCCTCTGTGCCTTTCTCCTTTTAGTCATTGTTTCCATTGATTCATCTGACTCTGCTAGCTCTATAAAGTGATGGTGAGGTTGTAGTAGAGCCGCAGAGCAAAAACAGCGATAACCTAAGAACAAAGAAATTGAGTGGGAGTAGCTGAGTTTGACTAGAATGTCACAACACCAAAATTATCCGTTTAATACAATTTCAACATAAATATGTTAGTACAGAATCTATAGGAACACCACAGAATACCTGAAATATCAGGAAAAGAAAAGGAATAATGGGTTAGACAACACAGCACTTAAAATTCTTCTTTTTTAATTCACTTTAAAATGTCAGTTTTAAGTTTAACTGCCTACATAGATTGTATACTGCTTTTGAAAGACTGGTCTCATTAACCAGAATTTTAAATTAGATGCAAAACTATAAAGTCCAGACCTTAACCTGTATTGAGTCATCTGTGTTTTCATCCATGTGGGTGTCTCTGTGACGATGAACCCTAACCCAAACAGTAATAATGAGATTACTCTGTATTAGGTCAAGCTCACAGTTTCATTAAAAGCTTTTACATGATACACAGTAATACAATGTCCCTGGTTTATGCCATTTAATAACAGGATTATTTAAAATTACATCATGCTCAGTTTTGACTCCCTAACACGTAACTTACATGCGCTTGGCAAGCATTCCAAAAAAAAACACATTTTTCAAATACCATGAATTATTATGAAATAATTGTACAGTCTATTATGACTATTATTTAACCTCTTATTTAATCTCTTTATATATATATTTCTTTATATAATTTTGACTATATTATCAAGTTAGATTTAAGACTAACTGAAATGAAACAGTTGCTTCCACTTTCTGCCAACTGCCTTGTTCAAATTATTGTTGATTAAAAGAATATTGTTACAAAATCAACCGCACTCCTGTTACATAAGCCATTTTCACACATCAAAGCTGGACAGTTTTCGAAAAATCAGGTTGGGACATCATCCAAAGCTGCCCTTTCATACATGTAACACGCAACAGGAAATAGTCTGCCTCAGATACACTCTCACCACTGGAAATACTCTGGTTTTGGCCCGGGATGGCACTAGGGTAGTGCAGAGATTACCACCATTTCCTTGCTCTTCTCCAGACAGATTCTCTAGGCCTGCGCCCAAAGATTTGGCTTTAGGTATATTGAATTATTGTGTGGGTTTTAGATTGTTTTTTCTTTCAGTTTTGAGATTCAAATTTTCCTTTTTTTTTTTTTTGCTTCTGAACTTGGGCACCATTGTGGGATTTTTTGCTGTCTGCCCTGGTTGACCTGTTTATACATGTCCAACTGTCCAAAGACTCTTCCCACCTCCCGTTTTTCACCTTCCACTTGACAGATTGTCTTGTTACTGCTAGTCAAGCCTTCAGGGCATTTCATTGTGTAACTTGTTTTCTAGTCTTTGGGTTTCTTGTGCAGGACATTTAGACATTTTTTCTGTATTTTCTGACTACCTTTCTGTATATAACCCCTGCCCAGACTAAGGACTGGTTTTCTGGATTTTATTCTTCCTCCATGTGTTCTATATCCCTTTACTCCTGTGACTTTCACATGCCTTGACATCCCTCTCACTCACAGCAGTAATTATCAAGCGTCAAGTCCATTAATTACCTATTAATAAACTCTTTGTTAAAGTAGTGGTACAAATAAAACTGACAATAGTACAACTTTTGAGCGCAAGGGTTGCAACACTTTTCTAGTATCAGCATACCACGCAACACTAATGGCTTATCAGTGATGTGTTTAACAGTGATATGTTCAGTGCTATAACGACTGTGTGGGCCACTCCTTCCTACTATGCATTTCTGGCTAAATCTACTGGAAAAGAGTTGAACAACTCAAAGAAAGAAACTCCGCTGGCAAATAGTGTTTTATGGCAGCGCAATGCAGGGACGCTACGCACAAGTATGAATGCTCCCACTTTTTAGACTACATCACAGGCTCTACTAGATCCACTACAGTAGAAATTAAGATTTAGAGGAAGTTCAGTCAGATACGGAAAATATAACATTATCATAATTGGTATGAACTTGCTTTGTATTACACGCCACAGTTCCGCAATCCAAACGTTATCAAAATTTCAGTTTCCACCTAAGAGCCTTTACCAATGCCGTCGAGAAAGAAATGCTATGATAATACCAAATGCTGAGCCTAGAAATCAGGCTGAGGAATCTGAAATATAAATTGTGTGACTTCATTTACAAGCTAAGCCATGTTTTTCCAAGTCCTCTGACATTATGCACACATATTCCATCTGGTCCAGAAATGTTAAGTATAAACCCTCAAGAGTGAGCTCCAACAATTGTGATGGAGGTGCTAAAAAAAAAAGCCACAGCGGCCTTTCTATTAAACACAGCACGGTGTGTGCTGTTGTGTGCTTTTGTTGCTGACAGCTTTGTTGCTGTGAAAGAAAAGAGCGCCGATGTTCCAGTCCCAGTATGCCAGTTCTACTATATACCGTATGGAAGCTTACAGATGGCGACAACACTGCCAGCGATTCATATTACTGTCACTACCGTGGCTACTGTTATTTTTGCAGGGCAGTATGACACAGCATGAAGCTTGTGTCTTTATTGGCAGTTTCATTTTGATTTGCCACAGGACAGTGCACTTCCACTGATCAATCACAGGCTGAACTGCCAGCCTTGTATCTAGATGTAGCTATAGTGGTAATGCTAATGCAATACTGGGCTGTGAGGCAATTTTGGAATGGATACCACTCTGGGATTGCAGTGCGCTTGTGCTGACTTAAAAAAAAACAAAAACAATTTTTTCTCATATACAATCATTACAAACAGAGAATGCCAGGATATTTCTTCTTTTATATTAACCTGGTCCATTCATTTCAATAAAATTGGAGGAATCCACCAAACAGGATCAATAATTCACCTAACGTTGTTTATGTGTGCGTGAAGCTGACAGGAAAGCTGTGGAAGGATTCTCCTGGTCACTCACAGAAGCCTAAAAAGCTTATGTGGGATTCAGTTACTCACAGAATTGGATTGCATTTGTGGTGTTAGCAGAAGGGCCGGATGTGTGAAAGGGAATGCAAGTATGCTTTCTTTACAAAAATTACAACAGAACAATAATGACCTGTCCTGCTGCTGGACAGTAACTCCACTGTGTGGGAGAGTAGTCCTTCTGATGCTCTGCAGCCACATGAACCAGCTCTGCTGGGTCTGGTTCAGGGTGGCCAATTGATGACATTTTAATTTCCAATGTTTATGAGAACACAATAATACATTTTTTTTAAAAATACTGTCTTTTTTTTTTGTCTTTTTTTGCACAGCTTTTTGTCATAAAGCGTCCCTGTTTCCTTGCAGGGGACCCTCGGCCCAAAGATAATTTAAACTAAAGTCATACTGACTTAGTACAGTCTAAGGCCACACACTGGATATGTGAATATGAAGGTCACAGGTTACTACAGAAATATAATTAACACTAGGGCTGCCACAAACGATTACTTTGATAGTCGACTAGTCACCAATTATTTTTGCGATTAGTCGACCAATCAGATCATGCATCATGGATGTAAAATGTACAGCTTATTGCACCAGCATGCATCTGCTCTTATATAACTATCATTAGCTTACAGCTTGAAGTGTTTATGGTATGTGCTAACTAAAAATAACGACAAGATGATAGTTTATTAAATTTTAATGAAATCTGCAGATTGTTTCGGTGAAGTTTAATAAACTCAGCCGTCTGCTCCTTGCTATCTAAAATATAACAGGACACCGGAGTATATTCTCGAGCATCTCACACTTCTGATAATCAGCTGTCTGCTTGACGTTTATTCAGCTGTGTAAAAACTATAACTTTAATCTCAGCCAAACTGATTTACTCAGGAACAAATAAAATACTTAAAAAAAGCCAAACAATATGGTGGGTTTGAAAATTTGCCAGGAGTCCGGTGTTCTCACGGGCTCTAGTGAGCCTTGCCCCCGGCTAGCTATCGAGCTGGTGGGTAACAGACGTCTCCGAAAACGTCGAAGCGCTTTTGAAAATATGTGGTGTCTTGATAAACTGAGCAGATATTTGAGGTTTACACAGCTACATTCTCGCCTGAAAATATGTTAAACGTTTATTTTGTGACCCAGAAAGAATAATAATAAAACTAACTAGCTGCCGCCATTGTTGGAAACTGAGCTGGGCTGCGCTATGAATTCTGGGACACTGCTTCTTCTTCTTCTGGGTTTAATGGCAGCTGGCATCCTTGTACATGCAGTGCTGCCATCTTCTGTTTCAGTCCGTTATTACACTCTTAAATCCTACTACTTATTGCTGCGTCTTTTGGGATCTTAGAAAGCTTCAAACTATGCGTCGACGATTTTAATAGTCGACTAATCGTGGCAGCCCTAATTAACACCATAAAAAAAATACACCTAACTGCTAACTGCACACCTCTTAGACCTGCATCAATTTATTAGTGATTTGCTGAAATATCGGCATCGGCATTCATAACAGCCAAGAAATGGAAATTTTAAAAAAATAAAAAACCCTCAACTACCTTACAACTGTTAACACAGCACGGTTTGTCCAAAAGAGAACTCTGCCCAACGTTAGCAACACACATTTGGAATGCAACAAACACAACAACCACCTGATCGGAGCAGAGACAGGCGGTGGGATTTTCATGTATTTAAAAGAAAAAAAAGAGACTAGCCAAATATCTGATTTTAAGATCAAAATGTAAGTATCAGTCTGTAAAAAAAAATCCACCACCACTGTCTTTTCTGTTTCGTTTTGCTGATTTTGTTTCATCCCTAGTTCAAAGGTCATTTATTAACCTTTTAATATCCCTTCTCTCCAATACCATGCTCTGAAATCCACGTCATGTACAGCAAAAAAACATAACCCAAAAATGGGCCGCAGGCCTTTCACTCAACAACAGTGCTGCATCATAAACATGGGTCATATGCCCAAGTCCTTGTTAATACCACTAATCCGTGATGAGATCGGTTTTCTTTTGTCTGATCCAAGGCCATATGAGACGAGCTCAACCAACTGCAGATCCTTCAGATTTATGCCAGAATCACAGATAAAAACATCAACTACTAAAACAATGCTAAGCCCGGACAATCCCTGATAATAATGCAATGCAATATATCACAGCACAGGATCCCATGACATTTAGCTGGGCTTAAACACACCTCAGCTTTCTCCATCTCTCCTCAAGTACAGAGGAGGGCCAAACCCTGGACAGAGCAAACCAGAATCACAGGGAGCTTGTTAGAGTCTGGGACACGCTGTGGGTCATTTTGGGGCCTCTTGGGAATTATGGAAATTCATATTTCAGTAAAGCTAGTGTGTGTAAAATGACATCCTCGTGATCTGGATAATCGTAATAAGTTTAGTGTTTGACCTCAGACGTTAGCAGCACAAATTTAAGGTTATTCAATTTGTGCTGGTCAGCTCCAGACAAAAATACAGTGAATTCTTCTATAAAATAACAATAAATAATTAGGAGAGAGCAGAGTGAGTGATCTGAAGAAAAGAAAATGGATGGAAGGTTAAAGAGCAAAGTTGGAATTTACAATTTAGGATTTCTCCTAGTCTCACAAATAATTTCAGGGAGGCCAACTTAGCGGGCTCCTGTTTGGTCACAGTATTTTCTATTTTACTCCATACCTGAATCCCACAACAGGTGAGCAGCAAAAACGAAACACTGTAGAGATGTTTCAGAGCATCTTTCTGGTTTTAACCCGAGAAGATACTCAAAGATGATCACTGCTACAGCTGCTCTGCCTGAGGCAGCATACCTGTTTGGATCCTCTAATGACAGACCAGGACCAAACAGATGTGGCTGAGGCTTCCACACAGTGTATCGCTTCAGCTGGACGAGATGTGCTTACATATGGGATTTACTCAATATGCCCTGTGTCTTTTTTGCTTCACAATATCTGTTTGGTCCGAAATTAACATCATGTCCACTAAAGGCCGAACCCAAAGCTAGCTTAAGCTGAAGTTTTTGGTGATTAAAATGATCACCCTAATGAAAAATATATATTTTAATATATTGGCTTCGAATCAAAACTGTCTCCGACTCTTTTAGAAAAAGACAACAAGTGTAAACAAACAAACAAAAATAAAGTAAAAATTCAAATGGAGCCATGACTAATAAAACCTTGTTTTTGTTCTGTTTTCTTCAAGATTCTACATTAAATCATCATCATGCTATGTCGACCACAGGAGATGCAAAAGTATGATGCAGTCTGCAGTTTTTCACTTATGCAGAAGACACATCAGATAAGAAAACACACTCAGCACGAAGAAGGGCACACATAAGAAGATATGAAAGAGTAAGTCGCCGTTCATATCGTTACGTATTATTGGACACTCTGGCACTGCACAAGCAGAATCCCTGATTTGAACATGCCCAGTATTTTCTGTTTCAGAGCAAAGGGAAGTTTTTATTGTGCCGTCTTTAAAACTTCTGCCAGACTTGCTTCATCACCAAATAAATCCATCAGGCATCTTTACATGTGAACGCGTTTCACTAATGCTACTTTTTCACCTTGGTGTGTTGAGAAGCGCGGCTTTTGCAGCTAACCAGATCATAAGTATTTAGGCAGCATTAATAAAGGAGGTAATATTTCTCTAAAGCCATCCTTTGGATCATAACCCAGTTCCTGGACCTTGGGTTCATGTTTATTTGATTCAAAAAGGGAAAATACACATTAATACACATGAGAACAAAGTTCCATTATATAAATATGCCCAATTTAGCCATATGGGCCAAATTCCTGCAGTCCCTGAGAGGCTAATGGCATTTACAGATAGTAAAGCAAAGCAATGTAAAAAAACGTCCATTTACAGATAAGAGCCAGAAGCATTTGACTGATGAAACAAACACAAACCAGATAAAATATTAATCCAAGCCACACCCAAGCACATGAACACAAATAGAAACACTTTACGGTAATAAATCAATGACTTATAGTTGTTGATGATTGGCTCATGAACAAAAAAAGAACATTACTACTTCCATTTCTCTTATTACTTGACTGAGCCTTTAAAGCAGATCGTGCTTTAATCTGGCATTCATTAATAGCCATTAATGCAGGTGTAACGTGTTTAATGTTCGAAAGCCACACAAAAAAAAATAATTTAAAAAAAACTTGAGAAACAATCCACTAACTTGCTCTTTGCTGCAGTGAAAAAGCATTAAAACTGCAGTGTATAAAACTGACCTGTAAATTTTCTGTACTATCGGTTTGCTCCAGTTTTATTAAGGCCAACCTCATTTCTCAGATTCCAGCAATGCTAAGCATTCACTACGACACCAGTGATAACATCAAACACGCTTGCCAAAAAAAAAAAAGTAGTGTAACAGGCTGAACAGTCAGTCAAGCAGTTCCTGCAACATGATAAAATCTGCACCCACAGTGCAGCTGCGGCGTGGCGTTCCTGTGTTGGCGGGTTAACCCGGGACCTGGAAGGCGTGGAATGCCCCAGTGGCCCTTTGTCTTTTCTTTCTGCTGACACTGTGACAGCAGCTGTGCTGGGGCGTTCCTGTGAGCCAATTAGCAAAGTGAGCATTCCATTCACAGTTTAACATCTCTTCGGATCCATGTGGTTCAATCAGAGGCTCATGTCATGGAGTTGGTCCTTTGCAAAAATATTGTCTTAATGTTAGATCTGTCAGAAAAGCACCTGCTGTTTGACAGAGCTCTCCAAGAAGCCAAGTAGAAAAGCCATCTCTGCTGGGAGGCCTCAGCCTCATTTATTAAACCTAAATGAACATTCAAGATAAATGAGTATCTGAAATATAGCACATTAGGGTAGGAAGGTGAATGAGTCTATCAGTGTCAGAGGGGTCAGGTTGTAGAGACCATGCTGTATGTCTTCATGAATATGATTGCACTGGATGAGTCAGCTGATGAATGAGCTGGTAAGCGCCAAGTAAAATTAGCAACTAATGCCACTAATGGTAGGATATTTATATCCTAGCAATATTACATTCATATCATGTTTTTTTTTATATTTTAACTAGTTGCAATGGCTAACATGGGTCACGCTAACTCATAGAGATGAGATCCAAATTTTTAAAAATGCCACATTTTCCAACTACAGCTCTATAGCAGAAGATTAATCCGTGAGATTAACACTAGCTGTATAAACTCAGTAATTTCTGAAGGCAGGCTTTCTAAATTAAGCTGGAAAAAAGAGATAAAAGAAAAGATAGACCACCTCCTCAATAGACTCAATAGGGTGAATGCAGCATGTCGTGTAGAACAGCTTTGAGTGTTCAGTAAGAGTAGCAAATGGATTTATGAATACCAGTCCATTTACAACATTTAAGATGGATGAAGCTACCATTATGTTGCCCATCATGTCTCTTGTTGCCATGCTCCACCATATCTCTTGGAGATGAGCTTTTAGATTCAGCTAAGAATCTAAAAAAAAAACTACTAGACTTTCAGTCAACAACACTCGAGCGCATGTCTGCTCCAGCCAGATCATTTTTGTGTTTACTTTCAGACTTTAGGTAATTAAAATGATTAATATAAAGCTACACAGTTTCAAGCAACTCATTGTTTCCCAAAACAGTTTCGCTATCAAATCCAAAGTCTGCATGACCCACAGCAGCTAAACTAAAGGTTGCAGCAGACCAAAATTATCCTTACTTCAGTATTGCACTCTTCCTGGTTGTGCTTGTAATGGCAAGGAATAGACCAATCTTTGTGAAAGTTCAACTGAAACAGTGAACATACCAAAGCTCAGCTAATAACTTTCCTGCATTTCCTAGATAGGACCTTTATCACAGCTGCGATCGGAACCCTTTCTATACTTTTCCCCAAATTATAGTCAACCCTGAGCTCACATTCCTTATCAGTCTAGCAAAAAAGACCTGAAAGCCTCTGCATACCCTTCACTTAAAAGTATAAACCATGTGTTTGTCCCGCCAGCTGGCTGTGTTTGCCATGCATCAAGAACTTAAGGCCACAGACATCTGTTTGCACAATTTACAAGAAACTGCAGCTGGCATGTGTACTGATTCTTCAATGCTGTTTTAACAGAAAGAAAATTTAAGTAGCTGTAAATAAAATAACTGAATCTGATATTAAATACAATTTTGAAATGATACTGGCACATATGGAAAAATCAATCAAAGCACAATTTTTCCGCACATCAAAACTAGGAATGAATTCAACGATAGGTCTCCGTTTAATGATAGTGGGCATCTTTTGTTGTTTTATTTTGCCACTTCAGTGGACTCAGAGATTCCAGTACAATAAATTATTTATATCTAAAGCACCACTGGCGGCAGTGCCTCCTTTTCTTTTTGTTGTGTTACACAGAAGCCCTGGTTGTAGATGTCGTCTTGCTCTTGTTCTCAAAACAAAGGTGGCGCTAAATTGTGGTCTGTAACATGCACTAAGGCATAAGACTTTCATGCAGTTTTTTAAAACACAGTAAGCAATTTTTATCAGTATTGTTGCAACATGAAGTCAGATTGTGCTTAGGCCTAAGTTCAGCTAGGACAATCTCATATGGAGAAGGTACTATTAGAAGAAAATCAAGGTCTCATTAAGAGGTATAAAAACTCTTTCTTGTTTGCCTAAATACAAACTAAAAGTTACTTTCTTTTTCGATGTCAAGCAGCCACCATGTTATTACTGATCTCTAGTTTTTGTTAGAGCATGCAGTACATTCCAAACTAACAAAACATAAAATTATAAAATCCCAATCTTTCGTCATAAACAGCACAGTGGAATAGTTCATTACTAACAGGGTATTATTAGTCATATCATACTCTACTGGAATATATCACAAGATCCAGCAGTCCTACTCATGAGGTAAATGAAATTGTGGATTGGGACTTTCCCCAGAGTTTGGACGGAAGCTGCAGGCCATACATAATCACCCTGGGTCACTGCAGCAGAGGGGAAAGGGAGCTGCAGGCCTGTAAACTTCAAAGCCTTTTGAGTAAAGAGGGGGAGGGGCCGCTGAGCACCAAGCATTCTTCACAATGTTGAACTTGACCCCTGAGGTTGCCACACACACCATGTGACTGCTGTCAACTGTGTGTGTGTGTGTGTGTGTGTGTGTGTGTGTGTGTGTGTGTGTGTAGATCTGCGTGGATGCGCATGTAGCATGACTGTGTGTGTGAGAGAGAGAGAGCGTTTTGAATACAGTCCTCAAAGATAATAAGCACACCTAACTCCTGGACCTTCAAACTTACAATTTAAACCAATTAAATAACAGGTTTGAACTATTTGGTAAATATAGCTAACCACTGTATTGGAGGATAATTTCTGTGATCAGATCAAATACCATACAAAACACAAGCCTGCCAAAGGAGAAAAACTCCACTTAGAATCAAATTACATTACACAAAGGCCCATTTCCTTTGTTACCCTGTCAGCTCTAACAAGCAGGAAGTTTTGTGTTATTCATTTGTTTTTTGTGCCACAAGCACAAAGGTACTAAATTACCTCAAGTATGTAAATAGCACAGTGTTACTGTAAATCTTTATTTCCACATCCACAACAACGTTTTTAAGTGTTAATAGAACAAAAGAACAATGTTACGACTTTACACAATTGTGACAAATATCTGAGCAACATGTTCAGCTGCCTCTCCAGAGAGTCTCTCATCCAGGTTTGCCATCTTGGACTGTAGCCATGGTGATACTCCTCGTTTCCCTCTACACTGAGCTGTCTATACGAGCACGTGAACTGGAAATGGGGGAAAATCTGACATATGTTGACCCTAAAGCCAGAGGTTTTAATGCCACAAAGATCGCTATCATTTTAACCCGCTATTATCACCATGGTAAGTTTCACACTTTCACTGAATCTTCTTTTTTCTGACGCCATTCAAGAATGACAAACATATATGACCGGCAATGCCACAGGATGTTGCTGACAGCAGCACTCGGTGGATGACTGAGCTGAGGTTAATGTCACACCATTAACAGCTCAAGTCCTTTTGAACCCAACAGTCAAAGAAGTAAATAATGAACTTTTATGGCCGTGATGCATCATGTTAAAAGCATAAACTAATTGTTACTGTCCAACATTATTTATAGACCACCCAAATCTTGTATTTATCTGTGTTTAACTCACAGTTTTAGTGACGTACTGATCTAATTTACGTAAAGCCCCTTATGTTATACAACAACTATCTGTGGTAAATTTCCAGGTCAATTCAATCAAGTCAATTAAAATTACATTTCCGACATCCCAGAAATTATACACACAAACCCTGTTCTCATTGAGGAAATAAGACCTACTTATTGTTTAGTTATGGCAGATATGTACACGATCCAGGGTAGTTCCATATTTGTGCGTCTCTCCATCTCGTGTCAGGCCATTATCTAACCAAGGAAGACATTTTCACTCACTGCACTTTAGTCCATTTTGTCTTTCCCTTTTCAATTCACAACACTGATGACGGGCACTGGTTACATAACTGTACTACTCCACCACCACGCTTCCTCTGTGATTTATTAAGGCCAAGCAATAAATGTGTCCTGTGTAGATAACATGACTCAGCTGCCTGCTCTGTAGCAAAACCTTATTCTTCTGTCCTATGCTCAGCATGTGCTCTACTATATCAATGACAAACAGGCAAATTCAGTCCATATTAAAAACATCCACACAATATTTCAAAGATCACGACTTGAACTTGAAGCTTTCCTTTGTTGTCCTATTTTATACTCTGGTGTTAGACACAATAGGGTCAGTCATAAACGTCGTGCTCACAAGACAATCAGAGAAATGAACCAGTATGTGAATGTTCAACAACCTTGGCAGTTTAGAAACAGTTACCAAGGCAATTAGCTGTCACAGTCCAACGGGATTTCGACACATCTCTGCCTGTTTACTGAAATGTTGTGCTTCAGCTCAGGAAATTGTAAAATTTACAGGAAGTTGATTATAGCCACTCAAACAATAATAATAATAATAATGTATACTTATTTGCTCCCCGTGGCGAAATTACTTGTTTTTCTCTGCATTTGACCCATTCAAATGCAGTGAAGCAGTGGGCAGCCACTAAGCAGGCGCCCAGGGGACGGTACCTTGCACAGGGGTACCTCAGGGTAGCTGTTCAGTGGATTCGAACCCCCAACCTTCCGATCATGGGGCGACCACTCTACCTACTGAGCTATCCCTGCCCCCAAAGCTTTCTATCATGCCATAGCTAATCTATCAAAAAACTCAAGTACTGATGAATCCAAAGTTAAGCATGCTATCAGTTAAGATAATGTTTTAAAGATCATTCTAGCTTCTTCTAGTGCGTGTTTTAGAAGCTATATTACCTCATCGATAAATAGTGGTAGCGTGAAAGGAAATGTGAAAGTAGAAAAACACGACACAACCTCCATCATGTTGCCGTTTCAAGTTTCACAGTTACCAACGGGCAATGTTTTTCCTGGTTTAAACACTCCTTGGTCCACATATAGTTAAGACAAAGAGTCTTTGTTACTGTAGCTGACACACATTTAGGCATTTTCCTGTTATTCTATGACCATTTCACAAAAATGTAATTTAAACCCCACAATAACCTATACACTGCTTAAAGGTATTTTATAAATGACAGTTCTGGTGGTTTTCCTGTAGTTAAATGCCAAAACCTCCCTGATGGTTTTGAATATGACATTTTTGTAGGGAAAAAGCCAATAGTGTTGAGCTGCTGGATAATACCAAGCAAGCCAATTGTAGCTCATTCCCTTTAATGCAGTACATTAATATTATCATTAAAATATTAAACCTAATCTTCCAATGTAAAGCTTCATGTTGATGTGAATGTCACCCACCTCTTACATCACGGGCATATGTGGGCGCATCCACACCATGGACATAAAAGATGCTGAACTGCTTTAAACCTACATTCTACTGATTAACTGCAATCCTTCTAGCGACCCTTGTGGTTGCAAAAAGACTAAGTTATACAGAAGTTCGATCCCTCAAATCCCTCAGCTCAGTAAACACTATCCTGATGACTTTATGGCCTCAAGCGCTACGTCTGAGTCCTACTGAATAAAACATTAAGTTCATTGTGTAAATTACAGTTACTCAGAAATGAAGATTATCCTGGACATACTCATTATCTAACAACTTCTCAACTGCAAGTTGGTAGCCAAAGAGTGCAGTTTCACAGTCTGATCCGCCAGCCGCTCCTCACTTTTGGCTTCCACACACCAGGATGGAGATGGCAAACACAGCTCACCCTGAGGCTTCATAACGGGACTTCCACCTATTATACCATCCCTGTGTGTGAGAGAGCGCAGGCACACACACACACAAACAAGTTCATGCTCACAACTTTGTCCTCTGTGAAATTAATGTGAATATGTGGAGCTTCTACACCGATCCCTCATCATCCACTAATGGTCACACTTATGTTCACTAATTACAGCAGGGAACCTCTCCCGCTCCCTGATATAGACTATGTTCATTCTCTTCAAGCTAGAAGTGGCAAATAAACTCCCCACTCTTTCTCTTTCACTTGTTTTTGGGCAACCTACAGTTGGCTGGACACTGGCAACTTTACAGGGAGGCAAAAGGACAATCAGACTACAAAGAAGATTGCTTTAATTGCTTTACCACTGCAAAGTTGCCAATTTCAGGTTAAGTATTTATAGATGCGGATTTCTGCTGAAGACAATATGCGTCACGTTTGCATGAGGGTAAACAATGAGGGCAATGTTTCTGAAGACAATGTTTCTCACTGTCTTAGTTCGAGAGGATCATTGCAGCATTAAAAAAAGCATGTTTTATGTATACAGAGGAAAAAGTGCTTCTACATCTTTGGAGAGAGCAGACACGCACATGGTGAAACACAAAATAGACACAGGACAGAAACCAGCATCATTTCTGTTAAGCTCCAATTTACACTTGTGTGTTTGTATGCGTTCTAGACGTGAGACAGAACTATATTTTAAACATCTATAAATACAGTAAAAATAGGTGATTCAGACATTATGAGCCTTTCAAAGATCAGTTTCCTTCCCATTCCATCTCCTACCTACATGCAGGATTATTATTTTAATCTCTGTGGATGTCTGTTCAGAGTCTATTCAGGTGTGACTTACGATGCAAAACACTACAACGGGTGCAAAAAAGGAGCAGAGGGGAGGCCAGCACATGCTGTGTATGAGCTCTTCTTTCTTTTGTCTTTTTTTAACCAAAAAACCCACATAACATGTGCAGCGGTGATCCCAATTTTAACGATCAACACAAAGGCTTTAGGTTTTGGTGGGTTTCTCTTGTTGTGTGGTTCAGTTCTTTAAAAACACAACTGAACTGATACAACCAGAGGAAAGAGGAGTAGCTCTGATCATAACAGCACATAAACCAAGATAAAAGAGCATATCTGAGATTGCTGTGAACTCAACAGTGACACTTCCACAGAGAGTAAAAGTCACGCCAAGCTACTGTACAGGACAAAGTGATTTGTCTTTATACGCTGAGCTGAAAGAGACATACAGTAGCACAATTTTAGTATCTATATCTTCACGTTTATAGATTTGATAGTTATAGCTGTAAAAATAGCTGTCACTGTCTTGTCGGGTGACACACTGATTTTTCATTTATAGTACTATGTATGGTACGTCTCTGTAGGTAGATGGGCAGTATGTAGCTGCCACCTGACTGCGAACATGCTACCACTGCTAAACCATAATTTCCCCATTATAGGTCATCTGTGCACTAGGACAAACAAAGGATGTGTTGCTTAATAGCAGTCAAAAATTGCACTATGACACCATAAAAACTGCCAGAGAGCTCACTGCTGACATATGCATATCCAGCCCAACAATGTGAGATTAGATAGCAGACTTTGTAGTCGTCAATGATTCCTGATTAAAGAAAAAAATACTGAATAACTGTGAGGTCACACAACTGGCTTTGTGTCATTGTCATTTCTGGGGATGAACCCATAACAACAGATATAACGAGAGTGAAAGTAAATACAAAAGCCTTGTAAACGAGCCTTGAACTTGTAAACTAACTTGACCACAGTGTGAAATACCTCAGAACAGCTCACCCGTTGCTGTTAGCTTCATCTATGCCACGTTAGTTCTCCACTAGAACTGAACTGAAAAGAACAGATAAGCTAACAGATCGGCAGGTTGCTCCCGATATCCGATCCAGCACTTTCAGTTAGGATTATACTGACATCTAAAAATTAGCTCTCATGCATTCATAAATGGTGACCTCCTGGTCACAAAAACAGGAGACACATTAAATAGCTGACACATAGAGCAAACCTCAAGTTTATTCTTCTGGAGCACACTTACTGTATGGATAGCCCTAAGGGTGGTAAACGCTGTAGATGCACGTGAATAAGGACACAAGTATATGTTTCAGCTGATGCTAACAGCCCATATTAGCCTATCGGAATATATCTGTTTCTGCGTCACTTTATTTAACTCTCTGCATTGTCTGCAGCACATGTAGCAGAGTATGCCCTGTAGACAATTTTAAACTCTTACGCACTGTGAATATGAAGCACAGACACCTTGCCTGACCTTAAAACCCACAAAGACAAAAAAAAAAAGCAATGACCTGAGATGACATGTTTTATGGTGTGGTTGGTCCTTAGCTTCAAAGAGTTGATAATTATCAGCTATGAAACCCAATAAGAGCTGCCCTTAATAAAATGAGGGCTGCTTAAGCCCGAGTTTATGTGTGAATACTGGACTCAGGACTGTGTGTGTTACATAACATACTTTAAATATTCGTTACAATGTTTAAAGAACTAAAATCCCATGAAAGGACCAGGTCAATTAAAAAAATAATGACAAATGAATTTAAAAATATCGATATATATTAAAGCCTACAAATATCTTAACCCAGTTAGCCTGTGAAATGTAACTGAGGCTAAACAGTGTCTATTGCCAGCCTTTTCCTTGCTAGATAGTGAAGGCTTATCTGGGACTGGTACATTGTGTCATTGAGTTGAGCTTTGCAAGGTTGGCAAGTGGCCCTCCTGTGTGTGTGTGTGTGTGTGTGTGTGTGTGTGTGTGTGTGTGTGTGTGTGT
>NW_005187424.1:4586971-4594373 GCF_000239375.1 Pundamilia nyererei | reverse complement strand
TGTCTGTCTGTGTGTATTCGACCCTCCCCCATATCGTCCATGGCTTTGGAACAACCAGCTCCACAGCTCTGTAATAAGCTTTCAATCAAAGTGGCACAAAGGTAACAAAGTAAATAACATGATGAAATACTATGACCTGAACTTTGTCACAATTATGAATCCAAGGTATGCTACAGACAAAAAAATAAACAAGAGCCTGTAAAGCACAACACAACAGACTGGCACAACTGCTAACTGGGCTCAAACAGTTTCAGTTTTGATTCATAACCCTTCATGGTTTTATAGACACACTGCGTTATTTAACAAGTACAAAGTGCGTTGAAACACACAAATTGTCCAAGTTAAGTAAGAGAAAACAGAATAAATTAAACCATAACTGGCGAAAATAGTTACTTCACAATAATAAAACTTAAGTGACAAAGTAAAAAGTTTGATGTTATATTCAATCTAGTTTATTGTGGGTTGAATCCAATATAAATTATCTTAGAAATGTATATTCTAATGACTTGGGTTTAAATAATACAAAAAATATATTACACTGGTTTTAATTCAAAGCTAGTAGGAGTTGCAGGAAGGAAGGGCGCGCTCACAAACACAAACCACGCGCGAGAACTGCTTTCGAACACATGCACACGACACGCGCGCGCCTACTCACGCGCTGAGGCTGCCCATCCCCCACACTCGAGAAAAATTATAAAAATAAACGTCCGAAACAGCGCAATAACCCGGCGAAACCTCGCGTTCACAGCCACGCGTGATCGATCTACGCGAGGTTATCATTTATAACGGCAATAATCAAGCGGAAAGACGGTAAACACTCACCAAAAGCTCCAAATCACACAAGGGGGGTGCCTTCTCCTCTGTGCTCCTAATATGGAATCTCCTCCACCACCGTTGTTTTCTAGCTCTAATTACACCTCGAAAAAAGCGTTATAACTGCCTTCAGACCCGGCCAAGCGGGGCTAGGAATCCCCAATGATCGATGTGTTTTGGAAACACGGGCATATATAGTGATAAATCCCCTTAAAAATGAGCTGGATGTACAGTTGGGTCTAGATTGTAGGTTTGCTCGCTAGTAGAGAAAAGAGCCAAACGGTTCAGTAGCAGCCAACGGCTTCAGACTGAAACACAGAGCATCTGACCTGCCAGGCGAAAATGAGCTAGGCCTGAGCTCCTCTCTCTGCAGGAAGCACACTCCAGTCACATAAACATCAAAATGGGTGTCGCAGTATGGAGAAGGATGGTGTAGTTAGGCTGGGGGTAAGCGGTAACTCCTCAAAAACAACTCAGAAATATTAGGTTAAAATTAATTATCCGTTTATGTTGCTCAGTAGTAGACTGTTATTACTACGTAGCTATTTTTGGAGTGTAGCTGTAGGCATGCTGTTATGCACATGAAAAATATACTAGCTCACATTTTAGTTATTTATGGAACTATGCAAAAAAAAAACGATGTAAAAAAATACGATTCTTTTATGCGATAACAATTAAAATTTTCAGGCAACATTTTAGGAACAAAATGTACTTTTGTTGTTTGGAACTAAGCCTTCCAATGCTGGCTCGCACACCACATGCTAACTATCTTAATTATTAGTAAAAGCAGGGCTATCGGAGTCGGTTGATGATAGGCAACGTAAATATAACCAATATCACCAGCTCCACATGCACATATTTATAGCTCACAAGAACAGAACTAGAGTGTGCAGGAATGTCGCGCCGTGAATGAACAATCAACTCCCTGGTGCATACCAAAATGTACACGTCCATGACCATGCGAAGGTTAGCTTAGATCTGTGATGTAAATTTTATGTAAATAAGCACAAGGCGACATTCAGTCTTCTGCGTGCTTGGAAATTTATTTGTTACGGTGTGAATAGATCTGGGCAGAACCACTACAAGAAAGTGCACCAAATACACATGTATCATTTGGAAAAATCAAAACTTTTAGCCCTAACACAATTTAAATAGATATTTTTGTTTTAATTGCACCACTGTAGATGTTTTACAGGAAGACCAAAACTTCTAGTCTCTACAGTTCTGGTCTCTAGTGGCCATTCCAGGAAGTGGAATTTTTGACACTTAAGCTCGGCCCACAGAGTTTAGCTAATATATCCTAGTGGCCAGTTGTGGGATTGCACACAATATTAAAACCCTGCAGTTGAAAATAACTTCCCACATAAACCACAAAGTAAATTAATTTAACAGGTAATTTAAAAATGCTTGTTGTTTACTTCCTATATAATGATTTTGTTATGTAAGAAGAAAACTGAATAAATCACACAACAAGCAGCCCACATGATAACAAACAGCTGGTAACATTTATTAATTTCACCCCATTATTTTTAACGCAACATCAAGTATTATTCAGGATAATACATAGACGTACTGAGGTGAACGGTGTTATGTGACCACATGTGTTCACAGTAGCATTCATGAGGTGACAGAGAAGTGTGTGGTGGTGGCTTTCTCATGTAAATTCATCCTATAAGGAGAGGCATGAGCAGACGCAAACTGATGTGTATTCTGCAGACATAAACTGTGAAAAACAGACAGCAACTCATGTATGTATTACCCCAAAGCATATGCTCATCAGCATGCACACACGCACACAGATAAGGCTCAGCTGAGACAAAGAGACACACAGACAGAAAGCCCTGGGGTGCTGTGTAGTGTGAGCTTTAGTGTGGCTATAACAAGAAGAGTGGGGGATGGGTAATGACCTTTATACAGGGTGAGGGGGAACGTCAGTGTTTTTTCTTCACCCTCCCTTTCACATGCCTGGAGAGTTTTGTAGTACAAGAGGGGCCCTGCAAGTCTGATGGTGCAATTATTTTCACACTGTTCTCCCTTGAAGACTTTGATGACTTTTCTTGTATTTGTTTTAGGAGGAAATGAAGCTATCTCACCAGTGGTACATCACGGCATCTCTGCCCCATAGCGGCTGGACAAATCAGGGGGGTACAATGATTTAGAAACAGCTCCACTGTGGCAAACTGTGAAGTGAGTACCACGGGGGCAAAGCAGACCACTATTAGGGTAATGGCTTTCTGGAAAACCACATCACATTATCTCTATGCAGTACTCTGCCTCAGTGTTTTCTTCTTCTCTGTGCCTTCTACAGTAAGCACCCAACCACCACCACTTCTAATGAGTGAGTTATGAAAGTATGGTATTCATGCTACAGGAATTCAGGGATTCTTCTAGAAAACCTTTCAACAACCTAAGACAGCTTATCATCATCATTCAGTTTTTAAACAAGCCTCAACATTGTCTAGACGTCTGGCAACGTCATCTTCAACATATTTTTTAGAGCTTATTTCCTTGTTCCCTTTTTACATAATCTGTTAAAACTTGTTTTCATGTGAATGTGAAGAAGCAGAAAACAAGCTTTTTTTTAAAGCCTACTGTAATTGAACTATCACAAAGAGGTTTTTGAGTATTTAGCCAGATGTTTATGCATGTCCGCGTGCAGAAATTCCACTACAAACATGGCAGGTACAGTCATAAAACTTTAGTTGGGATCAAAATGAAGATCAGATATGCTAAGACTGGGGTGGTCTAGCCTGTGACCAGTGAACAAATGGCAACAGAAGAGGTAAGCATGGCTTTGTCCTACTTTACACCCCTGTCATATAGCTTTGTGCATTTTCTGTTGTGTATAAGTATGTTTTCCACAGTGGGTGTAGCCTGAGAATTCAATGGATCTTATTTGAAAATGATTAGGCTGTCAGAGCTCTTGCATTCATGGGCAGTTAAAAAAATTGTTCTATAAATATGCTCATATTTACCTTCTTGTCAAAATTTGAGGAAGCATGTAAGCACCACTTTAATACCTTTATGTTTTATGCGAAACAACAACAACAGCTGGGGTGACAGAAACACAACAAGTAGTGTAAATAGTGTAAACAACCAGCAGACATTTTGACATGTCACAGTACGAAAAGTAATCAAATTAAAGTGCTGAAATCTATTTAGTGGCTTCAGATAGAAAGAAAAGCATGTGTTAGCGCATATGGAAATGCGCACAAGAGGAATTGTGGTTGCAAGGTGATCAGATAAAAGGATGCTTCGAGGCGGCCTGGCTCACATAGTGATGGGACCTCAGTGAGGTGTGAATGCAGTACATACAGCCTGACAGCATTCTTAAGAATATATTCCACGGAGTGAGTTGAAAAGCTACGAAACCTCCTCTCTTCATGCAAGCTTAAGCAGTCTTTACAAAAGCTGCATGTAGAGGAAGAAACTTTAGCAAACCTCCCTGTACAAAAAGGTGTTCAATAATGACTGTGTCCTTGAACTCCGAGGAGCGCAGAATGGAGCTGAAGTGAACGCTGGTGAAAATGAAAGCTTCCACCAAATTGATGCCAGTATTTAAAAAATAAAAATCCACGTGTTGATGTGTCTTCAAGTAGAGCAGCTCCACTGTTAGGTTATTAATAACTGTGTGATCTGTGCATGCATACTTCCACCCTGATGTTTAGCATTGACAGAGTGTTGCATGTAGATTGAATTTATTGTGTTATGAACTGCAGCAATGAGTAGGAGAGGTATAGCAGATGTGAACAAAGCAATACCAATGTCCCATTTAATATTTGTCCCTACCAACATATAACATGGAATTTCTGTCATTCACTGTGGCCAGAAGGTGTTCGATGGCAGCTCAGCTACAACAGCAAAAGGAATTACCTGGAGTGGAACAGTGTGAGTTACACCTAGTGACACTGGAATAATCCTTTGAAAAAAGATGCTTTAGAAAATCTCTGCTGTGGTATGAACTTTATTTTCAGTGCTCGTTAACCCAAAAAAAAAGGGAAGTAGCTTAACCTGCAAGAATGTCTTATATGTGTATATATAAAGCATCGTTAGCTGTGCCAGGGAGGATTGAAAGCCTAGTTGCCATTGCAACTGTAAGTCTGAGAGAGTCTGAATGTGTAGTTCTTTTCATCCCAAATCCAGCTTCAAAAAGGTTTTTGATCAATTTCTTTTTCTTTTCTTTTTTTTTACTCCTGACATCACTCCAACTCTCAGCTGGAAAATGGTGAATTACACTCCACTCCTAATGCACTTTTTTGGTCATGTCTCTTTTAATGAAGTTAAATATCAAGACATCTCTTTCCTCCCAGTTTTTTGGGGCTTCTATCAGGTCTAATTGGACATACACCTGAAATAGACCTGCAGGTAAATGCTTCCCAGACTGGGAACAGGACACCTGACACTGATCGTGTGTCTTTCCATTCTGTCTCTTTAATAGGTTTACCTCTGGCAACATAATAGTTGGTATGGATTTTATTGGCTTTTAGCTGCTACAGCAAATATTTGTTCTAAAACCAGCTATTATTATAAGCTCAAGCTTCCCTTGGCTTTATAATATGATTCAGGTCTTTGTTTAAATGATGAAAGCTTCACTTTACTCAACAGTGACCCTGTTTGCTAGAACTTGCCTGTATATACAACTAAAACATGTCAATAACATTTAGGTGCTACATAATCATTGGCCATAACATGTTAAGATATTGGTGTTGAGACAATACAAAGCCACACATTTATTCATGTTTCCTGACTTGTTAAAGGGAATCTTAATCTGCTTGTATTTACATTTCATTTTAAAATCTACTGGCGTTTTTGATGCATAGGAAGGCATCAAGGAGACAGGGCTGTAGCTAGTTAGTCAATAAACCTGTGCTTTTTTGTGAGCCTGTTAGAAGTTTTTAGACTTATTATGCTGAATTAAACCAGCTAAAAGAAACTAAAATACAAAAAATTAAAGAGGAGCTGCAGAGTCAGATGAGAACTCTGCAAATTCCTCACTCTGAGCAATGTGTATACACAGATGCAGTGCCAGTACTGGTGTCCAGAGATGGGCAGTAACGCGTTACTTACTTATGCTGATGACACACAGCTCTACCCGTCCACTAAGCCTAATTCCACTCTCCCATTAGGTTAGGTTACGTACTAAAATGTTTAGGATAAATGCGTAAATTCTCTCTGAGTATTTACAATTCTTGAATCTCTCCTTCCTCTCAGGTTAGGAGTTTAGGTGTTGTTTTCTAGCACCTTAAATTTTGACACATCAATAATATCACTCAGTCACGTATAATCAGTTGGCTACGCCGTTTCTTACAGCTAACTGCACTGCTATTCTTGTACATGCTCTGGCTACACTCATATTGATTATTGTAATTCTATCCTCTCTGGCTTACCACACAAACTTCTCAATAGGCTTCAGCTGCTTCAAAATGTAGCTGCTCATAATGTTACTAGAAGCCATTCCCTAGAACATATTACTCGTTTCCTTTCAAGTCTTTCCATACTCTCACACCTTCATATCTCTTTGATCTTCTGCACATTGCCACTCCTTTCCATACTCTGAGATCCTCCTCTTATCTTACTCTCATTATACTACCCGCCTGCCATCATAGGCTTTAGCGCTTCCATCTGATTGGCCACTTGTCTTTGGATCTCTCCCCCGCATCACATTTACAATATTGATTTCTTCTCCGTCTTTAAAGTCAGTCTTAAAAGACATCTTTTTAAGCTTGCCTGTTCTATTTGATGCTGTTTTTTTAAATTCTATACTTTATTGATTTATTTTATGCATACTGTGATTTTGGTATTCAATTGCTTGTAAGGTGTCCTTCAGTGCCCCGAAACGTAGTGAATGTGGGAGGAGCTACCAAAAGGATTTCAAGAATGATAAGCATATGGATCCCACAGATTCACAATTATTTTCTTCCCATAGAAATGACTTCAACTTCTGCTACTAAGTTCTAGACATCATTTTGGTTCTCAGACCAGTGAAAATGTGGACTGGTTCTTAAAAAGAACTGAGGCAGAACTGGCCTTACACCCGCACCATGCTGGTGGAAAAGAGGCAATAGGCTTAAACATATGTTCCATGTTTGTGTAACTGTAACCTTGTGTACAGATGTTTGCATTGGTTTCACGTTTGTGTTCTCACCTTCCATTGTCTCGTTTCTCCCCGCCCTCTCTCTGACTGGAGAACTCATACATACTGTATAACCTCAAAGCAAACATGCCCTTCCTTCTGCCACATTTTTCAGCCAGGCACATCCAACAACAACAGCATCGGCCTTTAAAAACCCATAGCAACGTTAGACTATATCCACTTCAAAGTAGTAGTAATACGTCATTCCACCTCTGGCATATTTAGTGCTTTGACAATGACAAGGTCTCAACAAAGTGTGGCTCTATAATATGTCTTCATAGACCATACAGTAATGGCTGTTCTCTACCTACTGGGCTATAATTTACCCTTCATGGTAGAGACTGGGACTGCATGGTTGGCTTTTGCTTTTAAGTGATTAAATTATTTAGCAGAGCAGAGATGGAGACAGAGAAAAACAGATACTGCATGACTATTTCTGGTGAGTGTGTGTGTGTG
>NW_005187424.1:4578383-4585294 GCF_000239375.1 Pundamilia nyererei | reverse complement strand
ATCAGTCAGTAGAAAAACTGTGGGCATTATGGGGAAACATAGAGATAACCTTTACAGTCTCAGTGTAATGTTTTTTATCTCTCTTGTTTGTTCTACAGTTCTTATATTCAGGTTCGTTCGCTGGATTTTAATGCAAATAAGGCCTTTGTTTAGATTTTTTACTGTAAAGAAAGTGTATGGTCGCCCTGCTCTCACCCCCCAACCAGTAACTGCAGATGGCTGACCCGCCCTGAGCCTGGTTCTGCCTGAGGTTTCTTCCTGTTCAAAAGGCAGGGCTTCCTTCCCACTGTCACCAAGAGCTTGCTTATGGGGGTTGTCTGAATGTTGAGGTTTTCTCTCTATTATTATAGTGCTTTACCTTACAATAAGTAAGGTAAAACAACTGTTGTGACTGGGCACTATATAAATGAAATTTAATTAAATTTAATTAACCATAGGAATTTTAGACCAATCCAAGCTGTAATACTGTACCAGTCACCTGACAGCTTCTGGGAAAGAAATGTGGGATTTTATGACTGGGTTTGACTTCCAGAAGCAAGGGGGAAAAAATAGCCCTGCCCACTTCACGATTGTACAAAATGACCATTAAATCTGGCCTCTGTTCTCCAATATGAATTATTTTAACAATTACATTCCCAATTAATCAGCCACTGCTTCACAGAGCCCAAGGTGACACATTCAGAAAAATTGTTTTGGCTGACCGGTGGAACATAAAAATAATAATGGTAACTGTATTATAATAGAAAATAAGGCGAACAGGGATTATACATTAAATCTGTGGCTCCGGGGCCTTGAAATGGTGTGATAATCTTGAGCGCCTGCTGCAGGCTCCAACTCAGTCATGGCATATGACAGATTATGATTGACTTCCATAAATAGGGCTTCTCTGCGGGGAGCGCTTTGAAAAAAATGGAGAGAGATGATGTGTGACGGCTCATATCACATACTGTATCACTTACTGTATCTGCTGAGAGGTGTGTAGGAGCCTACTCGCAAATGCATTCATCAAAGTCCACAACACAGAGTTAATATCACACCGGGTAAAGCATGGTTTGGCTGTGTGTTAGTTTATTTTTAAGCCCCTGTAGCCTCGGAGTAAAATATATTTTGTATAAATGACTCCAGTAGTAATATGACACAACCATGACACAACCTTGAAATAGTATTAGAACACTTGTCTGAATCCATCTTAAAGGTACCCTGTGGAGTTTTCTTGTATTCAAGGAAATATTTTTGCAGTCATTGCTGTTCACAAAAAAAGTCCATGCAGCCCCTGATTAGCTTAGAATAAGCAGAGAAACAGGGTGCCTAGCAGTTTCTAACAGGCTCTAACCCATTAATAATGGAGCTGTAGATGTGCTAATACATTGATTGCGTGATCTTTGCTCAACTCGGCTAATCGACTGCTGTCTTTATAGAACACAGTCACATTTCAGCTATAATAGTGTTGCTTACCATTTTAAAAGAGAATTGCTTAGTAAAAACATGGCAAATGTTACCACTTAAAAACCCATAAAAGACCAAGTTTTAACCCACAACTTGAACCATATGATAGATTTTCATTCTCAGGAGACAGTACTCCATGTTTCATGACCAAGTGGCACTTTAATATGAACAGGCTCTAACTGCAGACATCCCTATGCATGAATACCCACAGCAGCATGTTCAAGATGATATTCGATTTTTAATCATTAATAGAACATATTAAGACATGTCACCATGTCTTACCATCACTTCCTGTCATGGTATTTTCTTCTTAACCACAGGCTGTACTGACTGATCCGACGAATGAACCTCATGCTCATTCTCTCTCGGGTTCTCAGACACCAAGAACAATGTTTCTTACAGAAAATATAGCAAGAAAATATAAAGCTAGAAATGTCATCTTCACCTGCCAGTTCATTTGTCCAACATAAAAGCTTATTTAGATGCTTATTTAAAAAATGCAGCCCTTGCTACAGTTTGTTGGGTATTTAAAATTCAGTTATTATGGTTCACGAAAAAAAAAAATAGACCAAAAACACTTTATTTCTAAAATGTGAAATGAACTTAAAAGCAGTCTCTTTCTTTTCAAGATAATTTTAAACATTTGTGCCTCCTATATGCCTACATGTTTTGAAGAAATTTTCGAAGTTCAGAGCAGTGTAAGTTTAACAGAAAAGTGCCAGGAGAGGATTTAAATGTGTTGAGTTTAACAGCCAGTGCATCAAGTGTTTATGTGGAAACAAGACCTCGATCACTGAGCTGTAAAATTGTATTGTTGCTCTATCAATCTCACGTCAACATCCCCCATGTTGCTGTTGCTGCGTTTCAGAAATTTAGAATAATCTTTTACATTGAGGATATGCTTGTCATATCAGTCTGTGGGAATAATGTATAAATGTCAGACAGCAATGCATGAATTTGGTTGTGTATTGATACACTGACAACTCACATGTACATCAAGTAAAACTGAGTTACTTTGTGGTGTTAAACCTGGTTTATATTTGTTTGCTGGTGTCTTTAAGGGGTTTTCATCGTCACTGAAAACTTGCTGATCTTCTGGAGCCAATAATAAAAAAGACTTCAACATGAATCAGATCACAGATTGTTGGCACTATGATCAGAAAACAGCAGAATTCTAACAACTGCACCTACAACTACGGCCTATTCTGGTTAAATGTGGCATAATCTTCACTCTAATCAGCACACTGTCTATGCAATGCACCTCATGACCTTTCACGGTTGTTGCCATCTCCATGTCCTCCTCTGAGAAGGTGTTTGTCAGTCTGAGGCCATGTCCACACCAATACGTTTTTGTTTGCAAACGCATCTTTTTCTCTCCATTTTGGCCTTCCATCCACACTGAGACGACGTTTGAAACAATCGAAAATGTTATGTTCCTGTATTGCGCAAGGGTGAAACGTAAGCTGATTCGACCTGCCTCATTTCTGTCTGCCGTTTATTTATTTTCCGGCTTTTTGAAATGTTGAGGAAAAGCAACGAGTTTTTTTAATGGACTAACAATGAGGTTTTTTTCAGGAGTTTTTGCCGCGAGTAACAAAAAAGCACAAAGATGCAAATGAGAGTGAGAATCTATCTGGAGCATGTACAAAATGATATTAATCTTTAATAGGGCTGTCAAAATTGAGAGCAAACAAATCAACTGCTGTGTAATGCCCTCCGCTATCTTAGTTTAATTGGTCACATGACTGCATCACATGACTAAAATGTGTCATCGTTTTCGAAAAGGCTCCGGGTTTGCTGTCCACACTGCGACGCGAAAACGGCGTTTTCAAATGGATCCGCTTTGGAGAGCGTTTTCAAAACGCTCCGTTTTCCTTGACTGGAAACGCCGTCTCAGTGCGGACGGAACGCCAAAATGGAGAGGAAAAGATGCGTTTTCAAACGAAAACATATTAGTGTGGACATGGCCTCAGTTCCCTTTATTTGTTATGTTTTGGGCTTCTATGGGTTTATACTCCATTGAAATAAAAGTTGTCTTTGTTTATCAAGTTTAGCTTCAGAATCTGCATTTGGGTCCTTTTCAGCACAACCTGACAGAAACAGACTAAAGGTCAGGGTTTAATGCAGCAATCAAAACCACATCATCTGCAAAGACGAGATAGGCAATTTTGTGCTTCCGTGGACGTGACTTCTTGTTTTCAAAAAGAAGTAATTCATTTTATGATACATTAAGAGAAATGGTTTAAACCAGGTTTTTCATGCTTTTGTTGTTTGAACAGCAAGCTCGGCTTTATAAAAGTCAGTGGGAAAACTATCCTTTTCTCTTTGACCTCACACAACATTTTCTTAAGGACTTTATCGACTCAATTGATAAGTCTAAATCATACTGAATACAATATGAAGTTCATTTTGAAAATTACGGTCATTATCAGAGTCACAATAGAGGGTAAATTAGGATATCCTCATTGGTAAATGACTTGTGATTGATAAGTCTAATAAAGCAGTCCCCAACCCACGGTTGAGGCTCGGGTGTGAAATTGATGGTTCTCAGGATTTCTTATCGGTTTTTAACATTATTTTTTAAATTGTTTTTATTGTTAGCTCGGTTTCCCTGGGTTTTTTCCCGTGTGTTATGAATAAATCTTCTTTATTTTGGTACCAGTACTGCTTTTATTTTGTTGTATTTATCCGTGACACCTTAAAGGCCGGTCCCTAAAAATATTGTCGGACATCAACCGGTCCGTGGCGCAAAAAAGGTTGGTTGATCTAATGATCTAATGAGAATCCAATTTTCAAAACACCAAGATGGTGACTGTGAAAACACTACTGTAGAGGTTTGTGTTTTCTGTCCAATACTATTGATGACTACTTGTATAAAAACAGATAATAAACATAAACACTTATAAAAGAAATAGCTAGCAGTGTGTGCTCACAAGCAATGTAATTTTACATTTAAGCAAATTTTTATTATTTTTGGTCCTTCTGGTTGTTCTTCTCGTTTCACTAGGCAAGGCACGGCAAGTTTATTTATATAGCACGATTCAACAACAAGGTGATTCAAAGTGCTTTACAGAGACATTAAAAAACAAAAACAATAAAATGCATGATTTAAAATTGATTAAAAAACAGTAGATAAAATCAGTAGTTAAAATGTAAGTTTTGAAATTTAAGCTTAAAAGTGTGGATTTGGTGCTTTATTCAAATGCAGCTGAGAACAGGTGAGTCTTCAACCTGGATTTAAATAAACTGAGTGTTTCAGCTGATCTGAGGCTTTCTGGGAGTTTGTTCCAGATATATGGAGCATAAAAGCTGAATGCAGCTTCACCGTGTCTGGTTCTGACTCTGGGAACTGATAAAAAACCGGATCCAGATGACCTTAGGGATCTGGAAGGTTCATACACTACCCATTATGTCCATCTCTATGCCTTGGTACTCAGATCAAATCAACCAGGAGGGAGGGAAAACAGCAAGGGAGATGTGGGGGAGGGGTGAAGAGAGAGAGAGGGAGAGAGAGAGAGCTTATTGTAAACTGTAAGAGGTGTGCAGCAACTGGGACAGATTATGTCTGCGGAAACAAGGACTGCAGGATCCCACCCATCCCCCACACACACCACACCGGCACAGACACACAAACACACACGCACACACACTATAGCTCATTTGTGCTTGGCTGGTCACCTCACTGCAATAGATAGATTCCACCCCACCCCCTATCCTCTGCTCAGTCATTCAGACCTGGGAGAGTCAATAACAAGCTGACATCATCATTGGTTTTGTAGGATACAGTGCTGCCTTTATTCTAGCAGCCATATGAGAGAGAGAAAGCGAGAGAGCAGCATCTTCTGTGCTGCTGATGAGGCTGGAGGCTGAGGAAGTGAATGCAGGTCAGGGAGCAGAGGTAGAGACAGGTGGACTGGGGAGAGATAGTCGTGGTGGGGGAGGGGAAGAGCATGAATGGCCTTTCCAGCACGGCTGAATCAGTGACAGGTGACCAAAATGTTTATCATATACACACAGTTAGGCCATTCTTGCATGCACGCATTTGCAGCCTTACAAACTCTCAAATCAAAAGACAAAATCTTAGAGTCAAAAATTTAGAAAATGTGGTTATCAGATGTAATTTCCCGTCAAGGTTAATATTAATGTTATGGCGATTTATTGAGTAGAGAGCTGGAAAAACCATTATATGACCTACAGTTGGAGTCCTTACATCAATAACTGTGCTACAATGCAACAAAAGTGTTTAGTTTTTTAAAAGTATTGATTTAAAAAGATCACTAAAATATACATTAGAATAGTTAGCTAGTATCAGCATTTCCTTGTGCGCGTGGAGCCTATTGCACTAATGCTAGTCCTACTGAGTTAGTGCACATCAGTACCGCACTGAGGATGTATTGACACAAGCAGAGTTGTGGGCAACGTGCTGCACGTTCATGTCAGTATTTTTACACAAGTCTACAAGACAATAGTTGGCGATGCTAACTGAACACAAAAACTGCAAACTCAAAAAAGACTGGAAAAATTGTGCAGCTAAAAACATGCAATAGACAACTCAACCTTGAGAAAGACAGAGTTGGCATTGCCGAGCATTTCTGAACCTGAAGCAGGTAGTTCTTGTAAAGCTTGAAACGAGCAGGAAACATAATATTAGGTGGATGTTTTTACCTGCTGCTTTAATCGGAGCTGAGCTAGCCAGGCTTACTCGCTTACTTGTGAGATTGCTCAATCTGTCTGTTTCACTAAGTTGACTTGTAAGGTATCAAGCTGAGAAATGCATTTTCTAAACAGCTGTCCGTAGAGCAGTGCTGAAGGACTAGCAGCATGCCTATCAGCACTTTTAATTTGTAATTGTTTAGTCAAGTTGTGCACCACTGCATGCATATTTTAAACTCCAGTGATCGCTTGTTTTCAGCAGCTCTGAGGCACGGACATGGGCAACTGTTTTTTATTCACTCCACTTGACTCTTAAAATCGTGGCAAAACCACCATGTTGGCATGGCTTTGCGTCAGTGTTAATTTAGAATGATGTTAGCTGCAGGCACATGTGGGTCTCCAGTTATTGGATAAGGAAAATTGAATCCCCTCCCTCGTGGTTATTGGTTAGATGTTAGACTGGAGATTGGAGCCGAGTGTAATGAGTTGACAATTCGGTCTTATATAAAGCTACAGATTAATATCAATCTTCTAGTTGTGAAGAACCAAACTATCTCCTGAAATAGTAGTACTTCAAAGCCAAAAATGCAGACACGCTCATTCACACACAGATAGACGATCACAACCGTAACTTCCTTGCCCTTCCCCTTCAAGCACACACACACACACACACACACACACACACACACACACACACACACACACACACACACACACACAACAGACAAACCCAGGACTATATGAAAAAATACACACGCCCTACACAACATTCCAATCAATTTTCCACACTCCGCTTCAGCATTCCTGCCTGG
>NW_005187424.1:4538501-4577925 GCF_000239375.1 Pundamilia nyererei | reverse complement strand
GAGTTGATCGTTTTTAATATCCCATCTTGGTATTTTGAAACCAGGTGTGACTAGGCATGGGTATCGTTTAGGTTTTATCCGATACCAGTACCAAACCGGTACTTTTGAAACGGTGCTTAAACGGTGCTTGAACCGGTGCTTAAAGAATGGAGAACACACACTTTGTCCAAAACACCTCTTATGTTTAGCTGTTTTTTTGTAAAAAGGTAACAATTTTAGCCTTTTCTGCAGCTATGGGGCATATATGGTATCACTCTTGGCTGGAAGCAGTGCTTAAACAATGGAAAAAAAACACCAATTTTGTCCTAAACCTCTCATGTTCAGCTGTTTCCCACTTTTTCTTTGGTCATTTTAGCCTTTTTGGCCAGGGTGAAGGGAGTATCTGCCATCAAACAAGAAGACAGCCGCATGTAGCTATGATGATGTTTGCTAGTTCACCTTACATGCATTAATGTAATAACGTGGTTAGCCTACTCAACGTAAATTACACACGAACAACATTAAGCTACTCACGCAGAGAAGAACGGCTGCTGCCATCATCATCCGTCATCATTTCTGCTACACTGGCAGGGCTAGGGGCCAGGACTCTCCTCTTCGGGTTTTGGGGGGGATGTTGCTAACTCCAGGTCTGATAACAGGCACCACACCCACAGTAGATGTGCTCGGTGTGAGGTCTCACAGCAAGCTATCAAATACGGCGCATTTCTTTTTAACAAAATGCTATACGTCGCCAGGTGTTTCATCAGATTCGAGGTGTTACCTCCTTTGCACAGTATCAGCTTAAAGCACTTGTTGCAGGCTGCTGAGTTTGCATATTTTGCTGTGAAGTACAGCCAGACTTTGACCGCTTTGTCTTGGGCATTTTTAATCTGTAGCTCTGCTCTAAAAGGACGTACGTACCTGGACCCGCCTACTACGCTTGCAAAGGTAAAATGATTGGCTAGAATCCAAAGTGTGTGACATCTCAGGAAAAAAAGCACCGAAATGTGCGCTGCTTTTCGGTCTGGTTACTACCGTTTATGTCATAATGGCACCGGATACCGGTACCCATCCCTAAGTGTGACAAGCAAGGGCTAAACTAAAATCTTCTAAAATTGTGATCAAATAACTAGCTTACAGTGCCACGTTGCATCCACGTTTGTCTTCCAAACTATTTGAATTCTTAATGGCAAAGATTCAACAAGATCCTGGAAACATCCCACAGAGATTTTTGGTCCATATTGACATGACAGCATCAGAATCAGATTCCGTTATGGTCATTCAGTCAATACATAAAATATGCATTGCTGAAGGAAATTAAAAAACACAGACAAAAATACAAAAGAATCACAATAAAAACAGAAGTAGGTTAAAAGAATGTAGTGCAGCTGTCTATTACACAATGTTCACAGTTGCTTCAGATTTGGCAGCTGCACATCCGTGTTGCAAATCTCTCCATTCCACCACATGCCAAAAGTGCTTTGTTGGACTGGTGACTGAAGGCCATTTGAGTGCAGTGAACTCGTTTTTCAAGAAACCAGTTTGAGAAGATTTGAGCTTTGTGAGAGGGCACATTATCGTGGTGGAAGGAGCCTTCAGAAGTGTTCATTTCAGTAGTTCATTAGTTCATCTGCTTCAAGGTTCAACCTGTTGTGTATTCAGAGACGCTCTTCTGCATACCTTGGTCGTAGAAAGTGGTTTTGTGAGTTATTTGGACTGGATAATTTGTGTTTTTTTCCTATAAAAATCTATAGAGAAACTTGTAATTTTCCAAACTGAAAAGTACTAAAAAAAAAAATTTCAGTCCAGTTATTCATTCACACTGCACATATACACCTGAACTATAGCCTTCATTTGTTTTTGGTAACACTGAAGGTGCATGAGTATGTTTGAATCCACACAAACACAGATCATTGAAATGCTGAAAAGGTATAATGCCCTTGCACTGAGTGGGTGGTGAGTAAAACACTGTATACCTCAAAAAATAAAAGCAAGACATGGATTCCAGGGTTGTAAAAAGTCACTCGCACTCAGACATTCCCAGACACACTCCCACAATCCCACAGTATGACTACACACCCACATGTAGAGTCATCCACAGATAAAAGAATAAAGCACAATCCCAGTCAACCTCCCACACGCGTACACATAAAAACAGCGAGTCCAGGAGAGCAAAAAAAGGGAGATAGTGTGGTGTGTGCACTCAACTGTGGCTGGGGACATGATGATGTGTCTGTATGTGTGTTGTAGGCTGCATAGTGGACAAAATTAAGGTAATTTCACGGCCTGGTGCTGCTGACTTGTAGCCACTTGCTCCCTTTGCTACAGCAGTATGTACACCTAAATGTACATGTAGGTGTTAATGCAGCTGTGAGAGCAGAGACCACTCCAGAACTCACAATATTAGATGTAGTAAACAGTGCTTGTCCCTTATGAATGTCTAATATTAATATTTGGAGGTTTAAGATGCTCAAGATGACACTGCAGGATATATCTTTTAAACTAGACTGTTTTCCTGACATTCATGTGGGTAACAAACAGAGGATTTAAGTCTCGTCATGGTTTTTTTTGTTTTTTCTTTACCTGGCAAACATGAAATCTTTGACTTGTACCTCTGCTTTCTTTGCAGCGCACGCAGTACTGATCAGCTGTGGCATACAATCAGCCCAGCTGCTCGATACCAACTCGACTGATATAATCTGATCTATAAAAAGATGGCATCAACCATCCCTGCAATCAGCAAACAGTCCGATAATGGTGATGTTCACATCTTAAACCTGTCAAGTCTCATGTTTTACTCATGAGGTTTCAGAACCCTTTTCTGTTATCACACAGCAATGAAATCAAACTCTTTCCAACTGTCACACTATCAAAGAACATCCCATAAAAGGCCCTTTTGGCTTCAGTAGCTTCTTACAAGTGTGGTGGGAGCCAGTAGGAGATAATGTTGTGAAAAAAGCCATTTCTGACCGCCTGTTGTGTGAAAATGGTCCATGTTCTTACCTTCTGTGGCACCTACAAATCCCTCCCTCCCATTTTGTAGCTTAGGAAACAGAAACAGTGCATGGTGAACTCTAGTGAAATAGTCTTTATCCTAAAAGCTTTCAGTGTTGGCTTATAATTTAGCTTCTTCACAACCATTAATGTGAGATAAAATTGCAAAAACATGAGATGCAAATCCTGGGTTAAGTTAACCAGCTTAACGTTGCAGATTAAAGTCTTTTAGTTGCTGCGTTAATCAAATTCACAAGCTGTGTACAAACAAATGTTGCTTCCAGGTTTTAAAAGTAAAATGAGTGCAGGAAGTACCTGCATTCTTTTCATTTACCAGCAGGGGCAACTACTTTAGTTGCAAAAAAAAAAAGCCAGTTTATACAAGCGTGGCTCCTTTTATCGACGCGTTCAACAAAGTCTTCTGAAACTCTTCTGAAAGCATAAACAGGAAAGTGAACCACTCATCCACCTCCTGCACAAAGCTAAGTAATCCCCACCTTAGGGAAGGCCTACTGACATTGTTTACAAGCTTCTGGGCACATACACATTAGTATCATTAATAGGGAGTTCACAGCGCATATAAATGCATTTAAATCTTCACCAAACAGCCAAAGCAGCCAAAAAGGATCCAATTCTGTGAGTGATTTTGTAGGGCCAACTATTCAATGAATCACCATTTGTTGACTCATAAATAACAATCATTTTCACGTAACCACCAAGTGATGAAAAAGTCAGAACAGTTTCTAAAATTACTGTTTTGTCACTGTTAATAAAGTTCTGAAGAGAATTAGGAGTTAAATTGGTAGCTGTGATGTTAAATTGCGTCAGTGTGGGAAGCAATGGGTGGAGAGAAATGACCCTCATCCCCAGCCGTGGTTCTGACTTAACAAAAAGATGCTTCAAGTAGGCTCCAGTACTCATCTATGCCTTTGATAGCCAGCCCAGATGGCCTGCTTGCAGCAGTGACCTACATACACTGAGAAATAAAGATGGGAAGAGTGGTACACACAGCGCCTTTGTGCCTCCGTGTGTCTGTGTGTGTGTATTCCTGCAGGACAATGAGAGAGCAATTACACAACATTTAAGAGTGAATCCTAACCAAGTACTTTCAATACAGTTTATTCCCCTGGGTCAAGTTTTGTTCCGGCGGCCAATTTAGCTCGACTTCATAGCAGTGTTAAAAAGGTGAGGACTATAACGATGCACAGCAGCACATCACCAGCTCACTGAAGGATAAAGTATTTTACTCTCATCATAGCACTCTTATCAAAGGTGATGTTCCTCATTTCCATCCATTTCATGATAATGTGCTCTCAGTGATATTTTGTATTAGCAGTAAATTGGCCCATTGCTATGTGATAGACAGCAGCGATGTGGCTTGTCCCCACCACAGATTTGCAAGTCGCTGTGTTGTTGCTATCACCAGGCTTGAGCTTTCTTGCTTTCCTTGCCAGACTGATGATGAGCTCTGCCCCCCCCCCTCCACCCAAAATCCTTGGATGTCTGATCAGCCTCCAGTATGTAAAAAGAAAACCTCTCTCAGATCCTTCCTCCAGGATGAGTTGATTTTCTACTGATATAACTCTTAAATTGAATACAAGTGCTTTCATAGATAACAGGTGGGAACGTAAATGGCATCTTTTATGAATTGGTGCCTTTTAATTATCAAAAATGCAACAAGGGCACCTGTTCTTTGAACAGTACAAGAGGCATTTCTCCAGAGCAATTATGAGGTGTCCTGTTTCCTGTTATTGTGGTTTATATTTCTTCCCATAAGGGTTTCATGAGCTTCACAACACCAGCCCTAAATTTCACTTCTCTCACTGTGCTCTGCTGAGGCCCTAGGAGGCATTTGCTTCACATAGATTTCAAGGTTGCTGCGTTAAAGAAGCTTCACAAGACTTGCTGGATGAGAACAATACTCACTGGGCTGCAACTGGTTTAGGTTCAGAGTTTCAAAGTGAGAAAAACAAAAATATGAGACGGACTAGCCTAATGTCTACTGAATAATAAATATAAAGCTCTCAATGGAGCTAGCTGCTTCAAGAGCGTGCTTACAATTTATGCAAGTGTTAACCCACAAGGCAAGCGCTCTGTTAGAGACAGAGAAAGCCCAGAGAAAGTTGCTGCTTAATAGTTAAAGGCATGAATAACTGACTCTGGTAAATGCTGCTCATCTGGAATGGGTCAGGCAGTTTCCCTCCAGACAGAATGTGACTTGAAATCTTCCAGGTTGGGAGAAACTGAGGAATCTGACTTTAGCTATTATTCTCCAGAGGTTTTTACAGGAAACACACAAGAGAACAGGATTTCACACTGAGCCCACGCAAGGAATACTGGGTTTTCAGCAGAAGGTAAGGAAAGGTGAGCACCAGGCGGTCTTTAAAAAAATGTGAGGTTTGATTAGTGGAATCGGAAACAGGTGAAGCAGCTGAAGCCAGAAACACCAGTGTTTCCCACTGTGCTGGCCAGCAAGAGAATCCAGCCCATTGCTGCACCTGGCAGAACAAGGACAGAAGTTGAGAAATAATCGAAGCACAGTTGATGTTATCTTTAGGATTTCTTTCTTTGGACATTCTCACTCAACTAAAACCTGTCTATAGCAGAGAAACAGTATAGGTCCCAAAGAAATAATAATAATAATAATAAATTGAGAATGTGCTGAAAAATCAAGGTGGTCTTACCAAATATTAACTTTCAAGCTCATTAGAATTCTACATACTATGTTTTGGCCTTGTATATTGTATTTCCATTTATGTGTTCACATTCCTATAAAGTGCTGCATGTAGTTCCCATTTTTCAAGCAAAATATGAAGAAAGGATGAGTGGCTCAAGACTTTTGAACAGTAGCGTCAATACTGACATTCATTTTATCTTAATTTAACAGACAAATTACCTGCTGTGATGTATCAACTCCAGCATGTTCCCACCAGTAAGAATAAGATCAGTTCTAACTTGCTGTTTGGTTTTAGGACTTCTTTCATGTATTGTTTTTGTTCAGGAGCAGCATCCGATCGGTTTGGATCTTATCTCACTAATAGAAGTTCCACAATCTGTATCGGCTATCTCGTATCCGATTTTATCCCACTGTCTTGTTATATCTTGCAGGGCTTTGCCATTTTTAACCTCTTTATTATGACCAACTATTAAATTATAGAATTAACAAATGATTTATCATTCAGCACATTTTATTTGTAGATAACATCAACATTTATTTCTCTTTCAAACCATATGAGACTTTTAGGCAATCAAAAGTTGGTCATGTAGTTCTGTATAGAAGAACTGCAATAAAGTGTGATGTCTGAAATAGGAATGCTCAAAAAGCTCCAGGAATTATTAACAGTCCTTTAATATTCATAAAATATTGAGAGAGGTTTGCGGTTACAGTGCAGCTACAAGCATAGATTTCTTGCAGAAGCATAAATATATAGTAACATGTACGAGAACAGGAAACACAAAGGTACTTAGGAATAAAAAGACAATCATGCATAATCATCAGACTACTACCACTACCAGACATGAACCAAAACACCAGGGAACCAAAAGAAATAAAACTCATCACTAGAATAGAAATAAACAGAAACCAAACAGAGATCAGATACTAACAACACAATCACTATATAATAAAGAAATGGAAACAGGAATCAGTAACTTTAAACAGTAGAACAGAAACTCAAAGCTAAATATCAAAAAAGGAACAAATCCAGGGACCATAACACTAACAGATTAGCTAAATTTAAGTCTGTGGGACTTATCTATTATATGTAGATACCATATTGGAATATTGGTGGCTGCTGCTGTTTTGGGAGAGTTGCATCTCCCAGTACAACTAACTAGTTTGTGTGAATGGATGAAGGAGGCAAGTTGTATAAAGCACTTTGAGTAGAAAAGTTCTATGTAAGAACCACAGTTTCATTGTGAAAACTTTACATGATCTATCTTTTATAGACAGTCTTATTTTGGACATTTTGGTGTACTGAGCAAATCCTTTCCAATTCTTTCCTCAATGGTGAACCAGTAAAGCCAGGCCTACATGGTGGGATGTTTAATTTCTCACCTGTGAACTGATTATTTCTCTTATGTGCTGTAACCCTCAAGCAATTGCAGAACGATATGGAAAATATTAAACAATATTTTAATAATAGAAAAACAATTTGAAACATGTCGAGGCAGAGGGGTCTGAACATCCCTGCAGGCCTGGGAAATACTTTTGCTGGAAATCATGCATTGCAGGAATGTTTGGCAGAATACAAAAAAGCCATAAAAGCCTTTCAAGGAAAGAGGAAAAAACTTGCTGTGTTATCCAAGCCTCACATTCTTCTGTCACAGATGGTTCTGCTTAGTGAACACCTCATACTGAATCTGGATTGGATGAAATTTTAACAGGCCCCATATTTAAAGAAGAAGTGGCTCATTTGGGGATGCAAACGTCAGCTGCTTCTTTTCTTTGTGATTTGTGGCTGTTGTGGCCTGTTGCACATGGACATTTTTTTTCTTCTCGATTTGCTCGCCTACTTCCAGCGGACAACACGAGCACTATTTTTGATTTGTGTTAACTGGGAAGACAGCAAACACTTGCTTGTGCATGGTAGTTCAAAGCTGTTTCAAACCAGAGCTTATCAGAGATGCGCTGGTATTTGGGTCCACCTCACCGCAGCAGTGTCCCACTATGGCTAACTGTTTTCTTTGCTTGGGTTGAAGAATGTGAATTTAAACAAGTTAGCTTCACACTTCCCAAAAACATTCAAACTAAACACCATGCAAACAAAAATGATTATGGTTTATTCTGGGCCAAATTTTATCCTGTTATCCTCCTGGATCTCCATTCGAAACATCATCAGTCTAACTTGGTATGATGCACTCTGTCTTTCTGCATGATGGCTGTTATTTCCCCTCCCTTCAAATTCTTAAAATGGAAAAGAGATGAAGAAATTGCTGATATTTATAATCAGACTGTGGTCTTCCCTCAGTTCAATTTGTTATGTCAGGCTTTCCAAGCACGACAAACTCCTGACTATCAAATGTCAAAGTTTTTTTTTAACCACCCATATGTTGGAATCACTGGATCCAAACTTATCATAACACTTTGACCAAACCACACATTCATCTAAGACCAGAACGAAGAAACATTCTCTGGGTCAAAGAGTACTTAGAACCTCCCAAGTTCATCTGGCATTACTGGCCAGGCAAACCAAATTTATGAATTATAGATATCACATGAATCAGCCCGAAATACTCAGTTTGAACACACCCTCACGCTAAAGGCTTTGACTGCACTAGAATGCAAAGTTCACGCATGCATGTAAAGAGCCTACATGCACCGTATTATTTTGCTAAACCTTTAAAACCCTTCAGTCATACAGGCCTAGAGACCATCTGCAAGCCACTGATCACGAGGGAAAAATTAGAATTCCCTGACTGGTGGCAAATGATTGCTAGTAGTAGCTGTGAAATGTATTGCTAAGCTCGAGTCACGCAGGCCTACAGCCCTCCTTGTGATTGCTTTGGTTGCTAGCAGGTTATTGCAGTCATCCACAGTTTGTATGGGCGCCAGCGATTTGATAAGAGGTTACGAAACTGTGAAGAGTTCTTTTACTTTGAAAGGACACGATCTCTTTTTCATTTTGCGTAACAGTTTTTCAAATTTAGCTACGTCTCACTGGTTAGTTAGCCAGTGTGTGCAGACAAGTTGTCATCTTCTACGTAAATTGCAGGTAACCACGGCAATCTGGTAGTTACCAAAGCAATCACAGGCAGGTTCCCGATACAGTTAACTGAATTTACCCAGCGACAGCCAGCAACTACAAGGAATATTTACCAGAGGCTGATATGGGGAACGGTCCTGGGCCTAAATAATAATAATAATAAATAAATAAATAATAATTTTTTTGTAGATCAGTTGATTTCAATGCCAGCTCAGATCAGTTGATGGTTTAGCTTCAGCCTTTCTACATAGGCAATTGGCAGATCTCAAATGGGACGTGCCATTTAAACTGCTTTAGGTACACACAATTATGACTCCTCTGCAAGCCGCTTCGCTCTCACCTCCACCTCATCTCCTACTGCAATGTTTTCTAACTTAGTAGATGTCATGTCTGCTGTCAGGGGCATCGTCTTTCTTTTGCCTTGAAAGAAGAATGGCAATACAAAGAGAATCAGTGCTATGGTATACATGGTGGCTGCTCTAGTAGAATGTGGTTGTTCTCACTTTATTTTGATATTCATCAGAATTTTAATTGGTTTACCATTTGTGTCATTTGGATATGCTCTAGTAAAAACCTTGAAAGAGAAGTTGTGTTTAAACTTGAGGTTGTAAATACTACTACCAGAAAAGAACTGATACTTGCAACCATATTCATGGACCAGGTGGAGCTATCCACTGGAGTCTCCCCTGAGACATGTTGGTACATGGGTGAGGCTGACCTTGAACATCCCGGCTGAGTTAGCGTTTGGCAGAATTGGCCTTTACTGGTGTTTATCAGATTTACATAGATTTTGTTTTTATTATGAGGGTCAAATTCACTGTGGCTGGACACTTACGATTCCTCCCCACCCGTTGTCTTTGTTTACTGTATCTGTACTGCACCACCCGCTCCTCTCACTCTCTCTCTCATTGCTCTAAGTAAAGAGGCTGCCATGACAGACTGCCTGTTTTCAGATGTCAGGCAGGGAAGAGCTTAACTCTAGGGAGCTCTGGAGATCAAAGTATTTACACACATACACACACACAGACACACACACGCGTGCGCAAACGTTCATGCTCTCAGTTACCACAAATCCAGCCTAACGTACACACACAGACAGAGGGATGTGAAATATCAGCATCAAACTGGATGCGACAAGGTCTTTCCCATGGCACTTTCTGCTGCTGCCTCTTCGTGAGCATGCACATGCACGCACTCACACACAAATAATATTTGAAATCTGTAAGGGCAGATTAGGCAAAATCTCTACGGGTGTTTCAGCAGCAACCCACTCTTTGTGACAAGAGAATCCCTTTGTGTGTGTGAACAGCTTTTTAGTACTTTGTGTGTATTTGTGTGTGTGTATGTGCATGTGGTGAAAGTGTGTGAAGGTTGAATGGGTCTGAGTGACAAAGATGCCCCACATTCCCTATGTGTGTGATTTCAGCTTTGACTAAATTAACATTATCCTCCATCCCATCCCCATTCCCTTTTTTTTCACTCTCTCACATTGTCTCCCTTGTGCCCCCCTCCTCCATCACCAGTAATATGAGGGGTGAGATTATCCAGGCAAAGCCATTGTGGTTTCAACACAAACCTCCTGGATCTCCAGAGAGCTCCAGATTCTTTTACATAACAGCTCATCCTTTCCCGAGCACTGAGGAGATTAGGATGCAATTTTAGGTTTGTCTCTGAAGGCGAATATTAAAGAGAGGCTTGAGTTTTCATTTGGCACTCGAATAGGAGCGTCTGTGATTTTACTGCAGGACGGACAGCTACAGATTCTATTGCATGCGACCAAATCTGTTCCTTATTTCTGCTTAACTGTGCGTCACAGATGACATCTGATGCCATATATTATTAAAAGGCCTATATTTTCACGAAAGCAGGTTTTAAAAGCTTTACCTACTTTGTGCGTACCATTAAATTCACGCCAACCTGCTATGTGACACTCCAATTACAATACTTGTACATTTTGGGCTGAATGCAAAAGGTTAAATATTAAACGGTGTTTGATGAAAGCAATTTTTGGTAAACACTGAAAGATATATGAGCTTATGGAGAAATCGTTTACTGCCCACAACCACAGCAGCCACGAGAGGCAGTTACGATATGATGGCACACTGAATTACTTTTTCCTCCAGTCACTTTCTCTGACTAAACATTGGGCGACCTGACTGCGAAACTCTGTCTCCTACTAATTATGTTTACCAGCCGCAACAATGTGGCTGGTATTTTTGTGTATGTGTGTGTCATCCTGCAAAATGTGGTCGTAGAAGCACTAACTGTAGCGGAAACTACCACAAAGGCGGTTTTGAGGACTTTGAAAGGTGTTTATGTCTGTCTGGTTGTCTGAGAATGGATTTTGTCAACACAATAGCATGACGGTGCAAAACACAGTGACAAAGCTTCAGAGGTGGGTGTGGTCTAACCCATGAGTAGTGAGTTTTTTGAGCCATAATTTATTGTCAACTTCAAATATGATGTGTTGTTTGTTATATAAGATACAATATTTACCTTACGAGGCATAGCTGATATTGTTTGTCCTTGTCATTATGTTTTTATATGTTGCTGATATAAAAAAAAAATTAAGGATTAGATTGAAGAAAGGCATGATGTGAGAAGTCAAGTCTGTTGGGAAGCCTTCATAAGACGGTCTTCCAACACAATATCCCCTCGTGGCGACCAAGGGGCAACCTTGCAAGCAAAAAATGGAAGCCTGTCTAAATGAATCGATGAAAAATGCCAAAAATAACTTTTTGCGCCATCATAGTGATTCCCAAAGTGCTAACAGGCGAAGCTTTAACATATCTTGGCATGGTGTGCAATGTGTTTCCTCACAAATCTGAGGAAATTGATCAAATCAGTTACCGAGTAAAGTAACTGAATTTATAAATGTAGCTTGCTAACATTATCTTATAACTTTGCACTTCTCCATCTCTGCCATTATGGTAAGTTCAAAAAACGAGGCTTCAGAATTTATAATGTAAAACCGATGAATGACGATACAGTGACCGACTTTTCTACAACCCATTCAAATATCTCCCAGAAAGTTTGGTAAAAACTTGAGTAGGTGGAAGAACTCAAGCCCAGAAAAGCTATTTTTATGCTTGCACTGTCATCCCATTGGAAAGTCTGATGACTCAGCAGGCAGGGCCATAGATAGAGGAAATACTGTGCATGTGCAGTGAGTTGCACAGACTGGATGCTGAAAAACATTATGAAAAAAGGACTCAGAGACATTCAGATGAGCTTGTTTAGTTTTTTTTGAGTGAATACTTTTGAAAATCTGGAGCCAGATGTAGGAGCCAGATAATATGGTGGACATTAAAATGAAACAGAGGGTGTTTGTCTTTGCATGGACCGAATTTCATAATCTATCCAACCACCAGCAGGAAACAATACAGACCGCCGGGGAGTGTTTCTTACCACATGGGCAGAAAAGTCATAAAAGTAGCAGATTAATGCAGTATTTCAGAAAAAAGACTGAGCAACAGAGTAAACTGAATAGAGAAAATGTGCACTTTATTTCAAATTTTACAGCTGCAGCTTATTTTTTGCAGTTTGATTTTTGCAAAAATATAGAACCTCATGTTAAAGTGGTTAACTTGTAGCCATAGTACTTTTTGAAGGTGATGCCATCAATGTTTGCATCCTGTCACACTGTCAGGAGTCTCTCTTTACAAGTAGACTTCTTGATTGGTGGTAGTGTTCAGTTGTACTCATAGCAATCTACATGGATAACTATAGGACATCAGAATCGATCAGATAAAAAAACCAAACAAACCCAAAAGCTTTATTTTAGGGTGAGCTGTCCCTTTAAAATTAGTGCCGCTTCCATTTTAACAAGCACACACAGCTAAAGACCAAGACCTTCAGTTTTCTTGTGCAGCAAAGTCATCAGATGGCGGTTGAAGCAGGAAATTGTGACAATTGAAGGTTGAGAAATCCTATTGAAAGAGGTGCCCACTGTGACTGAAAACAGCTCTACAGGCAGATATAATGAGAGATAACTGTCTTAATTAGGCTGATTATCTGCATAATAGATTCCAGTGAGTCATCTGTCAGGAGAAGAAGAGCTATAGATTACCTTTTTCTTTTATGAAGGTGTTTGTTCTTCAAGAGCCAGCTTTCACATGTTTTTTTAACAGCACGTACAAGGACAAGTATGTGCCAATAGGAAGGCTTTTTCTTTCCCGTTTTGAAATATGCGCACGCACTCTTTCATCACATTTTTCACAAGCAGTGATGTGATGGCCAGCAGTTAAAAATATGGTTGCCTTGGTAAGAGTAGTGGTCTGAGAGTTTTAGCTGGGAATTATTGGATGATACTGAATAAAAATAAAAAGAAAGGATGAAAAGAAACTGTCAGAAGAAAGGGAGCAAGAATTTCTTATCTTGGAAATACATATAAATCTACAACAGAGTCAAGAAATTTAAAGCAGATGCGTTATGTTTTTCTTTTCAGTTTCCTCTCAGTCACTTTGGCCTTTGCTCTTGACAGAAAGACAAATGTCACAGAATCTCTTCTGGGATCCTTCACTGGATTTTCTGTTACTGCCCTTCTTGCCTTTGTTTGAAAGATAATGCCAACTCTCTCTGTTTATGTTTTAAACTGTTTCACGGGACAAGAAAAAAGGTGCAGAAGTCAAAACACTTGTGCTGAAAAACACCTCAATGAAGACTGACAAAACCTGTGAAATCAGCAAAGTAAGTGATTTAATCAGAAAGATGTGGATGCAGAAGTTTCTTTACGTGGCATAAAATCTATTCAACCTGGAAATAATGAGCCCACCTTTGTCTTGTTTCCAGGATGTCCCCGGTCTTTTGTTGTAATCTGATTCGAACAGAGTCACTCACTAGGAGCTGAAAAGACTCTTTCATCCATGCAGTGAGTCACGTTTCATTTGCAAATGAAATGTGGAGGACAAAATGTGCAAGCAACATTTGACAAAGCGTCTCCATGATGACCAACTGAACCATGTGTGGTTTGAATCAGACAATCGGACGACCCACGTAGCTCTGTGATAACAGCTAAAATGAAAAGTGAAATTAAGCATGCAGTTACTGCTTAATTCGCCTGTGTGAAACAACCAGAATATACTGCAGAGACCTGTGATTCTTCTTGGTTTGATACAGCCTCAGAACACATGTGTTTGTGTAACAGGGAGGGCATTTTTGTGTTTTTGTGTGTAACTGTGGTAATATAGGCTGCCTGGATACAGCTGAGCCAATAACAGACACATCCTGAGTCTCCTTGGCAACACTCTAGCAACCTTTGCTATGACTGAGGCTGGTATCAAAGGGATGAAAAACATGTATACAGTATGTGTACAGTTGGGTTTTGTTTCAGCATATTTGCTCCAGGGGGGTTTGGAAAATAAGAGCAGTGGAGCAGGTTTCACTGCAATTAAAGGCTTGGTAATATCAGTAATGCTATTTGAAATGTTGTGCAATAAAGATGAATATGTAGTGTCAGAATATTTCCTTTATTAGCTTGCAGTATGTTAAGATGGCCTGTTTTTGATTTAGCTTCTTATTTAGCACTCGGAAAGGAAGAGAGGAAGGAAGCACATGTGGTCGACTTATTCCAGCTTATAAAAAATAAAAAAATAAACCTGCTTAACTGTTCATTAACACAAATATCTACTCATCGAATCACATGGCAGCAACTTGGTGCATTTAGGCACGTAGACATCATCAAGATCATCTGCTGAAGTTTAAATGGAGCATCATAATGAAGAAGAAAGGTGATCTAAGTGACTTTGACAGTGGTTTGGCTGTCAGTGCCAGATGGGATGGTCTGAATATTTCAGAAAGTGCTGATCTATTGGGATTTCACTGCACAACCAACTCTAAGGGTTACAGAGTATGGACTGAATACAGTAACACAACATTAACACAATTAACCACGTGGTACACCAAAGGCAGCAGAAGAGCATATTTGAATGCACAACACATCGAACCTTGAAGCAGACGGGCTACAGCAGCAGAAGACCTCACTCAGCGCCACTGCTGTCAGCTCGGAACAGAAAACTGAGGTTCACATAGACTCACCAGAACTGAATAACAGAGGATTGGAAAACAATGACTGATCTGATGAGTCCTGATTTCTGCTGTGATATTTAAACAAAGCTCAAATCTGAAATGTGTTTCTTGAACATTACAATGAGTTCACTGTATTCAAATGGCCTCCACAGTCACTAAATCTCAGTCCACTAGTACCATTCAAATGTGGTGGAATGAGAGATTTATATCATTGATGGTCATCTTACAAATCCACAGCAGCTACATGATACTATCATGCCATCAATATCCAGCCCCCATCAGTGCTGACAGTATGTTTGAATCCAGATGACATATTTTTCAGGGTAGTTTTTGCATGTTTCAGTATGACAATGCAAAACCACATCTATTTACAGCAGCATGGTTTTGTAATAGAAGAGTCCAGGTGCTTAACTGGTCTGGTTATAGTTCCTCAGATTTAGACTAAAAACCTGGTCCTGACCCAGGTTTTTAGAAAAATGTTGCAACGAGGAAATATTTTATGATAGGTTTAAAATTTTGATGGGTTTCCTGTATTTTGTTAAATAAATAAATAAAATACTGTTTTATGAAAATTGCACATCTTTTTTTAACACAGCATCGCATTTTTTTGTGTTGGAAAATGTTTATATTTTTTGTGGTTTGAAGTGGGGCTGAGTGTAGTGTATTGCTATACTTATATCTCTGATATGTATTTTTATTTTATAACTTATTTAATATTGTGTGCACCTACACAGGCGCTGCAGATGGAAATGAGCTCCTGGCTAAATGTGGCACAAAACGTCTTTTCGCATTAGAGGAATGTTTCTGTGCATGGTCCCTGACATTAAACTGAATATATACATACATAAATCACATTACATAACCTGGTTGTGATGGGTTGCTGAGCGTAATCAGCACATAGAGTAGCCAGAAAAGAGCGACCAGTGGAAAACTTTGTGGATACCGACACAGTGATGTGGTGACTCACTGGGATTTGTCTTGTAAAGAACTGCTACCGCAGTTGTGTCTACTTGCGCGTGGATTTGCCTGCAGAGAGGGATTTCCGGCCACCATGAACATGCTGCTGTGCAGTCCTCCAAAATCCCAACTGCACGTTGATTATGTTGTAACCATGTGGTGATAGGCTGACAACAGGGCCAGAACAGGGAAGGGAAAGATTCAACAGGAATGGGAGAAGTGCAGAAAAAACAAAACAAACAAACATTATAGATTAAAAAAAAAAATACAGTATGAAATATTCAGGCAACTTTTTATTTTTTCTTCTTGGTAGAGGAAGTTTAGTTAATGGGATGGAAATCATTGCAGGAAGAATCTGTGGGCTACATCTGTCAGTCACTGGTTTCTTGTGATTGTCCCTCTCATATCCAGTTAGATGGTCATATCTTGGATTTACATCAGTCTCTCTATGTGTGAAACATGGGTTGATCCCCACTCTTGGTGCAAAACAATATATGAGGGTTGGTAAAATGGCTCACGTTACAGCTTACAGCCTCTTTGTCCATAGCGATATTATACTTTGTGTATCCGGCAATAGTTTACGTGTGTTAAAACAAAAGGCAACTTTAAATTTTTACCATGACGGCTCCCCTTTACATTAATATTCATGCTGATGTTCAATATATCGATCATAGACAACGATAAAAGCATCATGATGCTTCTGACTTGTCAAATAACCGTGTCTGATAATCACATTGACCTTTTCTCATTTCGAGATCCGGCTCTTATAATTAAAACACATTTCTGTGTAATTATGAGATAGTAAGTCATAACTGTGAGCTAATTTGTTTTTTTCTTTGGAGAGTGCGGGTGGCTTCTGCGAAAAACACATTTGCTCATTAGCACTAATAACAGAAAGCACGGCTGACCATCATTGTGCCATTTGTTATGAATATATCGGTCATCACTTAGAACCAAAATTAACCATAATCTATCCTGATGCAGTGAAGATGTTCTACTAAAAAGCACACGTGTCACATTGCCATTAGCTGAAAAGTTAGAAAATGTCCAAGCTCCTGGGGATTCATCCTGTGGTGAACATGTCAGTGAATTTAATATGAATCCGTTCAATAATTGTTAAGCCATTTGAATTTGAGAGTGTCAGTGTTGCAGTGAAGAGACAAATGGGAGTCTTACTTTCACATACAGGCATTACAAATGTACCTTCATTGTGTTTGTGTGGGCCCCTTTCCCATCCTCACCTCAGCCAGTAATACACTGATCTCGCAGCACAGCGTGGTCTGTTGGTGGTCAGAGGTGTTTGCAGGTTTCCTTTCCTCATATTCAGTCTGTTTTCCACATGAAATATTCTCACTGTCAGATTTCGTTTCGAGCCGAGCCGTGGAAAGAGAGCAGGCGAGCAGCAACGGCAGGAAAAAACACTCAACTCTAGTTTTAGACTAGCAAACTAAAAGTAGGTGACAAATTAAAAGAAAATACAACAATTTTATAGTAACAGCTCCGGTGCATGCTGGTCTAATGCTCTTTGTCATCGGTTCTGTTTCCCTGAAGCTCCACAGGAGGAACGAACCCCATGCTTTTTAAGAGATATTACCTCATTTGGTGTTTTAATTACAGGGGTGGTGCAGAGGCCTGTCTAACCTAGTGCGTCACGTGTTAACCATTAGTGCTTCTAATTCAATTCAGTTTAATCTATACAGCACCAATTCACAACAACAGTGGCTTCAAGGCACTTTTATATTGCAAGGTAAAGAGCCTTCAATATTAGTGAGAAAACCCCCTGTGAGCAAGCACAGGTCAGAAGAAAGAACCCCTTTTGACAGCAAGGGATCCAGAGTCATTGAGGGGCAGCCATCTACTGCAACTGGTTGGGGCTTGGGGGAAAGAGAAGCAAGAAAGAGAGCATAGGAGATGGTGGAGACATAAGTTAATGGCATGCAGTAGTGGCTCCGTATTCACAAATTCATCAAACACAGCAGCCTTACCTGCTCTTAAGGGATAGTTTAGGGTCATCTGATCCAGCCCTAACTATATGCTTTATCAAAAAAAGGAAAATTTTAAACCTTATCTTAAAAGTAGAGAGGGTGTCTGTCTCGTGAATTTAAACTGGGAGAGGAGCCACCAGATGTAACGTGCAGTACGTGAGAGAAGCAATCTGATGGGATAATGTGGTGCTATGAGGTGTGTAAGACGTAATGGGGCCTGATTATTCGAGAGTTTATATATGAGCCATTGAAGAGAATCCAGAATGGGACATACATGCTCTCACCGTCTAGTACCTGTTAGTCCTTGAGCCGCAGTGTTTTAGATCAGCGCAGTTCAAATGTGACTGGTCAGTCTTTTATGCTCAAAGCATCCTTTAGTGATGATCCTGGATTTATTGACATTGATGATATTGTTCACTGAAATCTTATTTTTCAGTCTCACTCACTGTTCAGGTTTGGGCATTTGGACTAAACACATCATAATGGATCACTTTGAGAAAATCAACATCTGTAGCTCTGGTGTAAATAAACGTAATCATAGCCAGATGGTTATCTTAATTTAGCACTAAATGGAAAGAGTGTTAACAGCCAGCTGAGCTAGATTACAGGGAACAAGATTTAGACTGTTCCTACTACAGGTTCACTTTATCATGTTATACATGTTATGTTACAGGTAATCGTGTACCAGTTCAAACATTACCGACAATCTGACCAAGGAACCAAAAATAGATATATAGAAATATAGTTGTTCCTTCTTTGTTTCATTCAGTAAATCAATCATAAAGCAACAACAACAACAACAAAAGAGTCCCTGTCTACAAATGTTGATGCAACATTTAAATCCATATTAATAAAACAGTTCACATCAGTGTTGCCGACAACCACATGCAAGTATAATAATCCAGTGTTTCAGCAGTTTTCCATGCAGAGCCTGGGAGTGGTTTTTGTTGAAATTAGATTTTGGACTGAACATGATGGATCTGTATTGAGGCCAGCTGGCTGCGGTCTGGCTTCACCAACACAACAGTCACTGTTCAGTGCACCCTGTTATTGTTTGATATATTTATACTGTCAGATTTACCTATTATTTTTCTACCATCTTTACTGCTCCAGGAACAAGGACTTCTTGCTCTTACGGCTACTATTTCTATTAATTCAACTACTCTGCAAATAAATTCATTTTCATATACGGATATTTTTAACGCTTTGCTCAGTAATACGATCTTTCCCTTTACAGTCTTCAATTTGTGCAATGTGCTCTCATTAGTAAACTGATAAAGTGCCCGGTTGCACATTTATATCGCAGCACAGACAGTTTGAGAGTGAATGAGTGTGATAACACATATGAGCTGGAAGCTACAAGCAGCCACACTATATTCCTAGTTGCTGACAGGAAGCTTTAGCAGGATGAAATATCTGTGCGTATGTGTGTGTGTGAGAGAGCAGGCAAGCGAGATGTGGAAAGTGGCCAAATCAGCACGGTCTAATTTCAGTCCTAGCTGACCCCAAGGCGCCCTAATGAAGACGGAGCTAACAATCAGCTGCCCTGCTGGAAGACAGGAGCAAAAAAATATGATATTTACTCTAAATTGCACCATCCTACTTGGTTGTTATTCGCAGAGCATAAAACCCGACAAGCAGTACATCCACAAATAACATCTCCCAGGATTTAGACTGTTGCTCGTATTAATTTTTCAACCTGTTTGTGTGCATTCCAGACATTCCTGATAACCATTTGCAGAAGCACAGATGAATCAGCATTTGTGTCAGCCATGTCTGGAGAGCTTATACAAGCCTTTTCCCTCACAGATATCAGGGTGGGGATTTTAGACACCAAACTTTGTTAACAAAACTTGTGTGAATTGCATGACTCAAACAAAACTACCCAAGGCAAGAGCTCTCTGGAGGAGTCGAGTGTACCAGTGTCAAAGTCTGCAATCTAAGTCTGCAGTTCCTTCGTGAATTTAAGTACAACAAGGTGCAAACCGCTGGTTACACTCAAGAACACTAAGGCTAAATTAAGCTTTGTCAGAAAACGTCTTGATGCATTCTCAATCATCCAGGTAAGTAAATCTCAAAGTCTCCAAAGGTTGACTCTGTTCATCTGGACGTAGCATTTTCAGTGGGAGAAACGTTTCGTCACTCATCCAAGTGACTTCTTCAGTCTCAGCTGACTGCAGGGTTCCCCAATCTTATAAACAGTACATTTGCATAATGACTGAAACCAGCCCACTGAAAGAACAATGGGCTGGGAGGTCAGTTCCTTCATCATGATTATGCAAATTCTCATGACCATTGATCAACAACCACTGATCAATGGCCATGAGTCCCATTCACAGAGCGTTGGGGAATGGCTGCAATCACAGCATTGTAAGATGGCGAAAGATGTACCCTTAGGCTCCCTCCTCCTCGAATCAGAGATGGTGTTTCCCTTTTCACGTAAATGGCCTCCTTGACTCCGCGCTCAAACCAGCATTTCTCAATGTCCAGGATGTGTACATCTTCATTGTTGAAAGAGTGTCTGCTGGCCTGTAGGTGTAAATAGACTGCAGAGTCCTGGCCTGACGAGGTAGCTCTTCTGCGTTGTGCCATCCACTTCGCCAGAGGTTGTTTGGTTTCCCCGAAGTATAAATCCTGACAATCCTCCTGACACTTAACAGCGTACACTATGTTACTCTGTTTGTTTCGGGGGACCCGATCCTGACACATACGTGATCACTACAGGTTTTCGCTGATCAATGACCATGAGTACCATTCACAGAGAGTTGGGGAATGGCTGCAATCACAGCATTGTAAGATGGCAAAAAATGTACCCTTAGGCCCACCATTCACTGCTCAGTGACGAAAATACTTATGAGCCCCTGAAACGAGACCCCGGAAGTGGCTACAGGAAGAGGGTGATAGACTGTCTGAAGCAGTTAGAACAAGGCAATGCTATTGACCGGACCTCATTCCAAAGGCTATACCCAGGGGAATTGTCTGTATGATCAACTCGGTCAACTATAACATCTCTAAGTTTCTGGCTTTGATTCTCAATCTGGTAGGCAGCTCTGAACACCACATCCAGAACACCTTGGATTTTGTTGAGAAGGTGAGAGATATCATTATGGAGGCAGATGAAACCATGGTCTCGTACGACGTTACATCTCTCTTCACTTGCATCCCAGTTACGGAAGCGTTGGAGGTAGTTCGTAAGAGATTACAGGATGACCCCAACCTCAGCAATAGGACCACTCTCAGCATCGACCAAGTGTGTTTGCTTTTGGAACTGTGTCTTCATTCCACCTACTTCACATACAAGGGTCAGTTCTACAGGCAGAAACATGGGTGTGCCATGGGTTGCCCAGTTTCACCCAATTTGTACATGGAAGAGGTGGAAAAGAGGGCTTTGTTATCCTACCCTGGAACACCACCAAGCCATTGGTTCAGGTATGTGGATGACACCTGGGTGAAAATCAAATCTCAGGACCAGGGCTTGCAAAATCGCTAGCCCGACGTCCCGGCGATATCTCCGGTCGGGCAACCAAAATCTATCTCAGCCCTGCTCGTTGGGTTATCATATAGCCCGATGGAATTAACTTAATTAATTCTGATTGGATCTCATTTTCATCTTGTTTTTATTCATCAACAAAAGTGTCAATATGTTTCATTTTATCATAGTTTTTGTCCTCAAGGATTAGTTTTTACCTAGTTATCATCTGTTTTTTGTCAGAAAAAAAGGTAGCTGACAAAAACTATGATGAAAACTATTGGTCAATGAAATTAATGCTGATGGGAAGACTACGGAGCCCCGCAAGGGACATTGGAGAAAAAAAAATGAAGATGAACTTTTGCAAGATCTCGCAAAATAGGCTGCATCCTTCGGGGGCTGCCAACTTGAAGCTGACCGGGAATTTGAAGTTTACACAGCTACATTCTCGTCTGAAAATATCTTAAAAGTTCATTTTGTGACCCAGAAAGAGTAATACTAAAACTAAGTAGCTGCCGCCATTGTTGGAAACTGGAATTGGCTGGGCCACGCTATGAATAGGTTGGGATAGGTTGGATGGTGAAGGATACACCCAACCCATCCATCAAATTCGGGGAAATGAAGGACACATTTGGAGCAGCTTTCGAATTAGGACAGCCTTTGTTTCCTGGCTGTGATGTAATCGGCCTTCAAATCCGGCCTCCAAAGGATGTGGCCTATTTTGCGAGATCTCGCAAAAATAACTCAGGACAAAAAATCTGGTTCAAGAAAAGAACAGTTTGTGATCTGAAGTATACAAGATATTCCATCAAACATGGTGAAGATAATGTTATGGCACTGGAATGTATGGTTGGGATTGGAACCAGGTTTCTTGTGTTTATTGAAGATGTGAGTGCTGGTAGAAGTGGTAGGATGAATTGTGAAGTATACAGGGTTATGCTCACATTTGGCTTCACATTGCAAATGGATAATGATCTAAAGCAATCCACAGAGTTTCTCAAGCTACATCCACACTAGCCTGGATACATTTGAAAACGGCGTGTACGTCTGAAAACACTATGTGTCCACACTATCGCTTTCAGTCGTTTTCACAGAGTTGTGCGTCCACATTGAAACGGCCCAAAACGCTTACGTTCCAGTCCTTCGTATGCGTGAAACGGAAGACGATTCGACCTGCCTCATTTCTGTCTGCCGTTTATTTACTTTCCGGCTCTTTGAAACATTGTGGCAAAATGTGGAAGAAAAGCACCAAGTTTTTTAAATGGACTAACAATGAGGTGGAGTTGTTGCTGCGAGTAACACAAAAGTACAAAGTTGCAAAAGCGAGTGAGAATTAAAGAATTTGAAGAAAAGCTATCTGGAGCATGTACAGACTGATATTAATCTTTAATAGGGCTGTCAGAATTGAGCACAAACAGAACAACAGCTGTATAATGCCCTCCACTATCTTGGTTTAACTGGTCACATGACTGCATCATATGACTAAAATGTGTCATCGTTTTCGAAAAGTCTCCGGTTTTGCTGTCCACACTGTGCCGTGAAAATGGCGTTTTTAAATGTATCTGTTTTGGAGAGCGTTTTCAAAATGCTGCATTTTCCTTGACTGAAAATGCTGTCTCAGTGTGAATGGAAGGCCAACACAGAGAGAAAAAGATGTTTTTTCAAACGAAAACGTATTAGTGTGGACATGGCCTCAAGGCAAAGGAATGTGATTTTCTTCAATGACTAAGTCAGTAACCTGATCTAGACCCAACAGAGCATGTTTTTATGTTGCTGAAGACAAAACTGAAGGTAGAAAGACCCACAAAGACCCTGCAGAGCATCTCAAGGTGTGAAACATAGCATTTGGTGATGTCCGTGGGTTCTAGACTTTAGGCAGTCTCATTGAACAAAATATTTTCTTCCAAGTATTAAAACAATCCCCGTATTTGAAATTATGGTAGTTTGTCCAATTATTTTAGAGAGTCTGAAAATGGGGGGAGGGGGGATGTGTATAAAAATGGTTGCAGGTCTTAAACAGTGAATTTAAACTTTTGGTTAAATTTAACGTTTGATTTAAAGCAGAAAGTCTGAACTTGGATCACGTCTTGATTCTTTGATTTAAAATGAGCTATGGTGATGTGCGGAGGCAAAATGACAAAAAAAATGGGCTCATTATCCAAATATTTTTTGGCCTCACTGCTTCCTTCCCTGCACATTTCCAGGCAAATGAGACCACAAACAGTTTTTAACATTTTTTTTTGAGAATGTAAAAATAAATCCAATGATCTCTTTTCCTTTGCTTTTACTTTGGTCTTCACCAGCTGCTCCACTAGTGTCTCAGTTTGTCTGCTGCATATCCAAAGTCTGGCTGTATAACTGAGTTTTAGGACTAAAAGCAAGACATAAGCTAAAAGTCTTAGGGTTAGGGGTTAGGAAGTCAGGCTCAGATTAAGTGATGATATAAAAAAAGTTTTTCTTTAGAGTGAAAGAACAACAAAACATGCAGAAAATATCTTCCTACCTAAGCGATGATGAATTTATTATGACTGGGTGATGAACAAAATATAAGCTCCATTATTTAGATATATTTCCATGTTACAGCTTTTTCTACGGTTGGTATCACTGTAAGTGTTTTAACCGATGCATGAAAACTATACATTTTTAGACATAAGTTGTAACAGCCGGCATTTTCTTTGTGAGTATTTATTACACAGTTGCTTTTTATCCGTAAATACTCTGCATCCTCTTTTACATGATTCAGTTTATTTTGAAAAGTCCCAACAGGATCTTGAGCTTTATTGTGAAAGGTTTATGTGGAAAATAAACAAGCGGATACGCGATGTTGTTGCTAACGACAACGCATAAAAACAGGTGATTGTCCATCCTTAGTGTGGTTATATTAAATATAAGAGAAAGAGAGAACTTTAAAAAATTACCATCAAAACGATGAAAAAATATTGCCGCAAACAGTTTATTTTGCGACACCACGAAACAAACGATAGCGTAAAATGAAATGATAGACGTTTTTATATCGTCATCCGATATATTATCGTTATATCGAACAGCCCTACTTCAGTAATAGATTTAAGAGAAAGAATGTTGTAGCCAGTGTTCTGGACAAGATTGCATCTTTAACTGTAAGAATCTAAAGGCCTTGCTAAGCTTTGTAAGAATCTGCTTCTCTCCAGGGACAACTCTGCAAAAGGGTCACTGTGCAAACTGGCCACAATTGAAGATCTGACGGTCCCTTGAAATTCGGTTTGACACAGCCGTTTTGTAAAGAACAAACTTTAAACTCACCTACACACATTTCAATTAACAGATTGTTTTAGCAATACATAAATAAAAAAAAAGAGATAACTTCACTCATTTGGCTTAGGAAGGTAGTTTCAAGCACCAGATCTACTGAAACATACAAAAGGCTGAAGACTATTGGCTCCACCATTTTCAGTGCACAGCCACTGGATATCACATGGACTCATTAGGCAAGTAATGGCTGATCTCACTACACTGGACACTGATGTTCTCAGTACACATCCACCATCTGCACAATGCCTAGAAAGTTCAGTGCAGTGTATGTGTGAAAATTCACTTATGTCAAAATATAATAGGAAGATTGCTTTTATGTACCTTTATGATGCTGCATAAGTGGGGTTGAAGAACCCTTTTAGGTTTAATAATATTATCTCCATGAAGAGCAAAAATCAATGTTTTTTTCTGACATATCTCTATTATTGCATCTGTTTAATTGTTGTATTTATGTAGCTTTGTATCAATCAAAATGATCAACTGACTGAATACTATGGTGGAAATTAAAGGCTCCTGATGTTGTGAAAATGACTTTTGAAGTAGTTCACTGGGTGTTAATGAATGTATCGGCGTAATCCAAAATAGTTAAAGATTGAGAAACTTCATGAGCTTGTGGGGGACACTGATCTGCACAAATGCATACCAGAGACCAGACTCACCATGGTAGATATTACACACCGACTTTCATCACTCTGAAAAAGGAAAAAGCACAAAACATGCACTGAATCAAATTAGCAGACTAAGAGGCACTGCACTGAAGCTTCAAAACCCTAAAAAAATATTCACCTCTATATGTTTTTTATATTAACACTGAGAAGCAAGGCGACACATTTGGACAAGGACGAGGTTTATTGTGGATTATGGTTAGCTGTTTTTTATTGCTTTTATCTAAAAACAAAAGTATCCAAGGCTAGCTGAAGCTTTCATGGCTACCAAATAAAAGTTTATACACTCAGCCCCACGCTTAAGATAGAGTTAAAGGAGAGAACAGAAGACAAGGGTATAGGAGAAAAAGATAGAGAGAATAAATGTAGACAGATGGTAAATACTTCCCTCCTGTAGGGAGACATGTCAGACCGCAGAGCACTGCTGCTCCCTGCATGACAAGACCAGGCAGGCAGACTCTGTGTGTGTGTCTAGTGTGTGTGTGTCTAGGCAGGCAGGCACTCTCAGTGAATGTAGGTGAAAGGGCTTTGCTGTCAGAGCGAGGCAATGCAGAGCTGAGCAGAGCAGGGATAAGCTATAATCTACACTCCCCCGCCATCTTTCCAAAGGGGTGGGGTGGAGAGGCGGATCGATGTGGGAGGAGGAGGGAAGGGCAGTAAGGGAGAAAGATACAGAAGTCACTTGATTAACTTTTCCAATAAAGCTGCCAGTTTTTGTTGTTTTCTCGAGCAGCCATCTTTTAGTATCATAACTGCAGCCTCGAGGTGGGGCTTTAAAAAACAAAGAGCAGCTGCATTCAGCTCAGAGTCCTCAGTGTAATGTGGTGCCCATGCTAGTCCACAGGTTTTCTTGTATATCCTCACTGACAGCACATTGCAGAAACAACACTGCACGCCACAGTGCCACATTATTCACGCACCATCTCAAAAGGTTCAAGCAGCCAAGAATTTTTATTCCTAAATCAAAAACTGCAGCACCAAATGTGTCCTGAATAAACCGGACTCCATTTGTGTTCACCATAAAGAGGAGAATCTAACTGAAAAGCTGCAAATCTTTTTGTATTGATAGCATCCTAAAACATTCTGACATAATTTTCACAGCAAAATATCTAAATTTTTCATGCAATATTGACCTCTAGTGAATACATTATTCAACCGTTCTGGTTAGACATTCACACCACTTCATTAAAGTCAGGGAAAGATCATGGCCTGTTTCAATGCAGAAGAAATCCACAGTGACTTTAAATGCACCATATTTATTTATATTTAATCCAAACCATGATCTTCTATGACCTTTACTGGTGTTTCTGTTGCCTGAACCGAGTCAAAGGTGCCAGTGTAGACGTGAGCCCTGCTGTCTGGAGTATGAATCTCTGTCATTCACCTAAGTCACTTCCTGCCAAACTCTTTCAAATCATAAAAATAGCATTATTTAAAAAATTACCTCTGAAAATAAGTGGCTAGTTCTGCCCCATCTAAAAAGCAGGAAGGCTAGAGGTCTTAACATTAAAATATAACTTTTAGCAACCAAGCAGTGTCGTAATAATCAACTACTATGGTATATAGATACGATGAATACTAATAATGAGTGGTTGGTGAGTGGTTGCTGGCTGTCACAGGGTGACATTGGTCGCAGACAGGTTGTTTTACCAAAAATCTCCTGGTGATTGCTTTGGTCACTAGTAGGTTGCCGTGGTTACCTATACTTTGCACAAAAGACATTAGGGGTGTCCAAATTCATTGGCTGCATTCTCTTGAGGACCCGGTGGTCTATGTGGGCCGGGTACTCCGAAGGCTTGGTAGATCAGAAGTGAGCAGCTGTGAAATTGGGTGGTCTAGCCTTCAGTTTTGGAAGGAGGACGCATTTGTCGGCTGCATCTGGAGGAGTCTACGAATTTGGACAGCCTTTGCCGTGTCGCTGTGACGTAATCAGCCTCAGGAGGATGCAGGATATGAATTTGGACACCCCCATCAACTTGTAAATGGCCTGTATTTGTATAGCGCTTTCCTAATCCCTAAGGACCCCAAAGCGCTTTACACGTCCAGTCATCCACCCATTCACACACACATTCACACACTGGTGATGCAACGCACTGACAGAGGCGAGGCTGCCGGACACTGGCGCCACCTCTGACCACCACCAGTAGGCGTACAGTGAAGGACACAACAACTGAGACTGTCCAAGCCGGGGCTCGAACCGGCAACCTTCTTGAGCCACGATCGCCCCATTTGCTAGTCTGTAAATACTTGCTAACTAGCAACCAAAACAATCACAAAGATGTTTTCTGCACAGCACCCAATATGTCTTTGTGACCAATTTCCCCTAGCAACAGCAACTAACCTCCCAGAAACATATATTTCCCTAGCAACCAGTGGCAACCAGAGGATCTCTGACTGGTTTCTGTAGGTTTGTGTGATTGGATCTTTAGCAGTCAATTTTATAGCAACTGCCAGCAACGCCTGACAGGGAAGACACCATTTTCCCTTGCTTTCACTTGTTGCCAACTGGTCTTTAGGCCTGTATTACTGGGGCCCAACTAAACCAGTAATAAAATAATGCTAGAATCTGCAGTTCCGAAAAGTGAATCATTCTACACAGACATGGTAAAATATTCAGTTTGTAGTAGAAAGTTATTTTTTTGCAGAGTGATCACCACATCTTATTAGCCCATATATGAAAAGTCTCCAAAGCCAGAATTACAGAATCTTTCCCGTGCACGTACCCAACTTGGAGTGCTAATATGTGATTTCATGATGAAAAATACCAAAACATAGTTTTAAGTTTTAAACTAACACTTCCAGCTATATTTGTTCAACATGTACTAACATAACATTGTGTAGTCTCCTCTCTGTGCTGTTGGAGTTTTATAACACAGTCCAGCAGACAAAAATACATCCTGTACTTCTGTGCTTGTGGATGCCACAAATAAACAGTTAGACCGAAACCACAGCTTCCTTTCAGCGGTTTCGTAGCAATCTCTCTCAGAATTCTAAAAGCACAAATAACCATAACATTAACATTCATGCATCCCATCATCAGAGATCCATCAACAATACGACTGGAGTTGGAAATGGACAGCTCATACTTCTGTGACACACTTTGAAGTCCCTTGTTATATAACACAGAGCACTTTTGGCTGCAGGAGATGCTTACTGTTCACTGGGGAGAAATCTGCTTTCCCTGCATAACAAGACAGTGCTATAAAAAAATAGAGATTCGGTGTGTGTGTGTGTGTGTGCGTGTGTGTGTGGGCGCCTACGTGAGCTTGCTGCAGGCATAAACTGGAAAGGACAATCAACAATTACAGGCAGGCAGGCAGGCGTGGGGATGGAGGTGGTGGTGGGGGAGGTTTAGCTGAGAGAGAGAGGGAAGAAGAAAAATGAATCAGGGCTTGTGTGCTTGGTTAGGTTAGATAATGAATTGCTGACTGGGTGGGGATGTGGTGGGGAGTTAGTGTAGGAAGGCTGAGGTCACTTCAGGCCAACGTGTCTCACAGGAATAAGGAGATGAAACCAGTGCTGCTAAACAAAGCCCGGCAAACACGCTGAGACCAAAACAAAAAACACAGATTTATTTACGGAGGAAATGCTCAGAGTAAACATTCACAGTTTTGTGTCCCGTGTCACCCTTCAGTTCTACATACAATAGTATTCACTCTTGGAGCTGCCCACAGCATTGCTTGTGGGTCGTCTGTGCAATTTTTGACCACTTATGAGCAATGTTTTTAGAAGCGTTCCCACAGTTTGTTTGCACTGGGTTCATGCACATGCATATGCACGTACATGAGTGATGTAACACTCATTAATGCCTCAGGTTTCATGCTGTTCATTTCACTAAGGACTTGGTGGGGTTACCATGCGACAAACACACGGAGGTAGAACACCACAAACTACATTCAGTAAGATTTTAAGAGCTTTATGTTTTTAATATGTGAGCAGATGATGATATGTTCATTCTTCCCAGGGATTTGGCCACGTTGTGGAAACACTTAGAACACTTCTCCACCCTTTAGCTTAAGAAGCTCCCAGTGCGAGACACTGTGATGTCAAAGCCAGCTGCACTTAGGCAATGTCCATGTAATTTGCTGTATTGTTATTCTCCATGTAAAATGCAAGTTATGTAACTTGGTTAATAGAACAATGCAGGAGCAAAGGGGTTTTCACATAAAGAGACAGCCATAATAGGTTTAATGAAATGCTCTACAGAAAACTGTGAAAACACCTCCGTAATCACTTTGTTTCCTGTTTTCACTTCTTTTATCCCGTTTCCACTGGCATCTTTAGTGTAGGAGAAGACTGAAGTGAGTCAAGCACACACAAAAATGTAAGTATGAAGCTTTATGGCACTCAAATCCCTTAAAACAGAGATTCTGACACTGTTTTTGCCTGAAAAATCAGGGTTTGTGTTTAAGCATATAGGCAGAAAAATACCTGTTCACTCATTTAACTCAGCCTTACTATGTGAACATTACCAAGACATTGTCCAGCAACAGTGGCCAGTGGATAAAATGGGCAATAAGTTATGATTGCTGCTAACATTACTGACTACACTAACTTTTGTGGCAGCATACATTGTCAGTAATATTAGAAAAGCCCAAAATGTTTTCGAAACAATAAAATAATTTGGTTTAGTGTGTATGCTAGGGTTTATAGAAGCTCAAACAGCAGTTAAACAAAGGAGTATGTACATAAGATATGTATGTAGCTTTAAACCTGCAATCTTCCAAAAGGCCACCAGGGGGCAACAACTGTGGTTACAAACAGACATTCAGCTGTAAACAGGTCTATAGACAAATGACCCCTGGCTTCCTTTACCAGATGAATTTAGTCAAGTCTACCAGAACACAAACCGATGATTTCAAAAACGGGACATCGCAAACTAACGTTAAAGTGTGGCTGCTTCCATCGTTTATATGCAGTCTATAGTTTAAACCATCCAACAACAGAATCCCCCTTTAGAAGGAATCATGTCATTCAAATACATGATTTAATGCATCTCAGAACTGTCTTGGAAGGGCATTTTCTTGAAAGCCCGTGTGTCCTACTAATGGGGGTGCAGCACTTCTGTTCAGTAGGGATTGGGGGTGGGGAGGCTGGAGATGGGGGGGAGAAAGTGATTCCCTTAAGTGCATGTCCCAATAAAACTGGAGATGTGTATGAGAGAGGCTTGGATAAGAGTATTAAATAAATGCAGAGGACGACAAGGAGAGATGGTGCATTGAAGTTGGGGGAATGGAGGTCTGGGTAGTGCGGGGGTGGGGCACAAAGTATGGATTTATGACAGAAAAGGACAAGAAAAATTGAAAAGAATAGGAGGGGTGACACAGTGAAGCTAGCATGGATAGACAGATGAATTAGACTAGATAAATGTTTAATGATTCCCACAGAGGTGGGATGGGTTTGCAATAGAATAAATGGTATACAGAGAAGTCTGTAAAATAAACAAAAGCAAAAGAAGATCGTGGGAGTATGAAGCCAAGGATAAGCACTGAAAAGAAGTGCTTCAGCTGCAGCTTCAACATCATTTTCTTTTCTTATAAATCTGTTATAGTAAAATAAACATGCAGACTGTACAACAAGCCAAACTTACATCTGGTGAGAAAGAGAGAGACTCATTTGAATCGGACGGCACAAGTTTTGCTTCATGTTGAAACTGAAGGTGGATATAAGCATGAAGTCAGAAGGAGACTTTCAGAGAGCTGACAGACTGTAAGGGGGTAACAGCTAAGCTTAAATCAAGCAAGATTTATGTCTTTTATGGGCAGAATAACTAAGCCCAACACTACGACAACTTCAAAATATTCTTTATATATGATTCTTTATCGTCAAATATCGATGCCGAAGCTACCCTCAACTGTCATCCTCATATACTTCAGATAGATCAAAGCCCTGACGTCATACATGAGTTCATGAAGCATCAAGGTAAATATATCACCATCTAGGTGTTTTGAAACTGGACATGATGAGCGAGGGGTGGCTCCGCCCGAGAAATGAAGGGACACTGCATGCTAAAGCCCCAGCATGCTTTATCCTCATTTTTAACTTTTATGTGGAAAAAAAATGCACAAATGAATTTCATACTGCAGTGAATAACCTTTTCATTAGAGACTAAGGCCATAAAATCACAAGGAAAGTGTTTGCTAGCACAAACACAGAGTTTTTACATCTCGGAGGAATGATGGGTTTCATTCAACATTTTTATGATAATCTTATACCATATGTTGTATACAATAAGACAAGCAACCATCTAAACTGCAGGTAGCCAGAAATAGCTCCAACTACGGTACACCTGCAGCTGGTGCCTTTGGTATTCTTCAACCTATATGCTGCAGTTTGGTGTGTGTGTTGTTTTTGGAAGCAGGGAATAAGAAAATGCTAAGGTCACTACTTTGCCTTAAAGTGAATGTCTAGCATTATTTAAGGATTTAATTAAGGTGAGGAAGTTTGAACTGGACTGTCGGAGTGACTGACTGAAGAAGTGGACATCTGTGCACGCCCACTACAAACCACAGGTTTCTTCTTTCCTTTTTAGCCTGCACTAATGGAAGGAGGTTACTAATGGTGAGGCTTCACTAGAGACGGCCAGACAGTGGTTGGATTGCTGGATCAGGGTTAATGAATGAAATCCCATTGGGACCACAAACTACTTATACATAGACATGGCAGGTATTCAACTTAAGTGTGGTCATTATTCACTCAACGTAAGTTCCACTGCTGTGGCAAAAAAAAAACCCCAAAAAAACAAAAAAAACAAACAAAACCTTGACCTATTTCTTTTACCCCATCCAAAAAGAATTTGCAAGATATTAGTAATGTCAGAGGAAACAAACCAGATCTCACAGGATGTCTGCTGTTGAAACAAAATGAAAGAAGAACTTGAATTAAATTTAGAAACTAGGAAACAGCTGCCAGGTGAGGCCACAGTGCTACAATGTTTCCCAAACTGAGAATGATGAAGGTAACTGATCCCAGACTTAAACATGAAGCTGCGCAGCGCTGCCAACACTGGGATATCTTCCATTAAGGTCAAGTATGCACTAATTCACATCAGAATGTTCTCAAAAAGTCACAGAACAAAACATCTGATTATGTAAACAGAGAAAGAAACAAAACTGGAGTTTCCCGTAATTCTAATAATAATAATAATTTAAAAAAAAAAACCCACACATGCACACACTCATATTTTAGATGAGGAAAGGAGCAGCAGTGACTCATGTCTTCCATGTTAACCTGTGGAATTTGATTTTTAGAGTCAGAACTAATGAAGAACACATTTTGTAGACTGTGGCAAAGACAGCTGTAGGAACCAGGATGTCAGCCATTAGTTTTGGACTTTGGTTAAACTAGTTTTAAAGCTTCAAGGGCAAAAATTGCAATAATCGGACAAAAATGTTGTTATCGATTTTTATCAGTTGCCAACTGCATCCAGACCCCTAACTCCAGTGTCCATGTGCCTTAGCTATTTAAAAACAACAACAAAAAAACAGTCACCCTTGTCATAATTAGTATACAATCCATTGAGAACAAAGGGTATTTTATCATCAAGTCAAGATCGGAATTAGATTAGTTTTACTTTAGCTTTAGACATACAGCTTTATAACAAAGCTTAGCATGCAAAAGGTAGCTTTCACCGTCTAAACGGGCAAGCAGGCATTCTCATCTTGGTTATTATCACAAATTGTGGCTAGCAGTCTCAGTGGGAGCTTACATGGTGCAAAGGAGCTCAAAGACCCACAGACGATGAAGGAGAAAGTCCAGTAAGCTGCAGTGATTCTGTGTACAATCCACAACTGCAGTCCAATACTGCATGTTACTATTATCAGAGAGCATTGCCATGTCCTCTTTCAATCCATCAATCTCTGTGTGTGAAGATGGAAGAAGAGACAGGCTGGGTTAACAGTTAATGAGCGAGAGACAGGGGAACATGATGGATGTCGGGGTGGGTACTAAATGAAGAGGGGAGGTGAGCAGAATGAATCACAGGGTAGTGAGAGAGAAACTGGAGAGTTAGAGAAATAAAGGACAGCATAATGAGGGAAGTGAGATAAAATTAGAGGGTGGAGGCGGTGGTAGTGGTGGGGGGTTAAAAAAATGGGAGAAGGAGGGGGAGGAGTCAGAAAAAATAAGTGGGAAACTGTAGAAAAGAAACATAAGGAGAAGTCTGCAGATGTGTGTGTGCTGCAGGAACAGGCAGGGTGATGGGAGGCTGTGGTGCATGATAAGCACTGTTATTTATAGATCTATGGAAACAGGCGAAGGAAGACTGCAAACCAGCGCTATCAGCCGTCTCATATTATTCCCGGTTGAGTGGAGAGGGGCACATGTGTGGAGAGTGTGTGCGCAGTCCTGTGAGAACTGAATACAAGCATTGAAAGATGTGGAGAGCGTACTTTGCCAGTCTTATTGCTAGCTCTGGGTTAAGGCTCAGCGCCAGGCTTTTTAAACTTCCTGTCCATCCTCGTCTTGTTATCCCTGTCCCGGGAGACAAAGCCTTCTGTGTCCAGGCTCCAACACTGTGGAACTCTGTTCACCTTCATTTTCTCTCCCTGAGCTTGGTTTAAAAGCTGTACTGCTGTGTGACCGTTAATGTTTCTGGCCCCATTAGTCATGTTATATTAGGAATAAATTATAAACTCTTGTTATGTCCTATCTAGAGGGCTGAGGCACAACATGATAAATACATCGACCCCCTCCCCATGTCCCAAGCAGCCAAAGAAATTAAGACGTTTTAATCAAGAATATAAGTTGTATTTAGTCTTCAGCAGATTTATGAACACAGGACAAAAGAACAAACAACACTGTTTACCAATAAAAGCTCAGATAACCTAATCAAAAGTAATTAAGAAAATACGAGCGCTTATCTACCTAGACTAACAAAAAAGGAGAAAACGGTGCAAACACTAATCAGAGCTCATCTTGCTCCATCTAAATACAGCTCAAACTTCAGTTACACAAATGCTGGCTGGGTGGCTGAAAGGTAAGCAGATGGTCCGCTGGAAGTGGCAAGCATCTCAGCTCCTAATCTAGTGTGTAATTAATACACACAATGCAGGCATTTCCATGAAAGGAAATACAAGGTGGACATAATGAAACAACTATTATTAATATCTATTAGCTCTGGATACTGGCCCGTCTGGTGGATCCGGTGAATAGTTTCTAGGCGTCGGGTCATCTTCTCCTTAGTCTAGTCGTCCCGTTAATTTTTTTCTTTAGGCCTATATTGTAGTTCTACTAACCTGCTGGATTGTTTTTTATATGTGTGAAATAGCTAGATGTGTCCTCCACAAATGCACTTCCACGTGTGTTCATGCACAAACGAATAAAGTCAGCAGTTACACTAAACTGTAATTTAAAATTGAAACAAAACACAGAAATATCGTCCATTCGTATTTTGAGATAATGATGGATCTGTGTAGCTGCTGCTCGCCCACACGTCCTTGTTGCAGGTGTCATTGTATGGAGAGAAACTCTAGCAAGAGAAATCAACTTTAATAATGATGATAATGATCTAATACAGTAATAGGAAACCAGATAAAAACAGAACAAAAAACGTCGACGCTGGTGAGATGTTGGTGACAACTCTGAGCCAAGATCGTTGTCCCTCAGCACAACCCTACAGAGATACAGTATACGGGAGAAAAAACATGCTCATATCTATAAGCTTCACAGTTAATGTCCGTGAACAGTCAGTCCACAGATAATAATTTCATCTTTACAGATTCCATCAGCAGGTTCAAATTCCAGACCATTCTCCCTTTTTATCTCTTTTGTGTCCCACGAGTTTCTCAGAGTCAGCAAGTCTTCTGAGCAAATGTATTACCATGCATTAAAAGGTGAATGCGGCACTGGAAGAGTAAAACTACAGCCCCTGAAACATGCTGATGTTGAATTATTTACCGAGATGTATATCCAGCAACAGCTTTGGACCGAAACAGAATCACGTAGGACATAAAGCTCTTTGTACACTTTTTAGTAACCCGTTCTTATTCATTAGAAAAGAGGTAAGTTGGGAGAAAAATGGCCTGCATGCATTTTTTTTTTAATTTTACAAAACACAAATATTGATGCCATTAAAGTGTCAGAGGTTCAGTACAAGCTCTCCCTGCATTCATTCTTTTCTCTTTCAAAAAAAAGAGGATTGTGAATTTTTGTTGTGAATTTCTGTTGTGGATTTTTGTGGTGAACACTGACAGACTGTTCTCAAACGTATCAAACTGAAAGGCTGGCCCACCCACTGAGGCAAATAACATGGTTAAAGGTGCTATGTTGGTCACACAAGTTTTGGATGACTCACCAAATCCTCTTTGACATATTTAGAGCAAAGGCTGGGAAATCTGTCTGAAATCTGTCAAGAGCTGGAACCAGTTATAAACAGAAGAGAACATTAATTTCACACTAAATCTGGTTTTTCAGTCTTGAAAAAATTTGTTTGGCTCTGCCTCATCTCGTGGCTACGCAGATATTGGGTGTTGTGGAAGGGTTTTGTTGTGGCATAAATCTGCATGGTTAAAGATATGACTAAAAGTCATGAAAATGCAACCGGCAGCAACAGGATGAGATCTTCAGCCTTCTTTCAAGGTCCCCCTTTAACTCCTAAATCGCAGACTTTTGGAAATACTGCAACACAACAGCAGCGAGTGAACAAAAAAATCCCCAAATTCAGTCAGTAACATCTGTGACCCATGGGGAACAGCCTCACACTCAATGGACAATGATGACATGAACTGTCTGTGGCTCAGTGAGCAGGGGAGATAAATATTTATTTAAAAAAAAGACATTTATGCTTTCTGCTAATAAAAACTGCAAATAAGAGAGTTTAACATATCCAAGTTTATTATGCTACATTATGTACTTTCGCTTTTTGTCTTCATTAATTTAATCTTCACTTTGTCATCTCACCTATTTTTAATCCCTGTGCTGGATTTATCTTATTTAAACATTGTAACACTTTATTCACTATTAAGTATACATTAAGTATACATCCACCACTTCAACCCTAGCGTCATTCATTTTTTTCTTTTTCCTTTCTTCATTATCTCTGTGGAGAGTCTTAGGTGTGTTTTTTTTAAAGAAAGTAAGCTAAATTACTAAATTATTACATAACTGTATCAAAATTATGTTCTTAGCTTCAGCGTGCTTGAGTAATGTTAATTATCCTGTAATGCATTAGTACTGAAGCTGGGATTGTACTATGGTATTCAGTGCTTCACCCCAGCTCTATTGCAGTGACACTGGTAAAAGTATTATGGCAGAAATCTCTTTCCCAGCACTTATTTGCATGAGAAAACCATCTCAAGGACACTTTCACCTCCCTCCCTCATCTCCCTCATAGTGGATGATGAAAGCAAAAGAAGCAGAAAGAAATGAAATGGGACCGGCCTGCCTTTGGAGTGAACAGTAAAGGTTAAAGTGACATTTCATTTTGCTCTCTACTTTGACTTTGTTATTCGTTTTTGGGGGGTTTTCAACGCGTATCCGGTGTTCTAAAATTATTGTTGTCTTCATATTAGACTCCTTAACACGTCCTTCATAAGTCTACATTCCACACTTTTATTTATACAAAGGCTGGGTTGTGTTTATGGAATCATTAGTGTTTCTCAAAAAATGCACAACTCAGTATCGTCCCACTGAAGCACACATGGGATGATTCTGCACCTTTTGATTTACATCCAGCATCAACAAATTTAATCAAACCAGTTTCCTCCTGGAGCGACTATAAAGGAGGGCCGCAGCCACCGTGGCACCAACCATTGTTTTCTTGACTCCATCTGAAGCCTCGGTGTTTGCATATTTGCCACCACCGTGTTGTTATTTTGGAGCCGCACGTGTGTGGAGGAAAGGGGGGAGTGCTCTTTACTGATGGCATTACCCAGAGGCGTGTGTATGTTTCAAATCATTTATATTTCACAAATAATTGTGCGCCTCCTTGTTTGCCCTGTTGAAGAGTTAGTTGTTATTAATGGTTATCATGTGTGAATATTTTCTCATGATTACAAGTAAAAATGGTTCTGAATTAATACAGGCCCTCAGTAAACTACCAAGCTCTCCTTGCAGCCAGTAAGATCATTGAAATATACAGTAGTGGGATTGTATCATTACATATTACATCATTACAGGCAAAGACCATTTTACTAGTTCTGGGCTGGATCCACAGCTGCCTTTAAAACTGGCTTAATTTTATTCTAACATTAATTCAACAGAGTGCTGGGAGCATTCCTCAGAGATCTTGGTCCGTATTGACATTGTAGCATTGTGAGTTGCAGCCTTACGTTTCTGCTCTTAGCTGGCAGGAGTGGCGCCTGCTGCGGCCTTCTGCTGCTGTGCACATCTGCTACAGGCTGAACCATTAATGGTTCAATGTGTTGTGCATTCAAAGGCGCTCGGCTGCATACACTGATTGAGAGTTTATTTGAATTACTGTTTCCTTCCTATCAGCTCAGAGCAGTCTAGCCATTCTTCTCTGACCTCTGGCATTTTTGCTCATAAAACTGCCACTCACTGGATAGTTTTCTCTTTAAACCCTGGCTACGTAGCAAAACTCCCAGTAGATCAGCAGGTTCTGAAAGTTCCACTTGCATTATGAAGCATTTGAATAGATGTACTTCAGCAAGTGTGTATTGTATTATACCAGATGTACCGGTAATAGTTACCTTTGACAAGGAGGTTATGTTTTTGGTAGCATGCATGTCATCATTTTGTCTGTAAACAAGATAAGTCCAAAAGTTTTGCCTGAATTCTGATAAAACTTTTTAGAGGTCTAGAATGGGGTCATGTTAACAATCCATTAAAATTTGGCTTACATCCACCAAGGTCTTCAATGTCAACTCAATGATTTATTGGTTGAAAACTAACAAAAAGCCTTACCTTAGAAACAATGATTTTTACAAGTGTGGTGTGTATTGTCGACATATAGAAAGTACCCTAAAAAGATTTTAAAATATCACATCATATTTTACCTTTGACCTCTTCTTCAAGGTCCACAGACTGATCTGAAGGTGAAAGTAATAATAATCCTGTCTTTAAGTGATGACGTGATGAATCCTGCTTCCGGGCCCAAACTACTCTGAGTTTTTATTAAGGTTGTTGTGTTTTTAACACGTTTTAATGTTTTGTATCATGTTCTGTTTAGTCTCAGCAAGCCCCTAAAAACAGTCAGTGATCACAGCCTCTCTCAGTTTTTATTCATTTTAAAGCTCAGTTTTTAAAAACTTATGATGTAACTACAGCCCAGCCCATGCAGCAGTATAATGACTAACCTCCTATTGTGGATGGATTATCTCAGATGTTCCTGACTGAAGTTTGGTCTGTTTACAGCATCCTGCCATGCGACTGCATTTGTCGCTAACCATCGGGAACCCTCACGTTAACTTTTATTGAGTGGAAAAAAGTTAGCATTTATCCTCCAGCTATGTTAACATAGCTGTGTCGCTAGCAATCACGTAGCACATCATTATATGCCAGCTAGCCAAACTTGAATCACCCTACAAAACATCACTGCTGTTGACATTCCTGTCTTCATTTATGTTGGAAGCCATAGCAGAGCTGTATGTCTTAATTTGTTTCAGAAATCCCTCAGGCTGAACATGGTATATTATATTTAGATGGAAGCTAGCGAGCTAACTTCCTGCTAACTTCTAACTCCGTTAAATGTAATAAATTCTGTTTTTATGGATGCCTGGATGTTAAACTTAATTGTTACACCTGGTAAAGCAGCAACACTGATCATTTTATTACAGATGAAAGAATTCAGACAGTTTTTCAACTCTCAGTGATCCCGGAGTGATCGTTTGACTTTGAGACGTGCAGCGGAGTTTGGACCCAGACTGGGCTAATGACGTCAGACTTAAAGGATAATGTTTTATATTTCCATTTAAAACTGTTTATTCCAGCCATTGTTTGTATTGAAGGGAATGATATGTGGGGATTCTAAATATCATGTTACTTTATTCTGACTTTGTTATGCACGAGCCAGTAACAGGTTATAACTGTGTAAGTACATAGCTATTTGTTCCTGTGCATGCATGAAATCTATTTCACTTGTATGCTGCACATAGAGGGCCACCATTAGTCAATGTTCTCTGCAGTTTGAGAACACTTATTATTGAGTTACTCAGAAGTGACACAGGAGGAAATAAAGAAGAAAAAGGCTCTTCAATCTAAAAGTGGTGCAGGTGGAGAGGAGCCAGTGGGAGGCTGAAGAGGTAGGGACACTGAGGACATGTGAAGGCAACGAAGAGGAGGAACATTAAGAAATTGGATGAATTAATGATGAATCTCTGCAGGCAGGCAGCCAAGAAATGAAAGAGTGTTCGGATGTGTAAGAAAGATACACGTATTCTCATTTGCGCGTGC
>NW_005187424.1:4516249-4538446 GCF_000239375.1 Pundamilia nyererei | reverse complement strand
ACACACACACACACACACACACACACACACACACACACACACACACACAAAGAGATAAACACAGTGGAAGATGGGGAGAGGCATACAGAATGAGAGCAGCAGAAATAGCTGGTATGAAGCAGAGGGTGTATATGAAAGAAGTGGAGATGGGCTCAGTGCCAGCAGAGTAGCAGAGGCACGTCTGTTTCTGTACAGTTGTTGGGCTGGATGACAGAAACTGGGAGGTTTGAGAGAATTCATCATAGAAGTCAAGGTTTATTCCAAGGTTGAACCTAGATCTGAGAAAAAAAGGTTTTGCTAATTCATACTGTCACCAAATCAATTTTATATTTAGCATTCAGGGATCTTACTTACTTTATACCAGGCCATTTGAAAATGCTCAAGGCTTATCTTGGCTATTGATATTTTTTTCACCACACTGCCACTTTTAGTTTAGGGCTAACGCTTTATTTTTTTCCCCCTCTGAAAGAAGTCGTGTCGCACAAGAAACAGCCACTGACAGCGAACTCAGGGGAGCAAAGAGCCGGAGTGCTGCTGCAGCTGTTTGGCACGTCTTCAGCTTTAATAACACGAGAAGCAGGAGGTGATGTAGACCAAGCGATCTGGAACTCTGTGTGAAAAGTGTTTAGATAATGATCACCATCCAACAGCTATCAGTTTTATGACTGTGAAACTGATGCTTTCGGCTATTTTTTCAATAGAACAAATTCTAAGTCCAAATCTAAACATGATGACAAAACATAAAATAATTGCAAAAATTAAATACGACAGGAAACAATCATTGTTTATTCCTGCATATTTGAAAGTAATGAATCTGACATTTTTAATCTTTAATGCACCGAGCTCATTGCAAAAACAATTGACACGAGATTCCGAATTTTTCAGTTGCCACACCTCCAGAATTTAGCGACATATATAGCCTCAGCCATTACTTATTTTTATTTCTGGCTTTCTTTAACAATGTGTTATTGACTTGCCTTCCTCCCCTCATCACCCAACCGGTTCACGAGCCTGGTTCCTGGAAGCTTTCTGTTTTAAGGGAGCTTTTCTTTCCCACTGTCGCCAAGTGCTTTCTCACTTGGGGTCGTTGATTGTTGACCCCAAGTGAGAATTATTGTATTATTGTAGAGACTCAAATTCCAAAGTGCTTTGAGGCGACTGTTCTTGTGATTTGATACTATCTAAAAATACAATGAATCAAACTTCTCATGCAGCTCTTATCCACTCAGGTCCAAAGAGTTTCTCTGTATATGCTTTGAATGTGGGTTTTAGTGTGATTATCCGGATAGTGTAGCTTGTAAATAAAATAGTGATGGCAATAGTACGCTCTGTCTATGACAGTAATTTGATTTTATTTGAGCCAGCGCAGCTAACTGGTGAGTCCAAACGGGCTGTGGATATATGAGTATGTTAGTTTGTTGTCCGATGATGGAAATGGCAGTCACTGAAGGGTGTGGTCTCCCTATTGCCCTGTGAAAGCTGGGAAAGCATCCAGGGCCTGAAACTCAGTGCTTAACCAGCTTATCCTGAGCTGGATAAGCACTTAAGAAAATAGATAGATGGATAGTTTTACTACATGGATTCATTTGCCTTAGAGAATTGTCATTTGTTGCATTTGTATAAGCACTTGGAAAAAGAAAGCAAACATTGCATATTATGGGCTAAATGGGGGCAATTAACAAATTAATAGTTTGTTTGTTTAGAGGCCATTGGTACATAATGTTTCTAACCTAACAGGAGTCTGCTGTTAAACTCAAAAAGCAAAATAAGACACTAAAAACTGCATATCCCTTAATCCTTTCATCTTTTTTTTTTTTTTTTACATTTGTCAGCAGAATAATCAAAGTGCAGCTCCTGCCAGGTGGCTTTTCTCTCTCTACTCTGCACAGATGACTAAAATAAAAAAGGCTTTTATGCAAATGTTAGAGAACCTGCGAGCTGCAATGGTGCCAGCACAAATATCCAGGCTGCCAGAGAACACGTGTGCACGGAAAGTGAATGAGGAACCGTCTCTTGCCAATATCCCAGTCAAGGTGCCTTTGAAGATGCTGCAGCAGAAGAAAAGTAGATGTGATTGTGTTGTAAACATCACGAGTGTGAAGGATGGTTTAAGGCTGCTGCCGAGAAAGAACATATAAACCATAAATAATCTCACAGTTTTATATATATATATAAAAACAGGTGCCAAATGTACAGCAATGGTGCGACGCGGGCACTGTTGGTGTTCTTTTCTTGACTAAAGTGTGATCTTCCATACAGCTAAAATGCATGCGTGTGTCTGTGGAGGACTGACATGATATCGTGTGACAGATTGAGGCCACCGTGAAGCGATCATGAAAGAGTGGCTCCAGTTATTGATCCTGGGATTAACAGTGGAGCTGCACAGATAACACCACACGCCGCAGCGGAGGATTTTCATGATACGAGGCTATTATGCTTTATCGTTTTAGCTACGATCATCCGAATATTTGAAATCTGTCAGATACTGGTTCTTATCCCAAAAAACCTGTGTTGCATTTAAGATTTTACAGAAAAGCACGGAAACAACCCGAGGATAATAACGTCAGAAAAACAGGAGAGTAGCTGCAGGTGACAGACTTCACTCGACACCTCCACCCACTCAGCATCCCAAAACAAAGAGACACAGATTTTAAAAAAAAAATGTAGCTGTTTCAAGGTCTGACTTTTTACTGTCAACATATTTATACAAGAATATTTATGCCAGTTTATGTAATTGAGCCTAAAGCTAAACTCTTTAGTTCACTTAAACATAATGCTAGGTGTAGGCCTATAAAAATCCCTGAAATTTGATCTTTCTTTCATCTGTCAGGATCATTTACAGTTTCTCTTCTAACTGAAACACGGCCACATTGAAAGTGATAATAAAATAAATAATCTCTCTAATAAAATGCAATATCATTAAGCAAACAAACCCAGAAATGCTAAAAGGAAAAACGGCTGTACAGTGTCCAAGATTTGCAAGCCATTTGCACTCAGAAAGTCAGCTATGTGTCAGTTTGTGCAGGAAAAACATGAACAGGAGACAACAAATGACCTCAAAATGCTTGGAAGGATAAATGCTCCAACACTCTATGAAAGGAAACCAGGTTTTGTTACATCTTTTCCCTCTGAGAAATACGCCAGCTACTCTATTTCAAACCATATCACGACTTCCTTGATCCATTGTATAAAAAAGGGGGAGGCAGACTACCCAACATCACACTAACAATGATGTAAACACTGTTTAATTTGCAGGGTATGAAGTAATGAAATGGTCCATTTGGGATGGGGAGAGGGGACACGCTATTGTCACAGTGCCAGAGCAACTTTGAAACTGTAAGCAAAGGGCCACAGACTGAACAAACAAATGGAAACATGACACACGAAGAGCTGAAACATGCTGAAATCCAAGAATTTTAGTAGACATGACAGATTATTTTGAAATAGATCTGGGTCCTCGCTCCAGAAATCAAGATCTTTGTCCTTCCGTCTGTCCGTACATATCTAGTTCAGGGTTGCGGGGCGGCTGGAGCCTAGCCCAGTTGTCAAAGCAAGGCGAGGGAAAGAGTGTGCTGCCACTAACTTGAAATACAAGCCTGCATCAGTAAATGGATAAAATAAGCATTCACAGATAAACCTTTGTACATATACATTGTTATATTCATGAATATAAATGAAATCATTTCTGTTTTGACATGCAAAGCTAGCTAATACAATAGCAGTTCAGACCTGCTTCAATGACTGAAGAAAAGCTTGTATAATATTTATTATTTATGAACATATTTGAATGTATCCCCACACATATCAAATGCTTGTGCAGGCTATAAATATATATATTTTTTTCTCATTTGAGACAAATGAACTAAGTTATTCCACCTGGTCTTATTTTGAAAGTTCACGAGGAGGCTTATCAGGTATCTGTTGTGAAATTGGTCTTAAGGATGGACAAACTAAGTCCACTGTTTTGAACTGCAGCTGGTGATGGCACTCCGTGGTCTACTCTGAAGATCTCCTGTGAGCTTCTGTGAGCATTGAAATCTTAACTTGAAGCTGACTGAGAAATGGTCCATGCACTGCTGCTCTGTTGGACAGTGGACAGTGGCGTTTGAGTCCACACACATGATAAGAAAATCAGTGGAAGGACAGCTAATGTTTGCTCAGCTATTTATTGTAAAAAATATGTATGTAAGAAAACATGGGTGTGCCTCCCTTTACATACACATGCACCCCACTGAAGCAGTTTTTATTGCTTCTTCTTTTGTTTGGTTTTTAGTTTTCATTTTAGGACATCGGGTACCGACTGATCCATGGACTGGTTCTGGGTGTATTTTACCCGTTTCTGGGTAAAAGTTATTTAATGAGATATAAGTTGCTGGTGATTAGTGTCACATGTCAGAGGTTGAGAACGTTATTAAAATTTAGCCACATTTTTTTATTTCTAGAGTTGCAAATCCTAACAAAACTAATCTCATCACATTTTACAGTAACACCACTTTACAAGTCCACAGAGAGAGATCCCAACCCCTGAACAAGCAGTGGGTAACAGTGCAAATAAAAACACTGACTTTTTTTTATTGGAATCACAAACATTATTGAAAGCAGATATTTAAAGAGAAATTTGACTTTGTGTATCCCCGCTGAGACTTTAATTAGAGACACATTAGTTCAAGTTTAAATCCCTGGGGTGATCGGTGGGAGATTTGACTAAATATTATCATTTTCCAAGTTTATATCTTGTTAGAACATAGACAGAACAGCCCCTGGCTCCTCTGCTTCAGAGGTTAGCTACCTTTCATTGACCTTCTGTTGAATAGTTGAGAAACTCCAACATGACTAAATATTCATGGCGTTTTCTTGTCATCCATAATGCATTGTATTTTAAATCCGGTGACCTCTTTGCACCTCTCATGCTTCTCTGCAAGTGGCTCTACACATGGGGAGAAGTGAAAACAGACTTTGCCACGTCCTTTAAAATAAGCAGCTACTTCCTGATACAGTTACTTTCTACAGTGATTTGGATTTGAAAGTAAAAAAAGAAAAAAAAGCTGGCATTACACTGAGTCACATCGGAGTGAGGACAGCAAAGTGTGAGCACACGCGACATTCTCATTCCAGAATCTTATAATAATGCCGTTTCTTGTGCATCTCAGTTATTGCCCGCAGTGTATTGCCAGGTTCTAGCATTAGTACGACGGGGCTGTCACTCATATCTTGTTATTTTTCAGTTTTGTAGGTTACTGAGGTGAAGGGATGCTCAAACCCAAACCACATCTTTTCCTAAACCTAACAGTTTACATAGTAGTTTTTAGTATCCAAACCTAACTAGAGACTGAATGCAAAAGTTAAGGCAGTGAAAAAAAATTCAAACAGCATGAGGAAAAACAATAGTGAAATAAAACGCAAACCACAAAATTTCACCATGTCTGGCTGTTAAATCTGAACCCAGCAATAACACCTCCGACTTCTTCGACTTTCCTGACAACTCTGCAGATCTTTAAGACGGGGCCATTACCTCTCGGTGGCCCCTCATTATTTAATGACATTGTTTGTTCCTACCAACGCAAACAAGCCACTGTGAGGTTTCCTGAAACTACTTAAATGCAGCCAAGTCCCGCTTCGTTTTTAAGTTTCACTTCCGTTCTTTAGATTTGAACTACAAAACTACTCAGCTTGAGTGAGATCAAGAAAAAAGTTGTATGGAATGAAATATACCCTTTTCAATACATGATAGAAAGCTGCATGTTTTCGGTTACAAGGGTTCACTTCAGCTTGGAAAGCACCTGGTTGCTGACAAGTCAGCCAGCCGTTGAGATCAGATCAAAATATGGATGAACTCACGAGCCATTCTCACACATACAGCATATTACCCGACAGAGGCGCAGGTGAGAAGATTCATACCTAATGCAATGTGACTAGACACTTAAGGCTCTTCAAACTCTCACCCTTACAAAGCCTGTGTGATATCCGACTCCCCCATGTGACAAGAATGCTGGTAGCTGTCCACTGAATTTGAGTGAATGCACCACGTATCCTACCTCCTGTCATAGAAACCAGAGCATTTCCATTTTTGAAGACTGTGTGCTACATGTGAGAAGTATAAAGTAATAATAGGTAAAGTAGAAATCCTAATGTAGTCTGTGGTGTGAATGAAAAGTGTGCACATGTTAATACCAAGTGTTAATGGGACAGTATTGTCCGTTTTTTAGGGACAGAGAAACCACACCCAGGTAATTACATGGGCTTCCAACGAGGACTTTCCACACCCTGTGCAGCACGTGTACTGTGGTTTCTATACGACCAAAGCTGTGTGTGGTCTCAGAAATACAACCTCAGCTGTGATGCTGGGTGTGGTTCTGCTGACTAACCAGGTCAGTGCAGCTACGTTTACCTCCTTCTAAAAACACAAACTAGTGTGGAGTTACACTTTAAAGCTGCATTATTCATATGTTAGTTGTGAGGCCTGTGAGGCTCCCCGCGGCCTTACACGTGCTTTACCCATTAATCTTTCGATATCTTTTGCTTGAACAGCACTTACACAAGCATCTTTGCATACCTGATCCTGACCCTTGCCTGAACTGGCTCATCATCTGATCTGTATGCCTTCTCTGATTACCTACCTACTCTCAACCTTGCGTGGGCTGTGCAGAGAGCTTTTTGACTTGCCTTGCTTATGAATTAATATATTAAGATTCCTAAGAAGAGTGATGCTTCTCTCTGTCAAGCGTTGGCTTTAAGCACAGAAAGCTTTTCACAGACGTCACTAGACACTGAGCAATGCAGTAGATGCAGGTTCCAAATATAAAATTTGCCATCTCCAGGTCAAAATGCTCCTTCAGTTTCCAAACAAGCAAACAAGTACTGAGGCAACGTTAAGAGCTAAAAATGATCTAAATTATTATTATGTTCATCTTCAGTATACAATCAGTGTATCTGTTCTCACGGGCATTAGGGTCAAGCATAGATGACAGAATTTACAAATTTAAAAGGAATTAAACTCCTTTTCATTTAACACAGATTGCGCGCGGTAGAATTCAGCAGGTTTTTGAAACCAAGATTGCATCGACACCCTTGAGGCTTCAAAACGGGACTTCAGAAACGACTGGATGACATCACAGTAGACATCACTTTTGAAATCTCAAGTGGCCACTAGGGGTACTGCAGTTTTTTGCAGCTCTGTGTTGACTTCATTTTTAGCTCTGGAGGTTGCCAGTTGATTTAGGGTGACTTGGCGAGGTACCGCATGCCTTGAGGTAATAGGTAGAGACACGTGCCATCATACAGTATGGTGACGAAACGATATTGATATTGAAAAAAACAAACAAAATTGCAGCCAAGGGACTGTTTGAGATTGTGCTGATGACAACAGGTGAGTAATTAATGTTTGGCCGCCTGTTCATATTTGCTATCTAAAAGTTGTGATCCTAAGCCAAGTCTCTGCACAGAAAATTTCAGTTGGCTTGTCAGTGGATAATTTCTGAAGCCTTAAAATACTGGCGTGTGGGAGACTGTTAGCTGGAGGGGCTGTAGTGTACAGCAGCTCCTGTGGATTGCTCAAGCAATGACAGCATTTGTGGTGCCACATTTACTCTGTGCCGCCAAAAAGATTCTCATTTAAAACACAGCGCAAGCCTCGGTCACCGCGGTGATATTAAGTACAAAACGCTGTACAAACACAGGTGCTGAGAGTTTACACTATGTGGACATTTTATGTAGGAATGCAGTGAACAGTTCATCGTGTTCTCCTGCTCTCTCTCTGTCCTCCTCATGCAGCACAGTGTCCTCATGCAACTCTGCCAATGTCAGTTATAAATAGCACTGTAGCCCCGAGTGCTCACAGCTCACACCCCAAACACACACACACACACACGCACACAAATAAAGCCTGAGAATACATTCTGCATGATGAAGACTTTCATTTTCATTTAGGTTTGACCGGAACTGGCGGAACCAAAATGTCAGCTCCCCTCTGATTGACGACGAGTGTTGACATGTCAGTCATAAATCTGGAGAGCATTAAAGCTGATATTAATAAATCAATATGCAGCTGCAGTATATCACACCCTATTAACGGGACTGACATGGCCACAGTGAACTTTGCTTGGGCATTTTAACTTAAATTGAACTTTTAAAGCTTCTGTTTTAATCACCTTTACACCTTTTCCATCTGGAAATCTATTGCAGCCTTGCCATCTCTTCTTCTCTGCCTGCCTTTATCTCTGCAAGCTGGTAATCCTCGGGGTGTCTGTCTGTCTCTTCAACTTGTCTCTCAGTTGGATATGGAGTGCTACTGAAGACTTTTACTGTCTCTCTGGAGGGAGTGAGAAGTAGAGGAGAGAAGGGAAGTGAGAAAGAGGATGTATGTTTTGGACACTGACAGGATTTAAAATGAACCCTGACTCATGTCGGGCTCATTACTTCGCTGTTGAGGGTTTGCTAAACTTTACGCTGAAAGCTCAGGATTATACTGGTGATTATCTGTAAAGATGTAGCTACTGAGGAGACAAAGAAAAGGAGGAAAAGAGAAAATAATGAGTAATCTGGACGATCACTGTGCTAATGTGTCAACACAGACAGAGCCAGTTCATTACAATAAAGGCCAGCATTCTACCAGGAGCATTGAAAGGGGCAAGTGCACTAACTAAAATAACACAATGTAAGCTCTGGTTTCATGCATCTTTTTCTCTGGCAGCATGGCAGTTCAGATCAGTGAGAGGCAGTTGAAACAAACTTGACATGGTTTGGATATAAGGGTGAAGTCTTCTATTAGAAATAGCTGGAGACTGTATGCCGATATACGTTTGTGATCTGTGGATGACAGCTCAGGTGGAGCGCATCATTCATTTTGAGGAGAGTTACCGTATTACAAACTATTCCACAGAATAAACCTGAAAGCTGACCTGTGTGATCTGCAGAAGAATGCAAAATATTTCTAACCATCAGATGATGCGTGTTACTGCAGTCGCTTTTACTGTGGGTTAAGGTTAGAGTTAGGATGCATGGAAACGTATGCGTCACACACTGAAGGATGAGGCATGTCTCAGGCTGAGGGTATTTATTACACACACATTTTATTTTTAAATTCAAACATTCAATTAACGCACTTCATATCTTTTGACTAAGTGGCAACCTCCATAGCTGAAAAAACGAAGCCGATGCAGAAGAACTAAGAATTGCAGTACCTCCAGCTGCCACTCTAGACTGACTCCAAAGACGAGTGAATATCCATAGGCTCAAATGTTAAATGTCATAATCATAAATTAGCAATAAAAGGCATATTCATATCCCGATACAAAAAATGATTTTGCTACTTCTAGGCTTCACCTTCTCACTGTATGTGAGGTGTTGATGCTTTTGGAAGAATTTATTTATTTATTTTTATGTTTTGTACAGTCTGGCATCTGTGCCAAATATACTTGGAGAAGTTTTAATGAACTGGTTAATGGACAGCTGCAACATGTGATGAAAATGCATGTGGCTTAACCATGGAAAGAAGTAGATACTGGCTCATTGAAGCATGGTATAAAGACAGGAAATGGGTAAATTGCCAGCCTGGATCTATCCACAGTCAACATCATCAACTTTTTTAGAGGTCAATAATAAACGTCTTTTAATCCCATTTCATTTTGAAGGGTGTGAAATACTGATATTGTGTCGAAGCTGCTATTATTTCCAAATCACACAGAATATGTCCTTTTGTGTTGGTGCCGAAAGCATCCGGTTCATGGTAACAGTGCAATATGTATTACTGTAAACTCATATGTGGATGTTTTGAAGAATCCTTTGGCATCACATTTTTACCTAAAAGACAGACAGGACTCAATCTTTTCATGAACATTATAAAATTAAGATAACAAATTAAGTAATTTTTCAGTTTTTAAGACCTGTGCAAGTAAAAACAAAATATAAAACAGGATGGTACACCACGGTAAACAAGTTGAAAAAATGTGGATTTATTCTACTGCCACCATTACAGCCTCAAAATGTGGATTTTTGAAAAGTCCACATTTTGAGGTGTGATAAAATAGAGAAGCCAGCAGCAAGAGAACAGCATCATTTTACGCCCTGGGATAAGCACATGTTGCTTTATATCTTTGGTTTAATCGTCATAAAAACCAAAGAGCAAAAGAAGCATTTCACAATTGAACAATAAAGGAAAATGGTGCACTATCCCTTTAAAGTGCAAAAAGCCCTGACAAAAATAACACACTCAGATGTCAGTTCTCCATCTGGTTCTCACATTGATGAAAACAAAAAACGCCCCCAAAAACCCTCTTTTAATGAATATAAATCTGTATAATTACAACCAACCATACAGGGATACAACAAAGCCAGGCTTCCTGATGAAATGCATCCATCTGATCTGAGCCCCCACCTCATCATTCAACTGCAGCAGAGCTTCAGTAATTTTTTCGCTTTGGCTCCTTTTTTTGATCCTGCAATTCATATCATCGTCAGTTTCATACCTGTCAGATTTCCCATGCTCAATAATCCCATTCATTTCTCAGTGTGCTCGAACGATGCCAGGCCATTTGGTGAGGTTAACACAGAGACGGAGCTGTGGGACTGCTAGCAGTGAACTGATGTTCCTGTTCTATTTAAAGCTCCTGCAGCAGTGAAAGACAGATAGCTTCCCTTCATTAGTCTTAACCTGAAATATTCAGCAGGAGGCAGACTGGGAGCCAGAAGGAGGTCGACGGGGACAGAAGAGAGGTAAATGTTCAGAAGCCTTCCTAACTAAACTCCATCAGCATTATTAGCTCTTCCTATCCAACTGTCAGATCCTGTTATAAAGATCCCAATCTGAGCTACACCTGCAAAAGGGCCAACTGAAGTGCAAAAGGGCTTTAAGTTGGTGATAACCTCAACTGACCTCTAAAAGAAGAAACCTGAAGATTTGTACTGACGTGTGGGAGTTTTCTAATTTCATAAATGTCTTTGATGTTATTAAAGCCCCATGTGATCTCGTGAAAAATTTCAGTTGCAATTTTAGCTTCCAGCAATTATGAAACCAAGATAATGTGGATAAACAGTTACTTTTGTATGCAATCCTTACCCAATACAGCTTATTCGTTGTTCAGTTCAGTTTTATGTTGATAATTATAGCGACAAAATGTTGACCCTTAGTTAACAAAACTACAAGAGGTTACCACTGTAAAAGACTTAGGCTACGTCCACACTAGCCCGGATAAATTTGAAAATGGCGTATACGTCTGAAAATGATCCGCGTCCACACTGTCGTTCTCATCTGTTTTCACAGAGTTGTTCATCCACATCTTTAATAGGGCTGTCAAAATTGAGAGCAAACAAATCAACTGCTGTGTAATGCCCTCCGCTATCTTAGTTTAATTGGTCACAAGACTGCATCACATGACTAAAATGTGTCATCGTTTTCGAAAAGGCTCCGGGTTCGCTGTCTACACTGCGACGCGAAAACGGTGTTTTCAAATGTATCCGCTTTGAGGAGAGCGTTTTCAAAATGCTCTGTTTTCCATGACCGAAAACGCCGTCTCAGTGTAGACGCAAGGCCAAAAGGGAGAGAAAAAGATCCGTTTTCAAGGTCTTAGATTAGCGAACCTGTGGAGGAAACATTAACACAGTGCAGCTAATTTATTTACGGATCTCCAAGGGTTTCTCACCTGGTCACCTTTCAGGGCTTTTATTTGGCTGTCAGCTCTTCATCACTCTCTGCATGGCTACTGTGCAGCTCTGCTGTGGTGTTGCAGTCTCCCCTGTTTGAATGTGACATCTACAACGTCTTGTTTTAATTAGATGAACAGCAATCATGCAGTAGCACTACTATCTGTGAGATCCTGGTAGAATGCTTTCATATGCAGGGCATCGCTGAAGAAATGTTTCACTCAGAGCTTGTTGGCTTTGCAACTGATTCCACAGCTGTTATGATGATATGATACGGAGCAGCAGTCACACTCCTCTGTGGAAAGATCAGTCCTAGCCCGACAATCATTCACTGCGGGAATCACAAGTTGGAACTTGTGATTAAAACAAATTAAAAAGCTGAGTCATTTTCAGATATTTATTGACTCTCTGTAAAAAATCCTGCTCTTCATCTCAATAAATGGGCCACCCCACCCCACTACAATCAGCTGATTTTTGGACATTAGTCTTATTTTTATTACTCAGTTTTAATATGTTAAAATTGAAGGAATAATCCCATGTGTGTCCTTCTTAGTGTTGGGATTTGTGTTGGTGTCTGGGACTGTAGCACCAACACAGTCCCAGACACAATATAGACAAGGTTTATACTTTTAAATGGTAATTATGTGACAATATTTTAGGTTTTAGGTCATTTTACAGAGTACGTAACGCAAAGAGTAGTGTATAAAATTGTTTTTAATGGTGAGTAATTAGTAATTAGTTAGTTACGTACTGCATTCCTTTTAAGAAAAGTAACAAGTAATTGTATAGATTGCTTTTTTTGAGCAAGGACCCCAACATTTATAAGGACTAATGAATAACTACACAGAACAAATGTTTATTGTTAATGTGTATTAAAAAAACAATTTCAGACAATATATCGTAATTTTAAATGACCAAAAATCAGTATCCGTCCGTCTGTCTTAAGACAGATAAATCAGTTTGGCTCTAATGTCCATCATCGTAGCAGCGTGTTTATTTATTCATTTTTTTGGCTGACATCATATCCTGTGGAAAGTTCTTAATTATCCCAATTCACAGTTCAATCAATGCCGCATTAGCCTAATATCTCGTAATTACAAGATCTTGTGGAGAAAATTGTAAATATGAGATAATGTACCACACACTGATGAGGCATGAATTGCTTCAGAAGTGAGAATGTTTTTAAGAATTATTCAGTGTCAAAGCCATTTCAGTTACAGTTGTCAGTATAGAAAAACAAATCAATTGTTAATAGCTAATCATTTTATTTACTTTGGTTTAATATGTAGAGGAATGAAAAGCCACTTTCATCATTTAACATATCACAGACCCTCTGGATGTTCAGTTAAATTCAATTTTATTTATACAACACCAAATCACAACTACAGTCGCCTGAAGGCGCTTTATATTGTAAGGCAGACCCTACAATAACACATACAGAGAAAAAACCTAACAATCATATGACCCCCTAAAAGCAGGCACTTTGGGGACAGTGGGAAGGAAAAACTTCCTTTTAACAGGAAGAAACCTCCAGCAGAACCAGACTCACGGAGGGCCGCCCATCTGCTGTGACTGGTTGGGGTGAGAGAAGGAAGACAGAGGTTAATAACAAGTATGATTCAATGCAGAGAGGTCTGTTAACACATAGTGAGTGAGAAAGGTGATTGAAGAAGAAATACTCAATGCATCATGGGAATCCCCCAGCAGGCTACGTCTATTGCAGCATAACTAAGGGAGGATTCAGGGTCACCTGGTTCAGCCCTAACTATATGCTTTAGCAAAAATGAAAGTTTTAAGCCGAATCTTGAAAGTAGAGATAGTGTCTGTCTCCTGAATCCAAACTGGAAGCTGGTTCCACAGAAGAGGGGCCTGAAAACTGAAGGCTCTCCCTCCCATTCTACTTTTAAATACTCTATGAACAACAAGTAAGCCTGCAGAGCGAGAGCGAAGTGCTCTAATAGGGTGATATGGTACTACAAGGTCATTAAGATAAGATGAGGTCTGTTCAATGCTAAGTTCTTTTTTGCTGGTCTTGGATCAAATCTAGTCATTTCCTTGTTCTGTTTAGTCTTGGCCAGGAGAATTAAATGTACAGATCCAGTCAACATTGGATCTGGAATAGATCCTGTCCAGGGAGTGTTTTTCCAAACTGTTTCATCAGAGCCATAGGTGTTTCAGAAAGCTGTAAAACTGACAGTGATTTAGAGACACTACCCACGGCCTTCTGTACCACATCAATGTGAGACAGTAAACCTAAGAGGCCTGTTAGCACTATGAGTTATGACAATAGTTGTACTGTGATAAATGTATTACAATAAGTGACTTAATGAGGGAAAACTGAGATATTAGGTTATCACTGACAGTATAAAACATAGACGCAACTTTGACATCACCCATTTCTTATCAAAGTCCCGGCTTTAAGCCTCAAGCTGAGAGTTTTCTAAACATCTTGGTGTTCTGAAATCAAACTTGACGAATAAGGGATGGATCAGACTATGAAACGACTCATTCGTGACCATTAATGGATAATCCTTCTTTGTGACTCTTGGTGACCAAAATTCTGTCGAAAATGTAATGAATGGACGAAATATGACCGGAAAGTGTTTACTGAGGTCACAGTGATGGGAGTTGAAGCCAGTTTTCCCAAACGCTTTGATAGACCCAAAAATCTTTTCGCCACCAATGATGTCGCCCCCTTTTGGCCATTGAAACAGCTTTCATTTCCAGGTTTGGAAGCAACATCCACCTTTTATACATTTTCTTTTCTTCAGACGTCTTGAGCCATTAATTATCTGCTTTGTAAATGGACCCACTCAGGGGATCAGACTGACCTCTTTTTCTTATTAAGATAAAACCAGAGTGACTCAAGCATCAAAAAATATCCTGATGTAAGCCAGGCATGACTCAGAGGCTTTTCAAAGCCACAATCAGTTATGCCTTTTTATTGAAGCTCATAATTTGGTGCAATTTTAGAAATGGGGACTTTCATTTTTGAAGCAGAATTTAAGATGTTTACGGTCAAATTTATGCTTTAAACACCAAACCTGTGTGTGCAGTGTGGATAAGTGTTTTTCTCTCTTTCTTTTTAAGTAGGAAAATCTTTCTTTGGTCAACCTAAAGTGCTTTTCAGTTTCAATTAACAAAACACTGAATATCCAAAAGTTAGTATTTAGTTAAGCTTGTGCATCAAAAAAGGGTGCATGACTCATTAAAGTGACTGGTCTTCATGTAGCACACTTACTGTTTGTTTATGTTTTTCTATTTCATATTCAGGCACTGCTCGCTCATCAAAGGTAACAGTACACTACTGGAAAATAAACTCTGACACTGTTGACATCAGTCAAATCGCTTGAGTTCAGTGGAAAGCATTCTGTTTGATGTGGTGTTCAGGTGTGTCAGTAAAGGTTTTGAGGGCACGCAAAGCAGTGTTTGCGTTGCTACTTTTACTACAGAGGGATTTGCACAAATGTAAATAACATAAAAATAATCTCAAGGGTCACTTGTAACCAGTTAGTGGTGTCTGTCGGGAAATAGTAATACCATATGTTGTATTAATGAAAAAATGCTAACTTTAATTTAAAATATTTATTTGTACTGATGTACTTATCTTTTATTTTAGTTGGCTAAAAGTACATCACTGCATCATGCCCTGCAGCTATCCGTTTCCTGGTTTCGAGGCAATCAATCATTCTTTGTTTCATTTATGTTTTGGTGTAAAATTTAAAAGAACTCCAACACCATATCCTAAATATTTAAAAAAAGGCAAGCTAATATCTACACTTTGTTTTTAACAGGAAGTTATCATGCATAATGACATCTTTGAGTGGGAAAATATTCACTAATTGCATACACCAGATAACTGTTCTCACTCCATACCACTTCCACTTTTCGCTTTATGAAAACTGCACAAAGTTCAAAAACCTACGACTGAAACATGAAATGAAAAAACAGCGTCTTGACGTATTTCAGCGTTCTGCTGGGAAACCTTGGATTGTCATTTGGAGCCTGAGACCTCAGTCCGATCAACAATTTATGGGACGCATCAAAACTCGATCCAAGAAGGTGTGCAACCTAAACAATATCAGACAGGCATTTTGAATATTGTGTGTATACTTTGTTACATCATTGAAAAATAGAATTTCTAATTGATGCCATTGGATGCACAGTGTTGGGGAGTAATGGAATACATGTACTGGTGCTACGTATTTAAAATACAAAATATGAGTAACTGTATTCCGTTACAATTACTGTTTAAAAAGGTGGTATTCAGAATACAGTTACTTTGTTGAAATAAATGGATTGCACGGCGGTCTTTTCCTGTTTCATATATTAGGCTCTCTCTCGTTTTGGTAATTCCACGTCGGTGGAAACCCAAACATAACACCATTAAGAGTCTCTAAAGCCTGTGTCTCAGTCTCACGGCACATGTCACCCCTACTTCCGACGTATTAGCCAGAGGTCCCTTTACTACGGTTCGGGGCCGCGGACCTGTTTTATATATGCGTGGAATAGTTTTCTATACGAGATCGCTGCAAAAAGTGCAGCCTTATCTAATGTCCACCTATTCATTTTATATTAAGATTTAAAAATCTAGTTGATATTGGTATGGCGAGTAACCTTCAGTTATAGTAATAAATCACACAGCAATAGTACGTTCATGTAGTTGTAAAAAGCAGGATAATATATTAAGTAATACAAAGTATTCTTTTACGTTACTCTCATTGAGTAACGTAAAAGAATACGTTGCAAAATACATTTTGGGGCATGTATTCTGTAATCTGTATTGGAATACATTTTAAAAGTAACCTTCCCAACACTGGATGTATAATGGCTTGTATGATTAAAAAAAAACAACTTATATTTTACATGTACTTATTATGTATTATGTATCTCTTATTTGTTATTTATCTCTCTTATTTCCTTTTATTAGTCAGGTATTAGTAGAAAATATAAAAAGAAAAGTTGAGCAGTCTCAGTTCAAGTGGTCCAATAGAGCAAAGATAAAACCTCCGCAGTAGTGCATAATTAGTGACTTGAATAAAGAGTCTAGAGACAGATGTTGGCAGCTTTCCCCTTAACAGAGTCACCAATCATTCTGGATGAATTTGTGGGACTCCCTGCTTGGCATGGCCATAGCTCTCTGGGTTTGACAGCTACATTCAAAGAGTTGAAAGTGAGCACAACAGGCACCAGACTTTATCCACGGAGTTCCCTAAATTCATCAATTAAAAGCTCCATAGCTGCAAGGACAAAATGAACATCCTGCAGTTCAATGGGAAACAAAATATCTAATCTACATTTTAACTTTGGCCCAATCAAAAAGAGTAAATAGCAGCTGTTCAACATGAGTCAGCAGCAGGAATATTGCTGAATTTCAGCAGATACCACAGAATGTATAAAAACATTCTATAAAAAGTAATTTTAGTCTTTACTGGATGCACCAACATTCTAAACGCGTTGGGTTGTGCTCGGACTTTCATGGTGGAAAGATTTAAAAGAGAAACTCAGCCCTCATAAAACAATAAAGTTTTCAGTAGCTGTACAATATAAAACCTTAAAATGCAAAATTCAGAAAAGTGGAAAATAAGCTTTAGTCACACAATGTATTTCTGTGACACAATGCAATACAACACACTATGTAATATTTCCCTCTGCATTGCAGTGCTGTCTTGCACTCAGGTGATGTCCTTGGTGAATAAGTAGGAGGTTATTTGCATCTCCAGATGGCTCACTTATCAATAATTCATCGTGTGTTGAATACGTCCTCTCACACTTTGTTTTCCTGGCGCTGGTATTTTCACATAAAATGCTCATCTGGAGCTTTTTCCCCCCACAAATCTGTGAAATACAGACTTTGTATCTTCAAACTAGAAACTCACTAATCTGTGGGCATTTTTGAGATAAAGATTGATGAAGAAAAGTTTTATATTATTACCATACATGTAAGTAAAACCGCTCATCACTTGTATTTTTTTTTAATGATGCCAGATTTCTGTCCTTTTCTGCTAAGCACTAAAACTGAAATAAAAGAATGAAAGTTTAAGACCAACGATCTGTATTTTTTCTTACTATTTTTCCACACTTTAGGCTCAACTGGGGTGTGGGCCAGATCATATGACCTGGTCAAACAGCAAACTTTCAGTAGGGGCATTTGGCTCACCTCACTCTCATTTTTCATTGAAAAAATTACTTTGTGTGCAAAAGAAGAGGATATAAACTAATATGCACATAAGTAACCACTGAATTCACATTTAAGACAGCACTGTGAGAGGCAGGTCTATAAAACGAATAAACCTAATCAATGAATAAACACTGGGATACCTTTACATGCTACTCAGCACTTGCAAGGACGGTATGCACGGCTACAAAACGCTGTACACAGAGTTCTCATAGGAAGATGTAACCACATTTACAAAAATGCAGTCAATAGTTGTCTTTCAGATGGCAGTGTACAAAGCAGCACCGACTGGGAGTGCAGAATCTCAAGACCTTTCTATTTTCAAGTGAGATTATGATGTAAAGCTAGCTGCACACACTAACATTTTTTTTTTAAATTTCCAATGAGACATGAAGGGTACTTGGATACTTTGAGAAGTCTGATGTGTTAGATATAAGCATCAGCTGCTTACCTCTGCCATGGCTGATGCACGGAGGTACTTTTAAATGAATGATTAGCATAAGCTTAGTTGTGCTGCTGTTACTTATTGCTGCTGTGAGTATTTACGTCTTTTGTTGCCAAACTCCGTGCCTCAGTTTTAAAAGTAAAGGTAACCTGAGGGGCACAGTGACCTTTTTTTTTTTATTGGTCCTGGTCCCTGGACCTGCTCATAGCTCAACAATTAGTTGACATCTACACATATACAGTACTCCAGCTCTCTTATTCAGTCTTTGATAGATTGCTTCAACAGCTGTGGTAGAAAATGCCTCAAACTTCTCTTGTTTCTGGAAACTATTGCTGGATATCTTATTTGCTAACTTGTCCTTTTTGTGGTCCAGACTGTCTTCATGTGCCAGCCAGTCCTTCTGGGGGCTGAATGGCAGATTTTCTCTCTGGCTTTGCCACTCTCCACCACCTTTTCTAGTATGAGTCACTGCTCTGCTGTCTACCTACACTTCTATTGTACATTTAAACCTATAAAAACGGTAAAACCTCTGTTTTCACCCAATCATGTTTTGCTCCACCAGTTCTTGTTTTTTAAAATGTCAGGAATATTATAAAATGTGAGTTTTAAAGAGCCTTTCACCTTTTACAGGGAGATTGAAGATATAATTTTGATACTATTATGTTATATTTTATGCTCTGACTGATGTTTTGTTTGATCTCAATCAATGGTAAATAAAGATAGGTACACTATAGCAGTTGGTGCATCAGTAAACATCACTTCCATTTCATTCTTTCTAAACTGAGGACAATATTACTGAATAACTATCTTTTTTAAATATAATTTAGATATTTGGCCACACTTTTACTCATGTCTTTATGGCTTTTTTCCTTTTATATTACCAAACGAAGACAGTATACAGTACCAGTGACAAATAGTGCAATAACACCAGAATCAATATAACTGCTACATTCATTGGCTGATATCTAATTTTCAATTAAGAGATCGATATTGCCTCCACACACCAGTAATCGCAGATATCTCTGTGAACCTTTTTTTGCCCTGTGTTTCAGCGCTTTCTCTCATTTAAGCTGGAGCACATAGCCACTGGTCTCCTAGGCAACAAGCCAGGTTTCCCGCGGTAACAGATCGCTGAAGCCCATTGGTGGGAGGATGAGGAGCTCCCTGCAGCATCCCCATGGCAACCAGCTCTGTGGTTTCTGAGAAATGATGACATGTTTTTTTTATAACTCTGTAATACCAGGCTCACCCCCAAAGTGACTCTTCACACTGCACACACACACACACACACACACACACACACAAACACACACACACACACACACACACACACACACACACACACACACACACACACTTTTCTCAGCTGGCAAAAGCAATAAACCTGCTCTCTTTTCATTCTTCTTTGTTAGACTGGCTCGATTAATTCACATGAGCAGATATTGTGGTTTCAGTTACACATTACTGACTCTATGCTGTTCACCTGACAGACAAAATAAACAAGCGTTATCTGTCTTTTTGGTGTTAGTTTAGACACACCACAGAGAATAAAATGCAACAAAGGCCATTAGCTCTGTTGAAACATTGTGTGTTATTAATTGTAATGTATCAACAAAATCGAGCCAGAATATATTACCGTATGGTGTGACTACAGACTGTGTATCAACGATGAGCCAAGCCAAAATGCATCGCGTCCGTGTTCACTGCCTTTACCACTACTGAAGAGAAAAGAGCTGCAAATTCATCTAGCCAACACTTGTGAGACAGTCCTTGATTAACAAGATGCGAGACAAAAAAAAGCCATGAATTTATTTTTGTTTTTGCAAAGATATAGCATTGATTATATGTCATAACTTACATGGCATTTCACTTTCTTTCCACAAAACCAATTTTGCCCTTAAAACCTGAACATTATGGATTTACAGGAACCTTCCCTTGATGGTTCCTGTTTACAAACGCTGACTAAAATAGATAAAAAGAGCAAAATAAAATCAAAACAGGAACGTAAACATGTTCTCACAAGCAGCTGCTTGAGGCACAAAAACGTATTCATGGTACAATAACATCAAAATGTATTTTACTAATTCAAATCCTGTTTAAAAACATGTTATTATTGTGACTTAATGAAAATTAACATTATATTTTGGACAAAGCCTCATAGGGCATATTCATCTTGCGAGCTGTGCCATCAAACTGGACGTTTAGTGGGAGTGAAGGTTGTGGGTTCTTTCTTTTAGTCAGCCCCTCCCCAATAATCCAATTGCATAATGTAAAACAGTGAGAAAATGAAGCTACTGCTACACTGATTTACTATCCCAGTTAACTTTCTCCTGATGTTTGTTTAAATCAGGGTGTGGCTTAACACGGGGCCACTTTGTGACTGATAATCCACTATATTACAAGTGTGCTTCAAAACGGCACAAGCCTATGTCATGGTGATGTCATGGGGGCAAAGAAGCGAGTCTCTCCCTACACCCTACCATTCTACAGCCTGCTCATGTTGTGTGTTTTTTACTTTTAGTCAGATGTGAGTGGTTATAGCTCTTTAATTTGAAGCCGGAAACGTATTTCTTCATCTGTGGGAATGGTGTGCAGATGCGCATAATCTCAGCCAACGTATTTTATCTGTGATGTAAGGGACTGTCTCCCATTGCCAGAAACACATGCAGGGAGCAAATGACAAGAGAAGCTCGTGATCGCCTGATTATTTTTTAAAATGCATATCAAGGGGAGCTCCTTTAAACCTTTGTATTGACTGGGTCTCTTCTGCAATGTGCTCATCAAACTGCTGGATCCTGCAGGGGTTGCTTCTTGACACAATAACATTGCCATTCTCTACCGACTAAACCACCCACAGGGAAACAGAGGGAAAAAATCCAATCTCTTTTAACCCTTCTTGTGAATGTAAACAGTAAGAAAACACTTTTAATCAGCTGTGTTTTCATTTTAAAATGACCATCTGTAGGACTTAAGGCATCTATCTACATGTTCAGTATAAAACAGAAATAAACGTTCATCCTCATCTCCATCTGACTTTAATTCACCCTCAACTGTATTTCAAGCATCCACACAGGTATTGGGAATGTCAGCTGTCGTCACTAGGTTCAATTCAGTCCCCCCCCCCCCCAAAAAGAATTATGTGTTTTTTATTACAGCTTAAAAATCCCAGTGTAGACACCATCTTTAATGTCCAGTCTGCTTTTTTTGTTATAAATACTACCGGTAAGCTAGTTTTCTAAGCTAGAGTTCCTCAAATGGACACCTGGCAAAAAAGTGAGTTATTCCTCACAGCCTCATGTTTGTTTATTACAGGTCATCTTTATTTCTGTGTGTCTGGTCACTGAGCCTCACAACACTGGTGGTGGTGGTTCTTGGTGGAGCGTTTTTTAATGGAATTTATGGAATGTTATAATCAGCAGGTCTGTGTCTGTTCACTATAGTCTGCAGATGAAGCTTTCTAGGTAGGCTTTATCAAGTGAACGTTTTAATTTTTACTCTATTTTTAATGACATTTAATGCATATGTTGTTTGCACAGATTGAAAATGCATAATATTAATATTATATTAATATTAATATAACAACATTCACACTTTCTGACATATTTACTTTTTTATTATAGCCTGTCTGCAGTCTGCACCAAAAGGAAAAATAATCAAGTTATTACAAACCTACGTTCATCCTGGTTCTTCAGGGCTAAAATACCAAACTGTGTTTCTTTTGATACCTGATCTCACTGAGATGATAGCTTCATTAAACTGTGGAACTGATGTACCGCTGGCACCACTGGTTCTTATCAAACTCGAGCAATTTTGCACCACTGATGCATTATATATTACTCTGTATATCCAACAGTGTATGAAGCCCCCAAAAGCGCAGAAACACACACACACACACACACACACACACACACACACACACACACACACACACACACAC
>NW_005187424.1:4514626-4515896 GCF_000239375.1 Pundamilia nyererei | reverse complement strand
CACACACACACACTTGTTATTGATTCTGATTCTTTCTTCATCCCTCTTTGACTCTTTCTGTCTCTCTGCCCCTGACGTTCCTTTGCCTCTGGCCACATCAGGGCTGGGAGTCTTTCAGGTGTCTTGTCCTCGTCTATTATCCTCCCCCTTGTCTCCCTCAATGTCCCTTCACTGCACTTCATCCTCGCTCATATCTTTGATGACCTACATTTCCTCCTAATGTCTTGGCCTTTTAGTTCCTCTCCGTCTTTTCTGCTTTCCCAGATTCTTGCACATTGTGTTAGAAACACACACACACAGACACACACACACACACACAGAGCAACACAGCAGGACGGGGGTGGGGTGAAGTCACTAAGTCCATTTAGAGCTGTTAAGGGTGGAGTTCTAAAATGGGATGCCAAGTTAAGCCTTGAGTGAACCCTGTTTCAAAACACGGCATGTGTTTGTGTGTGACATAGAGAACAGGGATGGCTGTGGATACAGTGCCTCCTATGGACAAACAGCATCTTGCTCCTGTTCACATGTGCAACTCCATACTGACCCCTGCTGAGCCTTGGTCAAAACTGCAATCATGTTGAATTTTTGCAGCACTGTCAGATCCTCCTCTCTGCTTCCACCTAGTGGTAAAAATAATAAGAGCGCCTCTCATTCTAAATTGACTCCATGGACTGCATGAACAGTTTTTCCTAGTAGTAGAGTTTGGTTTCCACATGTAATGCAGTTTTGTTTTTTAAAGTAACTTAAATTAACTAGGAAACGTTTATGGTCCAATTCAGTAATTGGACCATAAACGTTTCCTAGTTTCATGAAGGTTGCCATCCTATTATTATTGTAGCGTGACTGAGCAAACAAGTTGGTCTTTGCCTGCTGCTGGTTAAAAAATATATAAATTAAAAAAGAAGTAAAAATTGGCAGAGGTTCAGTGCATCTACAAAAAACAACAAGTTGTGGAACTGTTTCAAAAATAATATTCATCAATGTATAATGTGAAGACTTTGAAATATCTCATCATCTGCAGTATAAAGTATCATCAAAAAATTCTGAGAATCTCGAGAAATGCTGTAATTCAGTATTGGATGCCTATGATATTTGAGCCTATCACCCAGAAAAGTAAAAAACTGTCAGACCAGAATGGGATAACGATCGTCGCTCAAAAGTCCTGATCTCCCGAGTTCCCAGATGTTTACACACTGAAGTAGAAAAGGCGATGCGACATAGCTGTCACAACTTTTGTGTGCTGCTGCCATCAAATTGAAAATGAGCGAAA
>NW_005187424.1:4504460-4514549 GCF_000239375.1 Pundamilia nyererei | reverse complement strand
TTTGAATAACTGTGAAAAAATTTGCATTAAACTGTCAACTTTCACTGGATGGAAGGCTGTAGTTGCAATTGCACATCTTTCACTACCAGGAAGGTGACCAAAGCTTCCACTTCCTACGATTCTTTCTCTGTTTGTTTATAAGATTCCGCCTCTTCCTGTGGACCTCATATCATAGTTCACTGACTGTGTGGACTAACTGTGAAGCCAGTCCACAGCTACTCAGTCAGTCATAAACATAGCAACAGCATGCTACACCAGAGGACCTTCAGAACGACCACCATCCACTGCACCCCACGGTGAGATCACTGCTCTGTTTCTCCTTTCGGTCCAGACCAGATCAAACGCATTTCCTTTTTGTTTGTTTTTTTAAAAAACTCTTTTAACTCTTTTTAGCTTTATGTTTATATGACCCAAATAAAATACATGTTTTACTGTCAGATTATGAGAATCTGACTAACACATGTACTGGAAAAAACTTTTCTATAGAACCTAAACATCCACATTTAGATGTCTGTCATTCCACACATTTGTTTTTTAAATATAGAATTTCAACAATAATCTTTAATGTTCTTGGAAAATAAATTATATTACAACAATAATAATACTGGTAATAGTATTTTTTCTCACCATGGATTAGTTATAGCCATGTAGAGATGGATGGATGGGATGAGAGTCTGTTTAATGTTAAGAGGCTCAGTTGTAATAACACCATCACATAATCATGAATAGGTAGAACCTGACCATGAGTACTGTCTTTAAAGACGATCTGTTCTGCTCACTCTGAACCTTTTATTCTTGGACTCTCTTAGAGTAGCTTTGCACTATTCACAGTTCAAAATAATGCTTATTTTTCTTCTTCTGTGTTGATAGCCAGTGCTGTGTATCTGAGATCACCATATCAAGCATACCCCCACTCAATGACATCAAACACAGTCAAGAATAGAAAAAAACTACCTGAAAATTGTAAAGTGTAAATTTAGAGCCATTTGATTACTGAGCTTCCTGCTCTGAGCAAATAACTGTGCATCTTCTGACTTTATTATCTGAAATATTGGCCCTGTTTAATGTGACTTTGATGTATTACACATATTTAATGTATTCCTTTACTTAATTACTCACCAAGAAAGTAATTTTGTGACTTTGTGTTACTACTCATTACATTACTTTTGTGTTACTCTCTAACCAACTCTCTGGCTTGATAGGCATTGTGACACATACTAACACCAGTCCCTATCCTAAAGAGCCCATACATACAATATTTCTTTTGTGTTGAAGCTTTAGCACAAAGAAAAATTGAAAACCAGCCCGAAGACACTTCAAAACAATCACCACTGTGTTCTACTGCAGAAACCAGTGCTGGGAGAGAGGGAGGGCAGACTGCCTGCTCATCACTGCCTGCTGAAGATCAGGCTTTGGCTGCTGGGCTGGAATTGGTATCCACTCAGCTTTAACATCACTCTGGGCTTTTCAATAGCTTTGTGTTAACATGCGGTCTGCGCAGATATTTTCGAAAGCCAGTGATGTGTTTGTTTTTGTATGTCCGGAAAACAGCGGCCTGTGTGCAAATATCTGAAGCTGTTTGTAACAAGAGTACAAATATAATCGGAATTGTATTCTGATTACTGAATTTAGTATAATAATGAGTTGCACTGCTGTCTTAACAAAAACGTAATCTATTACTTTGTAGTGCATTACACCCAACACTGGTCCCCTTTAATTTAACTGTCTTGATTTAGAACCAAATAACTAATCATCAAGGCCTAAACAGCTTAGGGCGCCCAGCAGCACAGATAGCCCAGATTGCCCCGGACTCATTGATCAGCATCTAGCAGCTGACAGATGTTTCAGGAAACATCTAGAATAATTGCTCCTATAAAGATTAACATGGCAGACTCTCTAAGAGATATTTTCCCCATCACCTTAGTTGTTCTTTTTTCACCTCTTAGTTCGTTTCCTGTCACTCACTCTTGTTTCCCTTTGCACCAAACACCCTCTCTCTCCTAAATCCCACAATCATCATCACACACTAATTATTAGTGGGAGCAGTGAGGGGCAGTGTGGCTCCTCTGGCTGTTGTTCAGTCTGCAGTATGGGAGGCATGCTGAAGGCTGCCAGAGCTGCTCCATGCCTCATAGACATGGACCGCCTGTTGGCTCAGTCTAGAGGACTCTTATTTGATGAAGCCTTGGATATTAAATGCAAAATGTTCACCTAGCCAGGAAACTTTTTGACTGCAGCTGCGTTTGAAGGTAAGTTCAGACAATTTATGAAACTGAGACAAGGTGAACAACTGTTTGTGAAGCTATTGAGTCCTCTGGTGATATATTTGTGGATTAGGAAGGTGTTTGATTACACTGCTAAAGGTTTCAGAGGGGGTTGGGATTATTGAATATGACAGAGATGCAATCTTGGCATCAGAGCAGTTTCCACACTAAGTGAAGTTCCTCTGTCTCAGCTGTGTAAAAATTGCCTTTGTCAATCACTGATAAGAAAACAAAGAGATGCTATTCCTTTTATGACGGCTGTAAAGTCTGACGTGAAGCTTGATCATTTGAGTCGATGTTTGTGTATCAGCCCGGCTGAGGAACAATGTTTAAATTAAACACTGAAAAAAATACATAAAGGCTTTCTATAGCAGGGTGTTAAGGTGTGTTTTCTGATTGGTTGAGCTAGATTATCATCACAAGTTAATGCAACCTCTAACCTCTAAGTCAAGCAGAAATGTACTTGCCTGCAATAAAATGCTAACACGGGGCTACAAACAAATCACACGCTTGCACGACTTCAGCATTGGCACCACTAAGCTTGTGTGTTTGGTACAATGCTGCTGATTGTCCTTGACAGCTCCTGTAGTCTCATTTTTCCACTCAAACACCGTCAAAAGTCACCAACTGGGTAATTAAAGGTAAAGTAATGTAAAGTGTCAAATGCAAATTAATTTTCTCTATTGTAGGACTCATTCTAGTGGCCTTCTATTATGGTGAAAATATGACATATTAACCAGGAGCTAGAGATGAGAAAAGACTTCTGATTTAAAGGTTGCTCTATATTTTAAATTAGTTATAGTGGCTGTATTAATGATTTATATTAATGATCAAATGACTCTGTTCAGTATGAAAGCGGTCACCCACAGTGACAAACCCACAGAGAATAATATTATTATTATTAATTTTCTATTCTCAGCTCTGTGGAGCTTTTTGAATCTTTCAGCAAGTCAATTGTGAATGTTTTGGGACTTTTTTTTTTAACCAAACCTACATTTTTCTGTCTATATATGAAGACAACACGGATTAATACAAATGTTAGCATGCAAATAAGACATTTGTAGCTGTTGGTGGTCATGGCGACTATAAAGCGGCTCATACAAACTACAAATTGTACAAACGGTTGTTATATTTCTAAAAAAAAGAAGTTTTTTTTTCTTTCATAATTCAAGTTTGAGTCTGTTTGTTTGTTTTCTCCTTCTCCCTTTGTTCACCATTACTTCAAATGTGATAGGACTTCATGTCCTCATAGCTCCTGTCCACACGAGAACATAAATTTTGCTGCCTTCAGTGTCACATTTTTAAGAATTGAATATACGCATGAGGAAACAAATAAAAATAAAAATAAAAATATAAATTTGATATAGTCTCAAAATGTTTTCTCCATATTTGGACTGAATGATGCCACCACAGAGCTACTGTAAAGTGTAGCTGTTAATTTAATTACAGCAGCAAAATGACTTTCCAGCAGTCTGGATCATTCCATTAATGTTACCTCGCCGTGAGGAGCCGCGGAGTCTGGTTCTCAGCCATTAACACCAGCTGTCTGCACTGCTCTATTAGCAGTCATTGTAACAGTCACAACAAAATATGTGCCAGATGAAGCATCTTTAATCCAGTCTACAGTAAATCACACTGCTTTACCATCTCTTTCACTTTTTCACCTACAGGATGAGAAAAACAGTGAATGTTCATATTATCATGTGGTTTATTGTTTGTTTATATTCTCCTGAGAACCAGCCCATTCATTTATGTCCTCTGTAATAAACATTTGTTTTTGGTCTATATCTTTTGACTTATTTGAGCTATCCTAATAAGTCCTGATGGACTAAATAGAGGACATCCTGGTCTTTCCATTGATATCTCATGTGTTTGGGTGGCCTCTTTTAGCTCCACAGAGAAAGGAAATCGCAAATAACATTCAATGGGAAGATTCATTTTTCCTCGATTATCAGGATATGAAGAAGTTATGAACTTGCAATTTTATCTTACAAATCTCACCGGACTATTATTACCTAGAATCATCAGATCTACTAATTTATAATAATTGCTCGGATGACCTGTGAATGTCATCCCACATGTGTTTACTGTTTATAAAGACCACATATTACCTCCCTTATTATACCAAAAACAGGAGATCCTGCAATGGCTATTAGTCCCAAATGACAAATAGTGACCTGGTGATTTGAGGTTGTTTTTTGTTTTCTCTGCTCACGTTTTCTGCCTCTCTCTAACTCAAGGTTTAGAGAGGCTGCGTTTCTTTATAAAAACCGTGACTCACATCTCTACACACCACAGGGACCCATTCAAACAAATGGAAAGCTCCATTTCCATTATAAGAGTAAAATCTTAAAGCATGATGAGACGGATGAGATGGATGGCAGCATGCATTAAGGAACATCTTAATGTCTTTCAAGTGACTCAACAGTTATTATCTGGCAGCCTATTAGTAACATGAGATGTCTAGTTGAGTGTACCAGACACTTTCAAAATTTTAAATTCAGAGAGATTTTTCAGTAAATTGGATTAAAATGTGCATAGCATGAAACACAGATATGGGTCGGGAATGGAGGTTTCTTTTTTGCAGGAATGGTCTCTGATGCCTTGCAAATAGGGCGTTATGCAAAGCCAAATTGAGCTATGGACTTCAGTATCCACCATTGAAGTCAACCAATATTGTCCATTTCACCTAGTTCTTGATTTAAAGGAAAATTCAATGAAAGCTACATATGTTTGAAGCATGTTTTCTGTTTGCTTGTCAGCCAGTTATGTAATAGCCAACCGCTGATTTCTAATACGTACCTTGCTGTAATCTTGTTTGCGCTACATTGCTTTGCTTCCCTCCCTGAGCCTGGTCCTGTCTCTTCCTGTTAAATGGGAGTTCTTCCTTCCCACTGTCACACGTCTTTGTCAGGGCTTCACAGCTGGTTAATTTCTTCTTGTTTTATTATATTTTAAGGCTAAATAAACAACTGTTACATGGATAAAATTTTAGTGGTTGGCTACTGCATTTGTGCCTTCAAGTACACAACATACACTTGCTTAACCAATCACATTGCACCTCCATTTTTAAAGTCAAGGGGAAAAGACCTTGTAAACAGAGTTCTAAGAACTACAATGATCCTCAGTTCCTGCAATTATGAAACAAGCAAGGGAGCACTACTTCGAGCAGTTACTATAAAAGTGAAACATTTGAAATTCAATGTACCCTTTGACGTAAGCCTTATTGCTAAAGCACATGCCACATAACTGTAATGCCCCTGGTCTACTTCCAAATAGGAAGATGAATGCCACCATAGCTTCTCTTGCCTCATGTTTCAAATCTGCCTTCTAACTGATGAGGGTCAGTTAAAGGGAAAAAAAGACAAATAGATAATGTTCAAAAAGATATGCATCAATGCAGAATGATTTCAACCTAGGTGAAAACAATCCTGTCACAATAACCATTTAGCATAAATGACCTTGCCATAAACAATTAGTTGCTTTTGGAGACAACGTGGCCATCCACCTGGGCTTAACATCACAAGCACATCTTTACTGTTTAGTCCTCTTTTATTAGTTCTTTCAGTCACATTACGTATTTTACAAGCTATAGAGTGCAGAATTTCAATTCTAAACAAAGCTGAACAGCTGTGTTATGCTTTCATGGTCTGCTCAGCAGCCACTCAGAAAAAAGACAACTGCAGATTACACACACTGAACAGATGCCATCCGAATAACCTTCCAGAAACAGACCCATGACATCACTGCTGAGACACACCCTCAGTGGCAACATAAATCTGTTTTCATGGTCGCTCTGTGGTGACAGAAAGCGAGTGCACATTACAGAAACCATTAAATTTAAGAGTGAAGAAGTGATTTAGGGGTTTTGTGTGTGTGTGTGTGTGTGTGTGTGTGTGTGTGTGTGTGTGTGTGTGTGTGTGTGAGTGTGTGTGTGTGTGTGTGTGTGTATGTGTAGGCATGCCTCTGTGTCTAACCCTGTCACAGAGAATGGCAGCACCTGTGGTATCGCTACACCACCTGACGCTCCTGCCTTCCAGGAACACTGAGAGGTTTAAGTTGTCAAAGAGAGACAAGTGCTTAGGTTATGACCTGCTTGAGATGAAGCCAGCACGTGTGTGTGTGTGCATCATGTACATGAGGACAGTAATATGTAGGCACCAAGTCCGAGCACGTGTTCATGGCAGTATTTTTGACCACATAAGACTACATTCCTCTGGTGGACATGCTGGCCATGACCTTTTTAACAGACATAGTGGAAAAATAACAATGAGTTTCTGCTTTTTATAATATACAGATTTTTAGGATTACCTAAAACCAACTGCCATCAGATTAAATTCACAATGCACATGATACTAATACATGACCCATGGATACAGTGCAATAGCTGAGAACACCTCAGCCATAGTTTTTATTTTGCAAATATTGCTTTTAGTCTAGTTCTATACATGTGTAATAACATCTTAATCTATTGATTTATTTTATTTTATTTGGCTGCACTATTTTTTTTTAAAACTATCCCATTTTATTGTGATGTTCTTGTTTGTCTTTGTGCACAGAATTTTATTCAGCCATGCATCTGTAAAGAAATCTGAATATGATCCTGACTCAACCTCATGGAAAACAGCTCTGGCATTCAACAGTTTTGGTGCTGTTTCCATAATTTAATACTTGTCGTGCTTTAAATATTTGGTAAAATAATGTGATAAATACTAAAAATATATACAAAGCTATACATGGACATACATATACAAAGCTGTTGTTTCAAATATCTGTCACTTAAAGGTCAAACTCAGAGCATGTCACATGCTCACACTCTGTGTGGTGCCAGACATTAGATGAGGGCAGTATAGAAAAAACAGCATTAAGAAAATTATGAAAGAAATCAGTCAGTTACAATACTGTATAAGATTGAAAAAAAAGCACTAGAATAATTGAATCAAAAATAACATAATAAAAACTCTAAAAACAAATATGATGCAGTAAGTTTTATAATTTAAGCATTTCATTTCCAGTTTGGTCGTCAGTGGTTTCAGCATAATTTCTCCAGGTTTCTATTCTTACAAAGTTCTATTCATTGTTTTCGTATTTTAATTTTTTTTTTATAATATTAACATAAATTTTCCTACTCTCCGAAGCACCTTGGGCTGGAATACAGACTGCATAAAAAACATTGACAGAGCCACCATGACAGCGCCCACTAGTCTGTGAAGCGCTTGTTTGAAGCCTCAAGCTGAGCATAGTGTCATCAGCGTGTTTCAAAGCCAGGAAAGATGAGTGAGATGTATATTTGATTAAGAAATAGAAGATGCTCCACACTCCCAAGGTATCAACCATAATTCAATTAAATTCAGTTCATTTTTATTTTATTTATATAATGCCAAATCACAACAACAGTTGCCTCAAGGCGCTTTATATATTGTAAGTTAGATCCTACAATAATACATACAGAGAACAACCCAACAATCATATGACCCCCTATGAGCAAGCACTTTGGGGACAGTGGGAAGGAAAAACTTCCTTTTAACAGGAAGAAACCTCCGGCAGGACCAGGCTCAGGGAGGGGTTGAGGTTTGAGAGAAGGAAGACGGGATAGAAGACATGCTGCAGAAGACAGACGGAGATTAATAACAAGTACGATTCAGTGCAGAGAGGTCTATTAACACATAGTAAGTGAGAAAAGTGACTGAAGAAGAAATACTCAATGCATTGTGGGAATTGTTTACCAGAATTACAGAGCATTTGGAGACGGATGTTAATCTTGCTGTAGATTTTTATACAGTTAGACAACTCTTTGTAACCTACAGCTGGTCATTAGAAAGAATACAAGTTAAAGCCAATTCCACAATGTCTTTGTTTCAGAGGAGCCATAATATACTAAGAATGAGAACTAATTGTAAAATTGTTTCTAGTTAAACCCAGTGGCCTTGTGCTTTCATTTCTGAAAGCTGCACTAACCTAAATCTAAAATGTTGATAGGCCTAGCAGCACTCAACACAGCAGAGCAAAAGAAAGCTCAACAACATGGCCAGTTAAATGGGATATTGATGTATCAAGATTGCCATAAAACAGGCACAAAGACAGGATAAACTATACGCAACACCAAGACCAAACCAATTTGCTATAATATGCAACCAAAAAGTGTAACTGAAAAATAAAATTCAAACTGTTTCCTAACAATTTCAATTGTTATCCATTCTGCATTCCCCGGTTGCCACTAAAGCTTCAGGTTCCGCATCATAAATCAGGTCCATCAGGGCAAAGTCAGTCAGTGTTCTGTCAGTCATACTCCTGAGATATGTAGCTAAGCATCATAAAGTGCTGACAGAGTCCTAAGCACTAGCAGTAGATGGTATTAATGGCAGCCATCATGGTTTATGCTCCACATCATGATTCTTGCAGTACAGCGTTTGCAGATTTTCAGCAGGATCTTCACTGCTTAGAATGATTCGCTCTCTGTTTTTGAAAACCTAAAAAAAAAAAACTGCTTTAATGTGCTCATTTCAAAATCCAACATGACCAAAGTGGCACCAGAAGCCATGACTTAGAGACTTGACAGTGCCCCTCCCTTCCATGCAGCACGGACACCTCCCACAACCACCCTAAAACATGCAGATGAGGATGATGTAAGCTCAGTGACTGAGATTTGACCCATCAGACAGAGCAGCAGTCAAAAACAGAGCCACGAGGCTTCGTTCGCCCCAGACACAGAGAAGGGGGGGTCTGTGCTGTTTTTTATTTTTAAAACAATCGATCAGAAAATTACATTAATGACAATTTGAAAACAGCAACAGGAGCTTTATGTACGAGAAAATTATTTCATTGTCTCTGATACTGGTAACTGTATTCTTCTTGTTGGGCTTTACTGAGAAATTAAAGCACTGCTGAGGCTTTCTGTAAGGCATCAGTCATAGCATTAGATCTAGTCTTTAGATAAAGAGCTAAATTATCCAATGGGTGAAGGTGTTGTGAAGCATAAGGTGACATGGTAGGGGACAACTGCTCCGACAGTCTGACCATTGACTTTTATCCAACACCGCCGTCAGAAATCAGGTGAGCTCTGTTTCATCATCACTGCTCAGGTGGGAGCCATCAAATCTTAGCAATGCATCCTCTTCTCTAGATTTAGCATTTTCATTTAAACCACCATCAGTATGGAACTATTTGTTACAATATAGCATATTTGTCTGTGTTAGTCCTGGGATACTGAACTCAAGTAAAAGTATTGTTACTTTATTTGCATTTTGAAGCAAAAGCTGAATTAAAAATAGACAAATATTTACACATTAAATGTCAGCCAGTTATTTTATATCAGATGGCTCTCATCTTCTCTGCCACAGACAGAGACATATACGTTACCACCTCATACCACAATATGTGAATTTATGTGTTATTAATTATTAAGCCCTTTTTATATTATATTTACACTTTCTTCGAAGAAGTTCTTAAATTTTATATTAATTTCACTTCTTCTATATAAGTTTTACCTGATTGAGCTATTTTGCCTTGTTATAGTGTATTTATTTTATTAAGCGTTTACTGTTTTAAAGCTTTGTTAAGAGCTGTGTTTAATGCTGTGAAACAGCAACATAAAGGAAGTATATCTTACCTTAAAACTATAAGAAGAAGGATAATTACATATAGGGCTGCCACGATTAGTCGACTAGTCACGATTATGTCGCGACTAGTCACGATTATGTCGACTATTAAAATCGTCGACGACTAATTTAATAGTCGACGCATCGTTTGAAGCTTTGTAAGATCACAAAGGACGCAGGAATGAGTAGTAGGATTTAAGAGTGTAATAACGGACTGAAACAGAAGA
>NW_005187424.1:4502006-4503757 GCF_000239375.1 Pundamilia nyererei | reverse complement strand
GTGACTAGTCGACTATCAAAATAATCGTTTGTGGCAGCCCTAATTACATAGTAATAAAATAAAAGAATACCATTTATAAATACTGTCATAGAAATATATTTATTTATGGTAAGTGATTTTTATTTTTTATTATTTCTTTTTCATCTTCTTTTCCCCACTGCTGATTCTGTTAATATAATATAATGATATTGGGACTGTACTTACATAGTAAGTTATTTATTTGCTCAGGTTAGGTGAACAAAGCAGGAAAACATACTAAATGTGCAGAACTGAATATGTTTGTACCTTTTTATATTAATTATAACAAAAAAGTAATTATTTCCTTATTAATAGAATGAGATGAATTGATACATTTTGCATTTACAAAGTCATTCTTTGAAAAAGATGCAGTCTTATGTAATATTGTGGTATTGCTTGCCTCAAAATAGTCCATGCCCATTTCAAGCAAATACCTATTTAAACAGAGCCACAAGCAGTGCCTTGAGCTCTAACAGAGACTCTGTACTTGAGCATGTTCAGCAATACTACTGTAGTATAATGAAACACCAGCCTTACTCACAGGTCTTGAAAGAGTGATACTATTAGCACAAGTTTTTCCTTCCTTCCTGAGAGATTTACAGATTCACAGTCACTTGAAGATGACTCTTGCCCAGCATCGAGCCAGGCACTTGTGTGATATCTCTATGTCAGAAATAGTTTTCATGAGTGTTCAGCTGATCCAATGTGCTGCAGCAAGAGTACTAACAGAGACTAGAAAGACAGATCATATTTCTTCCATATTAACGTCTCTTTATTGGCTCCTGTTAAATAATGAATTCGGTCTATAATCCTTCTCTTCATATACAAAGTCCTGAATGATCAGTCCCTCCCTTATTTAAAGATACCACTAATAGTACCAATTTATCTTAATAGAGCACTTTGCTCTCAGAGTGCAGACTTGTTGTTCCTAGGCTTCTTGTCTTTTCACTACTCATGTGTTAATAAGCCACCATTGCACATCATGACTTTTTGTCTACTCTCTTTTGTAGTTGTTCTGTTTGTTCTTTGTGGCCAAAATCCACCCTGTTTGGCCTGGAGCTTTTAATCATGAAGCCATGTTGACTTACAGTCCTTTGTGTTTTGTCTGGAATAATACCTCAGTCTTCAGGTTGGAAACCTCTGATTTAGGCCATGGTTTACATTTCAGTCATAAAACGGGATTCTTTGCTTCCAGTGTTGACATTTCCCACCACTGATCGTCTTATCGTCAGAGTAGACTTCAGTGAAGGTAAAGTGTCGCTAAGCTGCCACTAAGAGCCCCACAGTGCTGTGCTAAAAAGCTGGTCTGAAACTGTTCACCTCAACCAACAGTACAACACACACCTACAAGATAAGTAAATATTGAGACTCAGGCACCCATGGTTTATCATCCATTGCCCGATTTTTTAACAGACTGTGTGCACTGGCGTGAATGTGAATGTAATGAAGCATGCTTTAGTCAATATTAAGCGCTGTCATGTTGACCACTTCTGTTTAAGTAGACAGGTGGAAACAGCAGATTTGCTTCTCTGCTTGTTCTCGTCTCTGAAACAATTTTTGTATAGAAATTGAAAAACACAAGATGAACATGAACCTCTTTAGCTTTATTTTTTTTCTGCTTCTTCCCTAAGAGCTCACAGAAAACTTAAAAAATGTTATAGTGCTCTATCAGGTTGTTTTTGAATCTTTGTTTGGACTGCATCCTGTTTTTCTGTAGCTAAGGCTTACCATCT
>NW_005187424.1:4499655-4500608 GCF_000239375.1 Pundamilia nyererei | reverse complement strand
GCTACACACATATACCTTTCACAGCAAGCTTGAAACTCTTATTAATGACTGATGAATAAACTTGGGTGTGTCAGTAATTAATGTAACTGGGTCTGTAGCTTTTTACCATGATGTGAACACACAGAGAAGTAAAGTGTGAAACAGACAAGCATGCAGAAGAACCAGCAGAGGGAGATATTTTATTTCAAGCCAACATGAAAATAATCATGGGAAAGTGTTTCAACACACATTATTACAGTATTTTCATGTATACATAGTAGCCTCCTAGTTTAATTGTTTCTGGCGATTAAGGACCCTGGAATGCACTTCATATGTTTTTCACAGCTGGTAAGAATTTAAATATTGTTTCTTTCTTTTTTTAAATGTGTGCATTCAACACCAACAGATCAATCTAGAAATACCTTCTGCAGCTGACCAGAAAACTGTCAAGACAACAGAAATTATATCTTGCAGGGTGTGTTGGTTCTTAAATGCTACTTTTTGTATGTTTCACAGCTGGGTCAGCACCTCTGGCAGCAGCAGTGGACTACAATTTGAGCGTTCCTCAGAAAGAATGTTTCTGTGGGCAGGAAGTAAAGCAACAGATGGAAGATCTGATCGCAGGTGTGATATATATATATATATATTGGGGGTGCAACGATACACAAAATTCACGGTTCGGTTCGATACTTTGGTGTCACAGTTCGATATTTTTTCGATACAAAAAGAAATGTTCATGCCTTTTTAATTTGTTATTTATTAAATTTTCACGGCACGTTCTGCACCACATCTCTGTGCGTTCATCATTTGTTTGAAGCCAGCTCACCTCCTGCAACTACTTTTCCGAGAATATGTGCTTCTTTTGTGGTTCGGACTCCTGACATTTCTTTGGAGGTGGAGGAACATCACAGTAATTGCTTAAAGGAGCTTCTTCAACATCTTTAAGAGTTCTAAACAAATGTCTGTCCTCCTCC
>NW_005187424.1:4498635-4499635 GCF_000239375.1 Pundamilia nyererei | reverse complement strand
TAATTAATTAATTTTTAAATTCAGTCTTGCTTATTATTATAATTATAATTAGGAGGAGATGCTTCATCAATATTCACCTTTTTTAGATCCATCTACCAGAAGATTCGTGAATATGAGGTCCTGGACAGGAGGAAGACAGTGACAGCTCTGAGGGCAGGAGAGGACAGAGCCATCCTGCTGGGCCTCAGCATGGTCTTCTTCTCCATCATGATGTACTTTGTTGTGGGAATCACCATCCTGCGCTCTTATTCTGACAGGTAATAGGCTGAATTAATTTCAGTAATATTTAAGAAAGGTCTTGCGAATAATCTTATCAGAGGAGTTTCCTTGGAAACTTTCTGCTGCATATCCTCATAACATCAAGTGGAGTCTTTGTCTTTTTCTCCAGCGTGTGGACCGATGAGACACGCTGCACTATTGTCAACTCCACTATAGTTTGGGATGTGAACTGTTCATACAGCTGTGGAACAGAGTGCTGGAAAAGGTCTCGCTACCCTTGTCTCCAGGTGTACGTCAGCCTTAACTCATCTGGAAAAGTGGTACGACTGTTCCATAACGAGGAGACGCAGGACAACAACCCTGAGGTACTCAGTAATTGCTGGCATCTTTGGTGTGCACTTTTCCATCCAAACAGCACACAGCAAAAATGAGAGAACAGCAGTACACTTTACACTAGTAGCATAATCTAAAAGAGTTACCAAACACAGCTGTTACTTTCACTCTTCTTCTATCCTGTTCAGTGCTTCTACATCCCAAAGTGCCGTAAGGACTACGCAGCCATGCAGGTCTTGGTTCAGAACATTTCTGAGCGTCTTCGGTCTCAGCACACACTTCAGTGTTTCGTGGACCGCACAGACAAAACAGACAGCGCCATCCTGACACAAATCTACAGTCAGATCGCTGTCTTCCACTCCCTCTTCTGGCCCACCTGCACTTTGATTGGAGGAAGCGTCATCATTGCCATGGTGAAGTTGACTCAGTACCTGTCTGTCGTGTGCGA
>NW_005187424.1:4495827-4496237 GCF_000239375.1 Pundamilia nyererei | reverse complement strand
TTCTCTTCAGCAGGGACAGGGAAGCTGGTCAGAGTTGATGGGAAGATGAATGGAGCCAAATACAAGGGATGTCAAATAGGAAGACAACTAAAAGAAAAATAGAAAAGAAACTAAGAGAAACAGAGAAAACACATACACGAAACAGGACGGGATGTCAAACCAAGCAGGGGGTGCCATGAAAACAAAGAGAAATATAAAGAACGAAAAACAAAAAAGAGAAACAGAAAAACAAGTGAGAGAAACAGAGGAAACAAAGTACGGAAAAAGCAAGTAAGAAACTAAGAAAGAATTTTTAAACCTAAAAGTAGGAGGAGTCAACAGAAAGTATAAAAGCCAAGAGAGGCAGAACAGAACACAAACAGACAAAAACACATTGGGCCAGCCTGAAGAAGGCGAAACTGCGCCGAAAC
>NW_005187424.1:4471743-4477249 GCF_000239375.1 Pundamilia nyererei | reverse complement strand
TTTGCACATGTCGAGGAGCGTGTCAGGCTACATTTCACTGTGTATTATACTTGTATAACTATGCATGTGACAAATAAAGAACCTTGAAGGTTGCTGGTTCAATCCCATGCTCTGTCTCTCTGTGTCCTTGGGCAAGACACTTCACCTACTTAGAGATAGCAGCCTTGCTTCTGTCACTCTGCCCCAGGGCAGCTATGGCTATAAATGTAGCTTGCCTCCACCAGTGTGTGAATGTGAGAGTGAATGAATAGTGGAATTGTAAAGTGCTTTGAGGGTCTTGAAAAGTGCTGTAAAAATGCAAAGATGTTATTTATTTTACTGCTCTTTGCACTAAATCACACTATTGATTTAGGTTATGCCCCTCAGCAGCCCCTAGTCCCACATGTGGGAAATTAGTTTTGTTACAGCAGAAAGTGGACAGTGCAATGTTGCAGAGCAAAAATTAAGAACAAAAAAACACTGGAATAGAATAGGAATAAGATACTGTACACAATAGAATTGAATAAATACATATACCATATACAACAAAATAAAATACAATGTTGTTAGAAAAATAGAATTGCACTTTGTGCTATTACACATCTTTGGATGTGTGTGTTTGGTCAGCTGCAAAGTCTTTGTTGTGGAGTCTGACAGCAGTAGGAAGGAAAGACCTTCGAAATCTCTCCGTCCCACATCGTGGGTGCTGCAGCCGTCCACTGAAGGAGCTGCCAATTAACCTGACCTGGTGAGGTGTGGATGAAGACATACCTGATGCAGGCTTTTGGAAAGGCACACCAGTATTTGCATTAGCTAAATTAGCTGGTACCACAAACTTATTCATGTGATACATTAAAGGGGTGGACCCTGGGCTCACTTTGTGAGGTGATAACCAGCCTCGTGTGACCGTTTATCTTGATCTCCAATGTCAGGGTAAGTGAAACCTGTAACAGATAACTCACTTTATAATATAGGGTCCTGGCATTAAGCAGAAATTAAACAAAAATAGAAATAACAGTGAAAAAAATACAAAACAAAAAATAGAGGCAAGAAAACCTATCCATGAACCTAAAACCATAAGAGGACTCTAAACAACAAACTAAAGGATAACAATCAAACGTGAGGTGTGTAACAATAAACATTAATTCAAAGTCTAAAATACTAAGACTTCCCAACCATATCAGTGAATGCTTTTAAATTACATGATTGTCTCCAAATAAATGAAAAACTAAATAGGTTTTTAGAGGCCTAATTTTCTCAATGACAAACTGCTGTATGCTCACACTGTGTTTTTACAGTTATGGTATTACATTACATTTCTAAATGGCACTCACATGCTACATCAACAAAACTGAATCTTCATCAGAGATTGTAAACAAAGTCCAGAGTCTGAATCCTGGGTGAACAGGTTCAGAGAATCTGGTTCTGAAGGTGTACATGTGTTTCAGTTTGTTACATGAGACGACATAGTAAGACAGAGTTCCTGCATGCCAGTCCAGAAACACTCCTAGTTTGGGACAGCCATCAGGGAGTATGTATATTTTTAAGCCATTATGTACTACAAAGTACCAAAAGCCTAGAAGATACCTGCAACTACAACTCCAGGACTTTTCATTGTACCCAAGCTTGCACATGTCACTGTTTCCTTTCCTTTCAAGTTGGCTGTAGCAAACGCCAACAGAAACAACAGCAAGCCAGGAAGCACTCAAGTCTAGCTCCCAGTAACAGCGCCCATTCAGCTCCTCTCTGCACAAAACCTGAGGTAACTTACTGAATCTCTCAGGAAGGTCAGGATATAACTGTGTCTTTCCTCTTTTCACCTTCTTGTTTCCTTCAGACAGAACGAGTTCACAGTGTGCTGTGTTTGGATCCAGGGTGAGGTCACGGGAATCTGATGGAGAGAACAAGACCTGATCAATTTCGTTATTGATGACGATGTCAGTGACTCCTCCTTAATCTCTGTCCTCAAACCTCAGTGATAGGTTTATCTAGGCACAAACTTATTCCTGGAACAACCAAGACAATCCACTACAATGGCAAAAGCAACACACACAACACCAGAGCTCCTTGTGTGATCTCGTGCACGAGGGAGACTACCGAGACCAAGCCTGTTCCAACCGCTTGAACCCCAGTCACTCATATGACATATGACGTCTTAAATAGGCATACATGTGGACAAAGAGTACCGGTCTGTGTGTACGTGTAGGTATGCGTGTGTGTGTCAAAGGGTGACCCTGTGAAGGCTCCTCAGACCTGTTGGCGCTGGGGAGTCCTGCAGTTCATCTAAACAAAAGGCTCTTATACTTAAACAGATACAGATGTGGTTACTATACCATATTATCAGAAAGAGATGGTACAACCTCTCTCATGACCTTAGGATATGTGTGGTATGCCAGAACACTCAGAAAAAGGAGTGAACGTACTCCTCTTTTTATGGTACACAGAGCCTTTGCAGACTACTAAGGATCAGACCTTCTATCATTATACAATCGATTATATACCTCTAAGCATATATGATTATGTTTGTTAGTACAAATGACAATTCAAAAATATAACCCTAACACTCAGCTTGTCTTCGTAATCTCTGATCCAATGAAGAAATACTTTCAGGAGAACTGAAGGGAAGATCACGATTCTCTCCTGCTAGTCATTAAGATCTTTGTACAAACTTTAATTATGATGATGGATTTAATTTTATATGCATGTTTCTCCCCCTTAAAAACTCTGCTTCACAGTTTACTGCCTTTGATTACAATTCATACTTTTCATCACTGCATCTTATGCGAAAACATGGGATGGTCCTCTTTAACTGTGGAGGTCTGGAAGGAGCAAAAATGACAAAAAAATAATATATTTTTTTTATTAAATACAACCAGCATGTATTCAATCTGTCAGTCTTAAAAACTTTTCAGGCGGGTGCCATGCTGAGTGGAGAGGTTCTGTGTTTACATACATGGAGAACCAGCTGCATTTACTTTCTGATATAATTTTCCATTTTTAATTATGCTGCTATAGGTGTAGGCTGCTGGGGGATTCCCATGATGCATTGGGTGATTCTTCTTCACCCTCTATGTGTTAATAGACCTCTCTGCATTTAATTATTGGTTATCATTAATTTCTGGCTCTTTTCCACAGCATGTCTTTTGGCCTGTCTTTCTCCCCTCACCTCACCCGGTTGCGGGAGATGGCCGCCCCTCCCCGAGCCTGGTTCTCCTGGAGGTTTTTTCCTCTTAACAGGCAGTTTTTCTTTCCCACTGTTGCACATGCTCAGTGGGGTCACCTGATTATAGGGGTTTGCAATGTTGTATCATTGTAGGGTCTTAGCCTACTTAAACTTAAATTGAATTAACCCCAAAGTGACAAAAGGGAAAGTCAGTTATTGATTTTTTACTACCATTGGTCTTTCCTTCACAGTTTCAGATAGATATCAACATCCCAAAATTGATCCTGTGACCAGTTAAAGTTGTAACCAATCACGCTATTGAGGAAAAAATTTTAAACCATTCTTTGGCAGAAGGGAGAAGAAAAAGTGTGAAAGTACTTACACCACATCAGATCACTTCTGTCCCTCACAGTTTCCACCTCATTGATAGCAGGCCCCAAGAAATCATCAGTGACCAGGTCAGTGTTCCTGTAGTGGTAGATACTTGCTCCTTCGTATTTGTCATTTCCAATGGCTGCTACAAGGCGATAAAATCTGCTGCTATCCTTCAGAAGTTTTGCTTTTTTAATCATTTTGGCTCTTACACCATCAGAGAAATACCATTGATCCTGGGCAGGTGGAGTGTTACCACTGCCCAGTTTCATTTTATCCAAGTAGTCAGACATGTTCTGCAGATATGGGTGAGTGGATTTCAGGGAGGTGAAAGCAAAGCAGAGAACTTCCTTTTCTGTATTAAACACCTCTCTGTCAAGCTTGGACTGATCTGAGATGATCTTTATTCCTTGCAGAATTTTTACAATGCAGCTGATGTTGTTGATTTCTTTCTCTTGATATTCAATCCACTTGATTAATCTCTCCTGACTGAAAGGTGACTTGTCTCTGTCATCAAACACTTTCACTAATTTCTGCGTATCCTCTTTACCTTCCCTGATGGAGAGAAGTCTCTCAGCCATTGTCTGCTGGAGTGAAGATCTGTAATACTCGCAGAGCTTCTTGAATCTGATCAACTTTTCTTGTATCTGTGGAAAGGTTCTCACCACTATGTCCTCCAGCAGATCATTGCATCTTATTTCCACATTATGGAGATCCTGTAGGATATCTTCAGCCTTTCTAACAAGTCCAGGATTGATCTCTTCAATCCTCACCTTGGCTTTGAGATGCAAATCCTTCAGTGGCATCAGTGTGACCTTCAGTGGGACACCATTTTCTTTGTTTTCTCCCAGTAGTTTTGGAAGTTGGTTGACTGTCTTCACTGCATCTTCAAATGTTACAGGGTTGCTTTCAAGAATGAAGTCTCCATAGAATTGGCAGGTGAATTTATCAGTCACAGCTTTTTCTTTATTACTCAGCTTGATGTCAACTTTCCCATTAACATTAAATGAGGGGATCTTGTTTATCACAGTTTCCATACTAGCCTGGGTGTCCTGAATGCTGCTAGCATCCAACTTCTCACTGTCAAACACAACGAAAGCATTTGTTCCATAAAGGATTCCTGTGACTACATGTGTTGCCAAACTCCTCAAATTATCTGTTAGTTTAATGTTCTTGATTTTCTGAGGATTCAGTGTCAGCTGTTTGAATTTGGTGGTAGCTTTGTAGTGAAGTGTGACTCGACTCTGATGTTGAAACTTCTTCTTATTAAGCAGGTACCTGGCTGATCCTCCAACTTTAACCATTCCAGACAGGACACTGAGCTTCATGGAAGAATCAACATCCAGCAGAGAGGACTTGGATTTAAAAGAATCAGATTTAATGACATTCAAGTAAGTACTAGGCTGGTCCTGCTCTTCTGTTCTTTCTTCTTGACTGCTGTCATCCCACAGCTTCACACCTTTAAAACATGAGATCCACAAAGTGGTTAAAAAGAAATACAAATTCCTTAAATATTTTTCCAATAAAATACAGGCAGATCTATCAAAACCATTAGGACAATGGCACAGTCTTGTACGATGTTACATCTCTCTTCGTTTGCATCCCAGTCACGGAAGCGTTGGAGGTAGTTCGTAAGAGTTTACAAGATGACCCCAACCTCAGCAACAGGACCACTCTCAGCATGGACCAAGTGTGTTTGCTTTTGGAACTGTGTCTTCATTCCACCTACTTTACATACAAGGGTCAGTTTTACAGGCAGAAACGTGGGTGTGCCATTGGCTCCCCAGTTTCACCCATCGTGGCCAATTTGTATGTGGAAGAAGTGGAAAAGAGTGAACACCACCAAGTAGGGATGGGTATCGTTTAGGTTTTATCCGATACCGGTGCCAAAACGGTACTTTTGAAACGGTGCCGGTGCTCAAACGGTGCTCAAACCGGTGCTTAAAGAATGGAGAACACAAAATTGGTCCAAAAACCTCTCATGTTCAGCTG
>NW_005187424.1:4464483-4470447 GCF_000239375.1 Pundamilia nyererei | reverse complement strand
AAAAAAAGCACCGAAATAAAGCACCGAAATGTGCGCTGCTTTTCGGTCTGGTTACTACCGTTTATGTCAGAACCGACACCGGTACCCATCCCTACCACCAAGTCAATGATTCAGGTATGTAGATGACACCTGGGTGAAAATCAAATCTCAGGACGTACCGGAATTCACGGATCTCATTAATTCAGTGGACCAACACATCAAATTCACCAGGGAGCAGTGTTGGGCAAGTTACTTTGAAAAAGTAATTAATTATAGTTACTAGTTACTTCTTCAAAAAAGCGACTGAGTAACAACTGAGTTACCAGATTCTAAAAGTAATTAATTACTTGAAAAGTAACTATTGCGTTACTTTTAATTTTCCCTCTTCTTTTCACCTTTAAAAAGTATTTACTTTGCCTTTTTTGGTATCATTCTTTACAGCACAACCTCACGTGTCTGAATTTTCAGTTATGTTTTCATTTTGACATACTGTTGTCCCGATTCGTGATTGAGGTGAGAGACAAACGACCTCTGGTCCAAGTGCGTCAAAACAATGATTTTAATAAACACATGTGTGCAAAGATACACAGCTTTAGATTGCCAACACCGATCTCCCATCAAAACATACTTTCAGCATGGTTTTATTATGTCATGGTTAACGCCCCCTCTCGCGTTAGACAAAACATCACATATATAGGTTATAATTAATGACAGTTCAACAAGTTTCCGTGTTTAACAGCATTTTTCCCTATATGGTTGTCTGGCTCCTCCAGATGCTTCCTGTAGACCCCGGATCACTAGTTGCCAAGCAGAGACAAAGCAAGATGTCTTTCACTTTTACCCTAGAAATTATACTTCATGTTTATGTGTATGTAAGCGTGTTAGGCCTTCATTCACAGCATTCAAGTCATTTCACCAATATATCAGTTCAGACATAACGCTGAACGAAGCTTTCAACCTTCATTAGACTGTATGCTTAACTCTGAGCACAAATGCAATGTGTGTAATATCATGATCAAAACTGTATGTTTAATAAATGGAATAAATGTTTAATCAAATGCCACTGCTCAAAGCTTAATAAAAAAAGATAAAAAAGAATCAACATGATATAAAATGATATACAATGATATGATCCCCACACTGTATTAACACAATTGATCTAAAATCAGACAAAAAACATAAAATCCAAGTAGAAAAAATGATATCACTGTAACTACCACAAACATGTTCATTGAATCATATTTCATAACCTTAAATGCAAGTATAAATTGTGAATTTTAAAGTCATATGCACAAGTTTTGCAAACAACAAGTTATTTGCAGCCATTTACCTGTTACTCTTTTTTATAACCATTTCAAACTATTTATATAACCATCAGGTGTTCTTCATTCAATAAGATGCCACACAAATTATTTGTGCCACTCCAAAAAAAAAAATTCTGTCCACTATAAAGGAGAACATCACAGCCTGATACCTGCAGGTAGGACTGGGCGACATGACCCAAAATTCATATCTCGATATTCTTTAGCTGGATGGTGATATATGATGTATATCTCGATATTTTTTAAAGCCATAAAGTAAGAACAAAAAGAGAGTTCTTAGTCAAAGCTGTGTCCCAGATCTCACACACACTTTTATTAACATACAGCGTAGATGTACAAGAAAGAATTACTCATTAATAAATTATCAGCATTTATTAAATAATAATGCTCCATAAATAAAATAAAACAATGCTGTTTTTGTGCATAACAAAAAGCTCACAATTGTGCAGTCAAGATGTAAACTAACAGAGGCTGAGCATTAGGGATGGGTATCGTTTAGGTTTTATCCGATACCAGTACCAAACCGGTACTTTTGAAACGGTGCCGGTGCTTAAACGGTGCTCGAACCGGTCCTTAAAGAATGGACAACACACACTTTGTCCAAAAACCTCTTATGTTTAGCTGTTTTTTTGTAAAAAGGTAACAATGTTAGCCTTTTCTGCAGCTATAGGGCATATATGGTATCACTCTTGGCTGGAAGCAGTGCTTAAACAATGGAAAAACACCAATTTTATCTGTATCTGCCATCAAAGAAGAAGACAGCCGCATGTAACTACGACGGTGTTTGCTAGTTCACCTTACATGCATTAATGTAATAACGTGGTTAGCCTACTCAACGTAAATTATACATGAACAACATTAAGCTACTCACGCAGAGAAGAACGGCTGCTGCTGCCATCATCATCCGTCATCATTTCTGCTACACTGGCAGGGCTAGGGGCCAGGACTCTCCTCTTCGGGTTTTTGGGGGATGTTGCTAACTCCGGGACCGATAACAGGCACCACACCCGCAGTACATGTGCACGGTGTGAGGTCTCACAGCAAGCAATCAAATACGGCACATTTCTCGGCTTTTAAAAAAACGGTATGCGTCGCCAGGTGTTTCATCAGATTCGAGGTTTTACCTCCTTTGCACAGTATCAGCTTAAAGCACTTGTTGCAGGCTGCTGAGTTTGCATCTTTTGCTGTGAAGTACAGCCAGACCTTGGGCATTTTTAATCTGTAGCTCTGCTCTAAAAGAACGTACGTACCTGGGCCCGCCTACTATCCTCGGAAACGTAAAATGATTGGCTAGAATCTAAAGTGTATCACAGCTCAGGAAATAAAGCACCGAAATAAAGCACCGAAATGTGCGCTGCTTTTCGGTCTGGTTACTACCGTTTATATCAGAACCGGTGTCATAATTGCACCGGATACCGGTACCCATCCCTACTGAGCATAATAACAAAGACAGACAGATTTCCCAAGCTCTACTGCGTGACTGACAGCCTGGAGTTTGAAATCCTCTTTGTAACTGTGTCTCTGAACAGGTGCCATTTGTGGTCCTTATACACACACAGTACGGTAATATTACGTTGAAGCAGAGTACATATTACTCCGTGAAGCTCCCCGATAGCCGTAATGCTCCAACAATCCATCAAGCGGCGCAGCTTTGTAGTCGTACCAAAACAATTTTGAAAGGTTTTTGATCGCCGTGTACCACATAAAATCGGTTCGCGGTCAGTAAGCACAACCAGAATTCATACATAAGGCGCACTGTCAATTTTTGAGAAAATGAAAGGATTTTTAAGCGTTAACACGTTAGCCCGGTTAGCTCGTTAACACGTTGACCCCGTCCAGCCCCACGCACGGGGTGATCGCGGTAACTCGTTAATAGAGATTTGCCCCGTTAATGCAGTTATGGCACGCTGACAGCACTAAAATAGTAATCTCCAAATGTTTTCTTTTTACCGATCAGCTCCTCTGTGATAGCTGCCGTGTCCATCTTGTCGTTGCCTGCAGGTGAAGCGATGGGGGAGGGGGAGTTGTGTTCAGTGAAGGAGAGGCGAGGTGGAATAACGCAGCGTAGAGACAAAAGTAGACAAAAGAGAGGCAAACTTGCAGTTCCGCAAGTATAATTATAATGTAACATAGTCTATATCGATATAAATGATATTGTCACATCTCATATCTCATATAAAAATATATCGATATATTTAGAAACTCGATATATCACCCAGTCCTACCTGCAGGTCTGACAGCAGCAGGTGTATCACCCCGTTTTCTACCTGGAGACAGCAGTAACCTCATTGTTCTGACACACAACACAAAACTATCCACAACACTACACACTAATTACACAAGACAACACATGAACTACACACTCCAAACACGCTAAACGTCACAAATCTCTCAACATCTCAAAACTTGCTCTCTCTCTCTTTTTCTGCTTTCTCTCTCTCTCACACTGTCACTCCTAAAACTTCCCCTTCTTCCCTAAACAACCAATAATCGACATGGTGCATTTTTCCTCCAACACGAACGGGCGTTTTTTTGTTTTTTAAATTTTTTGATCATAAGCAGAGACTGCTTGCTAGCGCTGTCCTTAGCAAACGTGATGAAAATATTGAGGAAAAAACAGGTGTATTAATTGTTTATCATGACTCTGGTTTTACGTGGCCTATCAACACAATTTAAAAACTGGTAAATATCACCTTGTTGCTTTGTCATCTTGAAGTGGTTATGTGATTGGCTTACCACGACTACTATATTCTTCCTCAGTCAAACAGCAGCACTCATGCAATTGTTTTCCCCCTAGCTCAAGGGGGTTGTGCCAAAATGTGACAGAAAGTGACTGCCGTCCATGGGAGCACGCGCAGCTGCTTAAAGCTGTAGCGTCCAGATTACTTACGTAGTCAGCTACTTCCGTGCAACTTGATATAAGATGCGGTAAGCTAAACACAGCTTCAACCGTCTGTTTGTTGAAAAATAGTAAAGCGACTGCACCGCATTTTAGTAACTGTAATTTAAAAATGACTTTAAATGTATGTGATTATGTTTGTTTTTGCTTTGTGCTGATGAATAAAATGAATAAAATCTGTTGAACATATTTATCATATTCGTTATAGTAATTTACTGTGTTGACTTTGTTAAATCGCAGTTTTTCAATCAACAACTGTGAATGCAATGTACCCCCTCCTGAAATCAACACACAAAAAAAACTAACAAAAAACAACATCTGGGTTGGTGGCAGTTTGAACCACAACAAATAACAAGTCACATCTTACCTGGGATAAGTCTGTCTCTCCGGGCATCGTAAAGCATCCCTAAAGTGAAAGGTCGACCCAGAGCAGCCACCTCCATAATATCTGAGGCCATGGCTCCTATATGAATTAAAACATCCAGACACATGGGCTTAAAGAAGAACAATGAGAAACGAGATGTAAACATAGCAAAGCAAGATACTGCAAATAAATCTATGAAAAACATTTTAAAAAATGAAAAACAATAAAAAAATAAGGTTAAATAAAACTAAACACTGAGTTTACTACCAGTAGTTCCACCTGATGTACCCAGGCTGATGTATGTTGCTCTTTGTTCTTTGCTCTACCTAGCCCCACAATCCTCCATCCAAGGACATATTATAAACAGATACTCTGCCCACTCACCACATGAGACATAGAAGGAAGTGGACTAGTTCTTTTTGTAAGGCAATTTCACACACAGATTCCCTTACAAATTAAAATATAATAATATATTCCATAAAAATATAAGCATTAAACTTTCAAATCGCAATAAAAGTAAAATACAATTAAAAATATTTTAAATAATTTTTTTTTAAAAAAGCAATGAATACAAACTTATTGGTATTTGGTATTTGAGTTTAAATTGAAATCAAGGTCTTGGTACCATAAACACACACCCCTCTATAAATCACTATCTTGTCATGTTGGAGGGCTTTGTGCATTGTATTAATCTCAGGAGTTGAAGCTGCAATTTTCTTGGCATCTGGCTGCCTTTATTAGTTGCAAAGCAAGATGTGTCGGTTTTTGGCTTGGCCCCTCCAGCTCCTCTGTATTTGTCTTGGCTGTCTTTATTTGTAAATTTTTTATGCTGTCATAGTAGCTTTGTTATGCCAAAGATGTGGTGTCTTCACTTCACAAAAAATGAATGCAACAATAACCTAAATGGGAAAAACACTAGGAAACCACAAAATCTGGGAAACGCGAGGAGAGGTGAGCAGGGACTCCACCGAGGGACAAGGGAACACTGAGACATTGTATATATACAATCTGTATATTGTATATATTGCATATAAACAATGGGTAATAAGGAAAGTGAAAACACAAGGGAGCAGAGCAGGAATAAATTAAACATAATGACAGAGGAGAAGCAAACTGAACAAAATGCACATGAGACAAGGGGTGTCAATATAAAGCAGGAAGTGGCACTCAGACTGACACCTAGGCAAGGACATGTAGGCTTGACAATAGAACAGAGGAAAGACCGACAGGGATGGACATGACACACTGGGAAACAAAATGAAGACAAGACTGACTGATAGAAGTAACTTTTAAGTTTAAACTGCAGATGTCTATTATTAAAAGATACCTCCGTTATAAAGCTTTCAAATGTATTAAAATGTTCATATATTTTTGTATCACATGCCATTACATCCTGTCAC
>NW_005187424.1:4425274-4441018 GCF_000239375.1 Pundamilia nyererei | reverse complement strand
ACCAGACATGCATTGTCTACTCATCTACTGGATGAAGAGTTCAGTCGAGTTCAAGCAAAGGTGAAACAGACCATTGACCAAGCTGACTGTATTTCAGTCATCTCTGATGGATGGTCCAATATCAGGGGACAAGGAATTATTAACTACATAATCACCACTCCTCAGCCTGTGTTCTACAAGACTGTAGACACAAAGGAAAACAGGCACACAGGCCAATACACTGCAGATGAGCTAAAAGTGATCATCAATGACCTTGGACCAGATAAGGTTTTTGCACTGGTCACTGACAATGCAGCCAACATGAAGGTTGCCTGGGCACATGTGGAGGAGACTTACCCTCATATAACTACTATTGGCTGTGCTGCCCATACACTAAATCTTCTCCTAAAAGACATAATGGCACTAAAAACAATGGACACTCTGAATAAGAGAGCGAAGCAAGTTCTGAAATATGTTAAAGGAAAACAAGTAACTTCCGCTACATTTCTGTCAAAGCAAAAGGAAAAGAACAAGAGTACTACACTGAAGCTTCCCAGCATAATGCAATGGGGTGGTGTTGTTATCATGTTTGACAGCCTTCTGGAGGGAAAGGAGTCTCTGCAAGAGATGGCCATATCCCAGTCTGTAGGCATCGACAGTGACATCAAGAAGGTCATCTTGGATGATGTGTTCTGGGAAAGAGTATCTAGCAGTCAGAAAATCCTCAAACCTATTGCAGCAGCAATAGTGAAGATAGAGGGGGATGGTGCCATCTTGTCAGATGTTCAGTGCCTTTTTGCAAAACTCAAAGAAGAAATCCAGACAATTCTGCCCACTTCCCTACTACTGAAAGCAGAGGAAACGGCTGTGGTCAAGTCATTGGAACAGCGGAGGGAGTTCTGCATGATGCCAGTGCATGCAGCAGCATACATGCTGGACCCCAAATATGACAAGGGCATGCTTTCTGGGGAAGAGATCAACGGTGCCTATGCGGTCATTACAGCCATGTCTGACCACCTGGGTCTCGATAAAGGCAAAGTTCTAGGCAGTTTGGCAAAGTATCGAACAAAACAAGGCCTTTGGAAAGGGAATGGAATATGGCAGTCATGCCAGCACATATCTGCAGCCACCTGGTGGAAGGGACTATGTGAATCTGAGGCCCTTGCACCTGTAGCCTCCATCCTCCTCCAAATCCCACCATCATCAGCCTCCTCCGAGCACAACTGGTCACTGTTTGGGAACACCCACACAAAGGTTCCCAACAGGCTCACAAATGTGAGAGTGGAAAAGCTGGTTGGCATTCGGGCAAACCTAGGGCTCTTTGAGCCTGACACAGAGCCATCCTCAACAAGGCTGGAAAGTGACACTGAAGAGGAAGACTCAGAGTTGGATGCTGAGGAAGTGGACATGTTGTTGGATGATGATGAGGTCCAGGAAGAGTCTATTGACTGAGCAAAAATGAGAAAAGAGGATTGCTTGAAGGAAGATTTGCATGTTTAATGGGGCGTTTTGGAGGATAAGTGGCATTTTTCATTTAACCTTTTGAATGGGACTTTGTGGAGATTTTTGGACAGTGGTCATTTTTGAATGAGCGGGGTTAGGGGATGGTAATATTGAACTCAACATTTCTGTTTTTATTCATCCATGAAACAAGTTATTGAAACGTGTTCTATTCTACTGTACTTACAAATAAATCTGTTGAAATATCTGTTGAAAACATTTTGCATGGAGGTTTTCTTATGATTTAGTTAAGAAGTTAGTTAGTTCTCCTAAATTCCCATTAATTTCCATAATTCCCATTATTTCCATGGAAAGTTTCCAATATGGAATATTTCCAAAATTCCTAATCTTAACTTACCATGGAAATTTACCGGAAACTTTTCGGAAATTTACCGGAAACTTTTCGGAAATTTACCGGAAATTTTCCGCCCCTTTGCAACCCTACACTTGACCCATATTATGTTACTTGCTCTTTGAGTGAATCAAAAAAAGGCGAAATGAAAAGCTGAACAACAACAATGCTGTTTCTTTAGAGTCTTAGCTTACATGTGTGTTTATTTATTTCATATTTTCAGTTGTTACCCTCCACGGCTAAACAAAGCTCTCTAAATCCATCCATCCATTCGCTTCCCCTTATCCTTTTCAGGGTCGTGGGGGGCGCTGGAGCCTATCCCAGCTGTCATAGGGCGAGAGGCGGGGTACACCCTGGACAGGTCGCCAGTCTGTCGCAGGGCCAACACACAGGGACAGACAACCATTCACACTCGCATTCACACCTAGTGCTCTCTAAATCGGTTTCAGTAATGTACTGATATACAAGAATAGACACAAGGAGCTTCTTTCAAAGAAAAAACTCAGGTAAATGTTATTTTATATATTAATCTTTGTATGTTGTTCAGTATATCTATGCAAAACAAGAGGAATTTCAATACACAGCAGTATATTCACAGTTGAAACCAGATATTTACATACACGTTAGGGAGAAAACATAAAAACATTTTTGTTTTACTGTACAACATCAATTTAGAATAAACTTGTTTTGTTTTGGATAAATAAATATTGAAATATCTTTTGAATTAGTTAAATGTCAGAATAAAGAGAGAATGAGCTGTCTATTTTAATCACTTTCATCAAATTTAGGAGTACATATACACTAAGTTTTTTGTTAATTAATAAGAAAACTCCAGACGATTCCATTCTGAGCTGAAGAAGCTTCTGATAGGTTAGTAGAGTCCATGTGAGTAAATTGGTGGCACACGTGTGGATGCATATAAGGCACCCCCAAAACACAGAGGCTGTTTCTTTGAAATCAAGAGATATCAACCAAAACACCAGGAAAAGAATTGTAGACCTCCATAAGCGTGGCTCAATTTTGAGTACAACTTGGTGCCATTTGCAATTCAGAAATACAGACAATTTCTCTCTTTACTCTTACTTTTTATATTTATCAATCTAAAAAAAATAAACATTTAGTCTGATTTGATGTTACAATTAAAAAAGTGTTTGTGTTTTTATCTGAAGAGTTTATAAATACCTGGTTTCAACTGTATATTTGATGATGTTGGTGTTTGGCTTGATTGTCAGCACAAAGAGGGAGAGAGAGGAACAGAGAGGGAGAGAGAGGAACAGAGAGAGGAACAGAGAGGGAGAATGAGGACAGAACAGAGATGAGAGAGCAGGTGAGACACACATTTTAGTCTAATGGTTGTTTGCCAAAACTCATCAGAACATGTATCTAGTACCTAGTGTATGGGAGTGTCATCTGTAACTACTGTTGTTTGTCTTGCATCTGAACTGTGCAAACACAGAGGTCATCCCACATATGGTCCACCCGTTAAAGGGGGACAGAAGGCCTCAGGACTAAGAAGAAGAAATGGACCTCGCAAAACTGGATTCTAAGGTGTAAGTGATCTCTTTAAAAAGAGATCAAAGGGGAAATTGTGAGATTATTATATTATCTTATGCCATGTTATACCCCTAATTAAAGATTGTGAGATTATTAAGAGTTTTAGTTAGCATTATTCTCCTGAAGAGGTGATAACTATTAGATTTATTAAACTGATTTGTATTACATTAGACTGCTGATTTATTGTGAATGAATAATATTGTTTTATGATGCACTATACTGCTGAGTTATAAGAAATACTGTTTTCAGAGAGTCATGGCCCTATTTGTCTGATTAGAAAAGAACAGAGCATACTGGAGAGCTTTTCTGCCCCATCTCATCAGGAGGAGACAAAACAGGGAGCCCAGGCCGTCACGTAAGAGAGAAAGAATGTGAATGTTTAGGTTTATACAACTAGGTGGGGGCCAACAGAGGCTATAAGAGGTTTATTTGGAGATTTGCTGTGTCCCTCTGCATGCATGTCTCCCCATCCGGATGGTTTATGCTCAAAAGTGTTGAATTGTGTGTAATAAAATAATTGTTGATTGAGCATTTATACACCGAGTATTGTCCTTCCTTCAGCCCAAAGATCGAAAGAATTGGGAGGATTTTTTTTTTCTTCTGCTGATTCTTTTTTTAATTTTTTTTATTTCACCTGTTGAGAATGAAAAAAGAAAACAAGCAGAAGAAAACGAGAGCAATCGAATAAACAACATCACGATGATCTATGGGAATATAACTGTAAACTAAATATTAAACATTATTGTGCAGCACGTAACATCGACAGCACACAGTGTGCTTTGAGGTAGGAGCCAAAAAGGGTGTAGTTTGTGTGTGTGAGCACCCGTGTGTACACCTCTGAGCATGGACGCGCTTATTTTTAAAAGGTTCCTTCATGTAACGATCTGCTAGAGGGTGTGGGGGGGCCACAGCCCCGTCCACCAGGGCATGAAGCAGGTATGGAGGAGATCAAAACTCCAGACATCCAGAGGCCCCCAGAACACAAGAGACCAAGGAAGACCAACAGAGGGGCAGCCGCGCCACTGTCCCAGAAAGAGCTGAGGAGAGTCCCAGATGAGGGGTCACTCAGCAGCCGCGGAGCAGAAGCCAGGGGGGGTTGCAGTGACGTGCCCGTGAGCTCCGCCGGCAGCCAGCTGTGCCAGAGTGACCGAGCCCCAGGCCGAGAGGCCGAGGGCACCCCACCCCCGAAGTGGCCCGAGCGAGCCCCAGGCTCCAGGCCCCATTAAGCAACCACCAAGGAGTGAGCCGGTGTGTACCTGGGCGCCCACCCCCGGACACAAAGAACCACCAATGCACCGACGTCTGAGGGCGTCTGCCACTGGCAGGGGAAGTGGTGGGGGGAGATAGGCCTCCAAACCTTGGAGGATATCCGACCAGCCCAGAGAGGTGGCATCTGATACCCAACCTGACATATAGACACAGACATACAGGCACACACAGATACAAACATCCATTCCCACCCTCATGCTCTCATGTGCAATTACTCAGCACTCCCCCAAAGTGGAGACAGACATAGAGAGACACTGTACACACCTTCACACTCCCCAAGCGTACTCTAAGCCCTGGGTCTAGGTACCCTTGCCCCTGGAGGGGGAAACTGCACCCAGACCCAGGTGGTGTTACCCTCTTTGCTGGGGTGGGGAAAAGCAGACCACCCCGACTCCGCAGCAGCAGGGAGGCCCCACATTCCAGACCCCAGTCGGACGGCCAACTTCTCCTCCTGGCCCCCCCGCTCCAGCAGGCCGCAGAGATTGAGAATTGGGAGGATTTAACAGTATCCTTCATGTCCCAACATATCCCTGACTACATAGCTCGGTGGTGTGTGGATAATTTTGCCGACAAAAACGGCAAAAACATCTATTTGTTGTTTTTGTGAAACAGGAAATTGCACTAGCAATAGCATTAGCATCCCACCCCGTATAAAATCACTGCAAAGTACTATATGGCTCGAACAAGTTTTTAAAGATCTGTTTAATTAGTATAAAAGTACATGTACAAGCAAAACTGTTAGAAAGAACTTACTGTTTTATCGTTGTTTACAGGCAGGAGTGCACTCTTCCGGCTTCTGTTCCCCCCCTATGTAAACACGTCATTAAAGTTAAAGCGGAAAAGGAAACACGTGGGTATAAGGAATATAAGGAACCAAGAAATTCACTTGGCACCGCAGCTTGAAAACACAGCTGTTTCGATTTTTTAAAACTCCTTTTTTGCGTTTATGTGTGGACAAGGAATACAGAGTTCGTCACGCAACATCAAAGGTATGTGCCTTTTGCGCCACGTTACTGTTTACATGAGATGAGTTGCAGAATAGCAGATAGAGACAAAATACTGTAACTGTTAATCTTCAGTTTTTACATATATACAAATGCAGTTACTGTCCCTCTATTTAGAAAGGCAGAGGCGTCACGGTGTGATTATTTTACATGTAGTTGTTTTTTTTCCTGTGTAATTATATTCAACATTGCTATCAATACATATTTCAATCCCTCTGCAAAATGTTGGATGCTGTTTGTCCGTGATTTGAACTGGGGGAACAAATCGTGGCAGGATCAGCCTGATGTTATTTGTATCCCGCTGTAACTTTACTGTATAAAGAGCTAACATCTCCAAAATGTCAGGAGCAGTTAGTCATTACAACAAGTGTTTGTGAACTAAAAATCAAGAATGTGGGATACTGTTTGTCCATGATTTGGAGAGCCCAGCGCGTGCTCCCAACGAAGGGTAAACCAATTCTGCAGGGGAGACCTACCTTGGCACTTGGCGCCTTGCGTTTGTGGAGGTGCCCCATGCTAGCAGTGTCCAAGCATTGTTTTTTTTTTGGTTTTTTTTCCTTTTCATACCGCCCCCCTTGCACTGGCTCTGTGCCCCCCCTAGCGGGCCCCACACTTTCGGAAGGTCTGCTTTACTTCATGTCTGGCTTTCAATTATCCATCTCCAGGTGTTAGTATTAGAAAGAGTAATAAGCAGTGTTGGGTAAGTTACTTTAAAAAAGTAATTAATTACTAATTACTTAATCAATATTGAATTTTAAATACTTATCTAATTACTGTGTCTGAAAAGTAACTTAATTACTCAATAAGTAATTTAACTAAATACTTCTTAAAATCCCTATAAACTTTGAGTGGACAAACAATAGAAATTCAACTCTTTAAATAATAAATAATTTTTTTTTCTACAAGCAGCAGTCCCCAACCTTTTTTGCGCCACGGACCGGTTTGTGCCCGACAATATTTTCACGGACCGGCCTTTAAGGTGTCGCGGATAAATACAACAAAATAAAACTAGTACCGGTACTGAAAAAAAGAAGATTTATTCATAACACACGTGAAAAGACCCAGGAAAACCGAGTTAACGGGGGAAAAAAACGTTAACAAAATAACGCTGAAAACCGATAAAAACCCTGAAAACCATACATTTCACACCCGAGTCTCACTCTCGCGGCCCGGTACCAGTCCGTGGCCCAGGGGTTGGGGACCGCTGCTCTACAGTACGCAGCGGTAGCATCTCTTTCACAATGTAGCCTGCAATTATTTTTTTTTTAGCTCACGTTCAGATGCTTTCTGTGCTGCTGAAGTAAAATCAAGCTTTGCCTGCTTATCAGGAGTTGCCGCGGTGTTATCCATGGATGATGAACAAGAATCACTCAGAAGTGTTCGTCTATGCTCTCGTGTCAGGCGCTTCAGTAGATTACTCGTGCTATTAACAGCGGCCGATAGTTTTTACATATTACTGTAATGTTCTTGTCTGCTTTTTTCAGAAAAGTGAAGAGACAGGAATATGTCCATTTCATAAAACAGCCACACGCTTCTGCCGAGTCCGACATCTTCCGCTTTAGAATACGACTATGCAGCAAACTGGCGCGAAATGACGTGCACCTGCACTTCAGCGATGTTAAAGCGGCAGAGTTTACTTTTACCTTTAGAAGATAAATTATTGAAATTAAATAATGATATTCAGCGAGTTTAATTATTTTACAATGTAATGCAAGTACATTGTAAGTAACTGTGATTAAAATACCTAAAAATGAACAGTAATCAGTTACTCTACTTTTTCAGTGGAAAAGTAACGTGTTACACCCAACACTGGTAATAAGTATTAGAAAGAGTTGACTAGCAGTTTCCACTACAAGTTTCCCCACACCTAAAGGTTAAACATAGCTTTAAATATCATACTCAAGCAGCAAATTTTTCTGTGAGCTACCACTCCACAGAAGACTATGCAACCGACATCAAGCTGTTTTAGAAAGATTAAAAAGACCAAATAATGCGGCACCAGTTCCAGCTCCAGATTTACATGAAAAGAGAGAGGCTAATTACTTCCAGCTGTGCATATAAAGGGGAAAACAACACAGCCTACCTTCCCAGACTTAGGTCTTACCTCTCACATTCATAAATATCAGCACTGTTCTTATCAACATGATACATATGAATACAGATTATTTATAAACAAATGTGATTTGTTATGTGTTAGCCTATGGATTTATTCAGTATTTTCTTCACCTTTTCTTTAACTGGTTTATTTATTTTAATTAATTATCTTTTTTTTTGTAACCAGGTTAAAACTGTCAATTACTCAAAAGTATTGAAATATTAATAATGTTGAAATCCACATTAAAATAATAATGGTTAAAGTGTTTAGAAAATGTTTAAATCCCTTTTGAAATATGTACAATGTATTTAATACATTTAGAAGTTTTCTATAGATGAAGTGAATGTCTTGAGATTGATAGGAGAATGGAGAGACGTAAAAGTATGAGAAGTTTGTGCTAGTAAGTATGTGTGACCTGGACTATCTGCTCGACAGTCTTTGTTGATACATACATTTTGCGTACACATTCTGTGAGAAGTTGGGGACATTTCTGCTTGAAATCCAGAAATATCTCTGTATAATGTAATTCCAAGTGTTACTAAGATTTACCTAAATTTGGAAGGACACGTCCAGTATCCTACTGATTATTACTATGAAGAGTAGTACTACTACTACTCACGTCTTGACAAAACAAATTGCAACATATGTCATGTATCATAATAGTTTATAGCCAAACCAGTGCCAAGCATTGCAGCCGAACAGGTCTGCTCTTTTTCTCTTAAGGTCACTGGATGCACTCCGTGCAGTAGATTAAAGCCAGTGTTGGGGGGCATCCCCTAATATCAGGGTTATGGGCTAAACATAGGTGAAGGAGAAGAGAGACGGAAGACTTGATTAAGTGCTGTAAGTCCCTCTTTTTGCTTCGGCTGAATGAGGAAAAGTAGTGGCAATGTGCTGGTGGCCACGCTCCTGTGTGCAGCAAACAGTCTGCAAAGGCAATTGCCCATAGATGTGAATTGTTGTCTGTCTCTCTTCTCTTCTGTCTTTTCTTCTTGTATTCCCTGCATCAGATTGGCATAAGATGAGAGGAAGGTGTACCTCTCATCTTATGATAGCTGGGATCAGTGTTGGTCAAGTTACTTTTATTTTTTTTTATTTGTATATACTGATTACTTGAAAAAAGTAATCAGTAACTAATTACTGGAACCCAATATTTCACTTTGTTTGTGTTTGGACCTAGTGGTCCCTGTGAGTCCACCTCTGTCTGTGTCTTTTAGAGTTCATTTTAAAATTCTCATGTTTGTTTTTAAATGCCTTCAGTCTTGCCCCACCTTACCTCTGAGCTTCTTCATCACCATACACCCTGTCGGTCTCTCAGGTCATCTGACCAGCTGCTCCTGGAGGTACCGGGATCCAGGAGGAAGCTCATAGGGGACAGGGCCTTCTCTATCATGGGTCCTAAATTATGGAATAAATTGCCAATGCATGTTGCAGAGGCCCCTTTGCTGTCCATTTTTAAATCACGTCTTAAAACCCACTTTAATTCTTTGGCTTTTAACCTCAGTGAGACTTAGCTTCTCTTTTACTTGAATTAGTTATTTATTTAATTAATTATTTTACTTTTCTTTTATTTGGTTTTTATTTATATCTCATGTAATTTTATTTTATAGTTCCAATGTGCAGCACGTTGTGTCAGCTGTCGTTGTTTTAAAGTGCTTTCTAATTAAAGGTGATGACGAAACACTGACAGAGAAAGTGTTGGACAAATCTGAACAAGTCTACTTGTTATACACGACTGTCCATAATTGTGATGGACACATGTTTTGGAGAAACGCCCTCCCTCCTGCTGCTGAGTTCACTCCGCTGTTCCACTCATGGTTGTTTAATAAAACCTGTTTTATTTTGGTAAGTATCTCTGGTGTCAGGCATTTTCTAGATGAGTTTCAGCTGTGTCACATGCCCCTCCTGTGATGACCTCAGGTGTATAAATGGCTCTGTCCTTCCCTCAGTCAGTGTCAGTTTCTCCTCCTCATGTGCTGCCGGCCTTTTTTTTTTAGATTCTCTTTAGTTTGTTCCTTGTGTCCTTTTATTCCTCAGTTTAAGACACCAAACTCATCAAAGGTTCAGTCTGCCTCCTGAAACACTCCCATTCATGACATGAGACCAATACAAGATGTCCTTGGCAGCACAAACATTGTTTTAAAAGCAGTGATGGGCAACGTGAGGCTTCGTTAAGCTGAAACATTCGAAGCATTTGTGCCGTCTTGAAGATGCTGTTCTGTGAAACGGGGACACAGACGAGCCCAGCACAGTTCACAACACAACTACAGACACACAATAAATCAGTTTAGTCAAACAGAACAGACTGCTGTGTTTACTGTAATAAGCACACATGTTTACAGCTATTTGTTGGCCTCGTGTTTTGCTCCCAGCCGTGAAACTTTGGATGCATTATGTTGATTTTGAGGTTTTCTGGGAGTTTGTGTCATCAGGCTTGTTCTACACACTGTCAATCAAAGCTACAAGCTGGCATGGCGTTAGCTTTGATTTGGAATCACTTTAAAAAGATATATTTACATGAAAAGACTAAATGTGTTCTTTCTTTATACAAAGTTTGTCCCATTTTCACAGGCTCATTCTGACCAATCACAAGCGTCCATTTCATGCACATCTTTAAGTCTTCCTCTGCTGAACATCTTCTGAACCATGAAGAAACTTTCCTGAACTTTATCTTCTAACACTGGCCCGATGTTTCACTGTTAGTCTGGAGTTTGGCTCATGGTGAACCTGCACAAGTCCTGTTGGATTTGACAGACACACAATAGAAGCGTCAGTGGAAATCAAACAGGAAAATCGATGGCCTGGAATCAGTCAATTTGTTTTTCTAGCTTTCCTTTTTATAGGATCAATATTTTCTTTATTTCTACTCATACACTGTGTGTAGAAATAAACGTCTGACAGTGAGGATGATATCCCTGAATGTAATAAATCATATTTTCTGTTGAAAGTAGAAAAAAGTAGAGCGCACACAGAGCTGAAAACTGGTGCCTGTTTGATTTAGTCCTTGAAGCAGAGGTGGTGTTTTTACTGAGATTTTCTAATGATGTTACAGTGTGTGGCTCTCTCTGAATGTGTGTGGAATAAACTGAAGCAGTGCTGTAAAAGCATCATTCAGTCATTACTAGGCCCAGTCCAAAAAACCAGTCAATCAAAATGGGAATTCCTGAGCCTGGCAATGCCTGGAAGCAGCAGGTATGCCACATGTGGCAGCTGAGGTCACATGATCCATCACGGCTGAATAAGTGGACATCCAATTGTACTCAGTGTATCATATATTAAAGACATTCAGCATCTCTCATGTTTCTGTCATTCTATAAAAAAAACAGCTGCTTTTAAAACTGATCCAATCACAGAAACATGACCTTCCATATTTGTCAGATCAGTACCACTAACATCTCCTTGAACTCTTCGTTGATGGTGATTTGTGGCCCTCTGCTGGTGAGAAGATGAACTGCATGATGTCCAGTTTAATGAGCACAGATGACATGAAGTGTTTTTAAATCTGCTTTTTCTAATTGTTCAGAGTCCTGCTCCAGGAAACAGCTTCAACAACCTGTGCCTGTCGCGTTTGGTTCTTTTGCCATCAGAATTATTGTCTAAAGGCAGATTTACTTTACCAAATGGACCAAACTGAAACACACAGTGGGCCAAAATTCAAAACTGGAACAAAGTCGCGGGCCAACAATAATATTTATTGAAATATATTTATTCCTCCAGATATGAGAATGAATCTTTTCTTATGGACTCAAACAGGTTTTGCTGAAAAACTGAATATGGAACAAGCAAAGCTTAATACTAAACAATATATATATTAGCTGTATAATACCAGTAGGCCAGCTCTAATAGTAATTTGTTATGGCTTTGCGGGCCAAATGTAATTAGACTGCGTGCCAAACTTGGCCCGCAGGCCAGAGTTTGACACCTATGGTCTATTTGATTCACCTTTGTTTTTATTGTTTATTAGGGCCCGAGCACTGAGAGTGCGAAGGCCCTATTCTATCTGCTCCATTTCTTCTTATCATTATTCAGGCAAGACAAGGGCCTTTTTGAGGGCCTAAACATGCTCAAAAACTCATGAAATTTTGCACACGTGTCAGGTCTGGTGAAAATTTTTGAATTTTAATGGTTTTACATATGAGCATTGGAAAATGGCTCTGGAACGCCACCTATGCCTTGTTAACTGAAGCCCTACGAACACATAGTTTCAGCTACATGTATGAAATCTGGCACGCATGTGTATCATGCGGAGACTAAAAAAAAGTCAGTGGACCCATTGACACAAACCCAACAGGCCATTTGGAAGTGAAGTTGACATTTTGGCTCTAATTTTTCCATTTCCATGCCTGATAAGCTTATGTAAGACATCAAAATGTGCAAAAAAGTCTCTTGGAGCAATATTCCAAATCCAATAGGAAGTCAGCCATTTTAAAATTAATGTGTAATTTTGGCGACATTTTCAACTCTTATCAGGCCTCGTACTTTGACAAACTCCTCCCAGGGATTTAATCAGAACGACATGATCTCCAGTTTATGGAATCTAAAGACCTTTGTGATGTTAAATTGCGAAGCTTTTTATGCTCAGGGAAACGGAGTGGTCATGGTGGCACGTGGAGTTTCAAATCACTCGCCAAAAAGCAGTAATCTGCTGTCACTCAAAAACACAATGTCCCGTCTCTCCCAAACTTCACAGTCATGAGTTGAGAGTCAAGCTCGAAAATATTTGATATGCGATTTGTCAGTAATGACAAAGGCCATATCATGCGAATTCCTGAGGCCATCTGATCTCAGGAATTCGCATGATAAGGTGGGGCCAGGTTTCACAATGAGCTCACCCGAAACTCTGGCTGATTGGGACCCACACCCAGTTTCACACCTTGGCTCAGGTGATTAGGGGGTCAGGGGGTCCTTTTGTTCCTCTGTGGGGGGTTACTCCCACTAGGTTTAAATCTGGGACTCCCCCCCCATTTGACCTTAGAACTGAAGAAGCTTCTCGGATGAGAGGTGAAACGTCTTCAAGCAACTTAAAGAAGTCCAGACGCTTTTCTTTGCAAGCTCCGTTGACTACAATGACCTGGATGACTGAGAACCTTCACAGACAGTAATGGTTAGAGCGCCACCTAGTGGGACTACTATAATCATCATTGAACGAGATGAAATTTTAGCTGGTGGTTCTACGTATGAATTCCATGAATGTTACATCAGATTAGAAATGCTGGGTGTAGGTGTTGGGCGTAGCTCAATGAGATGGAGTGCGAGGGCCCTCTTAACGCTGCTTGCAGCTTTAATTATTTTTTTTAAAATTTTTGTCTCTTATCGCTCCCTCAGTCAGCTGATGACTCTGAAACCACTTCAAGCCTTTGGTATTTTACAATTTTTGCAGATTTTGAGTCTGATGTTCATTTATTCACAGCTGAGGAGTAACAAATATGTCAGAATTTCTGGGTTTGCAGAATGTTTGTCTTTTAAAAATCTACTTTTAGCAAGCAATCAAACCCTGACAGTCATTTTTTAAAGCCACACTTATGTAAAACCAGAATTCTTTCTGCACAATAAGTCAGGTATTTTGCAAGTTATATAGTCTCTCTGAGAGATTTTGTTTTTTCCTTTTTCATATCAGGTTGAACTGATTCAGCTATACAGTGTTAAGTAAAGTGAGTTTTGAAATGTGTTTTTAATGATTCTGTGGGAGGAAGATGGGAAATGGTCGTTAAACTAAAATAAACTGAAAACAGCTGGAATTAAGAGGAATGATGGTAAACAGAAAGGTTATCAATGAACTTTATCATCAACCATTAACCGAACATTTTTTATCTATTTTAAATCACCGAGCTCGCTTACCAAATACAGCACATTAATCTCACTCTTTTTGACTTTAGAACAAAGGATAAATTGGTGGTAATCCTTTACAGCCTCCTAATTAGGAGTCACAGCTTCACATGTTATACTACAAACAACTTGGTTTTACATTTTCTTTCTAACATTTTGTTGCATAAATGATTGTACTACCAAATAAACACAAGTTGCCTGTCAAAAAGAAGTGGTGACTGTTTAATAAAGATTGTTATTTATTCATTTATTTTGGTCACTGTACACACCTCCATAATACTCTGAAAATGTCAATAATTGCAGTAATATCATCTTATATGTGTTTTCTGTTTTTAGGTTGCAGATAAACTGATTGTACATGTAATTTAAGTTCAGGCTTCAGACAGCTCCAAACACCCATTTTTCAGGCACAGAACACTAGTTCTGAAAACAGAAGCCACGCCCACCAACAGTACCCACAGCCATCTGTTGGGGGAGGGCTTCCAATCAGAAGAGAGTTGATTAAAGGTAGAGTAAAAGGATAAACTGTGAGGGGAAAAAACTGTGAATGATGCAAAGTCACTACAGAAGAGTCCAAGAACAAAAATATGGAGCTGGATATTTTTACAGGTGTTAATGTCATGCAACAAGCAGATATGAGCTTCTAAATTGGCCTAAAAGTAATTTGTATAAAACAGCATTTCAGGTGTTGTGGAAAATTTAACAATAACCTGCAACACAACCAGTGAGCTTGATTTGAAGTGGGTTTAATAAACACATTGCAATGTGGAGAGAGCTTCCTAGTGAAACACTTGGACCATCTCTGAATCGTGGCCGCCGCCCTTACATCTTATGTACAGAGACGCAGACAAAGAACATTCCACAAACTCTTATATGTTGGCCTCTCTCATGGGGGGGGCGGCTATACCCCCTCCCTCACAGAGAGAATTATGACGTTGCTTTCTGCTTGGCCGTCACCTAAGGATTTACATCCCCGATAAGGAGAAGGAGTCCCACTATCTGTTCAATATCTCCCATTACAATGGCCTCACTGTGTTAACATTCCACATGCATGCAAACTACTGACAGGAGTGTTCTTACTACAGTAAAGTGAGAAAGTGATATTACTATAACTAATGTGATATGATTAAATATGTGATTAATACATGAGAAAAGGAATCTTCCACCACACCGGTAAACTCAGTATGAAGGCCATTGAAAAAAGTTGACATTTATGGATGTTGCACACTTGCAAACCCACAAAATAACAAGAATATACACTTAGTCTTTTTCAGATATTATGAAGCGGACTGTAGAGAGCAATTTAGAATTAGCTGCACATTTTGTGGTCACATGAAAACACTGTATCTCTCCGGATCAGACGGGACCTGGAAGTGAGGATTATTGTCGACCGCCATCTCATGGAAACATGGAGGCGCAAAAGATGTAGAAGATTTCTGCTATGTAAATAGCAGAAATAGCAGCTGAGAGGGAAGCTGGAGGGAGCCGGAGAAGACAAACAGCTGACTGCATGGACCCTCGACAACCTTACCAACAGACCACAGTATGTGAGGCTCTATGACTGTGTGTCCGAGGTGGTAATCTGCAGCACGGGGGCACCACAGGGCACGGTTCTCTCACCATTCCTATTCAGCCTTTACACTTCAGACTTCAGTTATAATTCGGACGATTGCCATCTACAGAAGTTCTCAGATGATACAGCCATCATTGGATGCGTATCAGATGGCAATGATCAGGAATACAGGGGGGTCATCAGTGACTTTGTTGGCTGGTGTGAGACCAACGCACTCCAAATCAACACCGGAAAGACAAAGGAGATGATCATAGACTTCAGGAGGAAGTCTCCCCCCACAACACCGGTGAACATCCAGGAAAAGACATCGAGATAGTGGACTCTTACAAGTACCTCGGTGTTCACCTCAACAATCAACTGGACTGGACTACAAATATAGACATCCTGTATAAGAAGGGCCAGAGTCGACTCCACCTGCTGAGGAGACTGAGGTCCTTCAGAGTCTGCAGGACTCTGTCAAGGACATTCTATGACACTGTGGCAGCATCTGCCCTTTTCTACAGTGGGGCAAAAAAGTATTTAGTCAGCCACCGATTGTGCAAGTTCCCCCACTTAAAATGATGACAGAGGTCAGTAATTTGCACCAGAGGTA
>NW_005187424.1:4418888-4423826 GCF_000239375.1 Pundamilia nyererei | reverse complement strand
TACTTTTTTGCCCCACTGTATGCAGTGACCTGCTGAGGGAGGGGATGCACGGACAGGGACAGGAGCAGGATTGACAAACTGGTGTGGAGGTCTAGCTCTGTGCTGGGATGTCCTCTGGAGTCTGTGGAGGTGGTTGGCGAGAGGAGGATGTTAATAAAGCTGACATCCATTATGAACAACCCACATCACCCACTGCACGAGTCTGGGAGTGCGCTGAGCTGCTCCTTTAGTCAGAGACTTAAACACCCTCGCTGCAGGAAGGAGCGCTTTCGCAGATCATTCACCCCAACAGCAGTTAGACTTTATAACTCCTCAATCACGATGTCACGACTCACTGGACACTGTGAACATCCACGGTCACCACTTCATGCATAATGGACCTTCCATGTGTATGGACATGTGTAGGTACTTATTTGTATTTTTGTATTTCCTTCTGATATCTGTACCTGAGCTGAGGTAATGCAAACATTTCCCCGTCGTGGGATCAATAAAGTCTTATCTTATCTTATATCTGTGTCACTGTCTCTCCCAGGTAAAGCCGCATCTGCATCTGTGAGTCTCTCCTGTGCTTCTAAACTTCAAAAATTCAAACCTGTTATTTACTGTCGCTCCAACAACACCAGATAAGTGTTTGGATTCCTGACGCCATGAGTTGAACTCAGGTAAGCAGTAGAAAATGGATGGATGGAATTTATAATGAATTATGTAACCACACAGTCTTTAACAACCTGAGTCATAAAATGATCGTGAAATTCTTCAGCACAAAAACAGGTTAACAGCTTTAGTTGAGACACAGCAAGCCTTCAGAGAGCATCGCCCTGCAGCTGGAACCATGAAGCTCAGGTGGATCATTCTGCTGTTTGCTCTGGGTTTGGTAAGAGAACCTCTTCATGTGGATACAATGAAAGTATCTATTACATTTCCAGGCAGGATTTGAGTCCATTCAGTTTCACGGGGATAATATTAAAGTCTTCTCTGTTGATTGATTGTTGTGCCTTCTAATTTACTTTACAGACAGCAGCCAAACTAACCGGTGATACAGGTGAGCTAGACATTATGTTTTAGGTGCTGATGTTACTGAAGGAATGTTGGACTTATAATGTCACTGTTCCATATACTTCTTTGTATTACTCTTGTCCGGATATTAATGCTTTAGTAAAACAACCATTTTCAGCCAATTCTGTGTTCATGTTATTAGAGTTCACAGGTCTTTTATCTTATTATCACTGATTCCTTACCTGCAGAAATTGATGTTGACGAAGGCCATGACTGGGACATCATTAACGTCAATGAAGGTTTGTTCTTGTTCACTGTTCTTGTTTCATTTTGCTTGATAATGTCTCTCTCTGAGGAGTCGGTGAAATTATTTTATTGTTTTCCCTTTAGCGGCTGGGCTGGACCTGTTGGAAGGAGATATTATTCAGGAAAAAGTGAGTTTATCCTTTGTCATGAAAAGCCTGAGTTTTATATTTTTATTTCTTTTGGGTTTTTCTATATTTTAGTAGTGCCACTGTGTTAAGTCTGGAGTTTTTACCATCTTTGTAATCTTGTTTCTGTTAGTGTTTAGGATTGTTTCGAATTTTGATTGTTTGTGTTTTAATTAGTCTAGCGTTCCTGGTGTCTTCCTGTATCTTGCCAAATCTTTGTCCAAGATGATAGAGATTTCCTTTTTAGTCGCTTCCTGTTTTATTTTGATAGTCATTTGTTTCTTGTGTTCAAATTTTAATTAAATTTCCTGTGTTGTGACCTTGGTTGTTGCAAGCTGTGTTTTCTTTTATTTCTGTTTCCATGTCCGTTGTTATCTTCTGTGTATTTATGGTTTCTGTCTGCCCTCAGTACTTTGTCATGTTGTACCGTTTCCTGCCGGACTGGATTCTAGTGTTTTCGGTTTGTGGACTCATTTTAGCCCCAGTTGTGGATGTTATATTTGGTCACTTTGGATTTATTTATCTTCTGAAATAGCTTATAGGACCAAATTAGGAACTTAACATCTCCTTCTATTGATGTCAGTGAACCAGCACATGATATTTAACATAATGAAAACACAGATAGACTGCATATAGAAGATGACCATAAATTCTTGGTCAGAAAAGTGATGGCAGTGCTAAAATGATTTAAATCTGCATATTCTTTTAATGGCATGCAGATGGCGTCTCTTCTGCTTGCAAAAAAACATCCAGTTGTTTGTAGTTTTCATTATAGGCTCGAACACTAGTTTCAAGTCATATTACATCATTAAATGAGTTTTTTAAATTTTAGTAATTAGTAGAGTCTTAAAGCAGGATAAAAGAAGGTTCACTGGCTTAGCAGGCATTTTTACAACATAACAGTATTCGTGTTTCCCTTTAGACATCCGACAGAAACTCCATCATAGGTGATCAATATCGCTGGCCAACAATCATCCCCTACTACTTAGAGGACAGCCTGGGTAAGACGTTCTGGAAACTCTCTTTCACAGCAGTTGTGACTCTATGCACCAAATCATTATGCTTCTCTATTTTATTTTGCACTTTGTAGAGATGAATGCAAAGGGAGTGATCCTGAAGGCTTTTGATCAGTACAGACTGAAGACCTGCATCGATTTCTCGCCGTGGAAAGGAGAGGAGAACTATATCTCTGTTTTTAAAGGCAATGGGTGAGTCAGCCTTCAACCATCTGGTGGCTTGTTAAAGAAACTACAATAACATTTGGTAATCATTCCCATGACCATTCCCCAAAAATATGGTTCTATTATATTAAAAAATATATATATATATTACTATGGTTTATGATACAAAATATTTTCATAAACTTTTACACAACTTGGTGACATAAATAAACATAATTCATAATACTTGACATAACCAGTAACTGGTAAATGAAATCAATTACAAAATCTAAAAAAAGATAATAATTAAGTGATAAATTACATTATTAGTGGTAGCTTTAATTGTATTACCTGTTTGCCTTCTGCTAATATTCACGCAGTTTGTGAGTTGAGCCTGGAAGACTGGAGATCTGTGTGTTTAGAGATTTGTACTTCTAGATTTCTTCCTCTACAGATGCTACTCCTCTGTTGGCAACCGGCATGTGGGGAAGCAGGAGCTTTCCATTGGTAGTAACTGTGATAGTCTGGGAACAGTTGAACATGAGTTCCTGCATGCTCTCGGCTTCTGGCACGAGCAGTCCAGAGCTGACCGTGACGACTACGTCGACATCATTTGGAATCAGATTCAGTCCGGTAAGAGTGACAAGTGTGAATTACACCTCATTTAATGTAGAATTAGATTAGACAACCATTAGGAGTTTGTGTTTCCCTTCTAATGCCTGTTGTCAGAATAATGACAGACAACTGAAATATTGTGTCAAATAAGGGTAATTTCTTCTTGGTATTCCTCAGGTAAAGAGCACAACTTCAACACATATGATGACACAGTGTCCAGTGCACTGGGGGTTCCCTATGACTATGGTTCTGTAATGCACTACAGCAAGACGGCCTTCAACATCGGCTCAGAGCCGACCATCGTCACAAAGATCCCCCACTTCATGGATGTGATTGGCCAGAGGATGGGGTTCAGTTCTAGTGACCTAACTAAGCTCAACCGCCTCTACAACTGCAGTGAGTCATGACAACTTGTCAAAAATGAATCACATATAGTACAAGAAATGCAGAAACCGTACAGAATATTCAAAGGTGAGGAAGAAAACATTCCACACCACAAAAACTAGTGAGTGCTAATGAACTATTAATGTCATAAATTAAGTGTTAATGGCCTTTTTTTCTTAGAACTATGTTTAACCAAATGAAATACTAATCGTGTCATGCAATAAATAAATCTCTTTAGTCACTCTAATGTGGATTAGCATGCTAAGCTAACACGTTGGACTCGATAAAATCCCCTGAAATAGATTATTATTGTATTAAATGGAGCGAAAACTGAAAATATTTTAAGAGGTTGTTGTTTGTGGTGACTCTTTGAGCATTTTCCAACAATTTAGACAATTATGGCAAGGAAATTTAAAATTTACCCATACTCAACCCAAACAACAAGTTCTGCAAAGTTCATGTGGTAATTTGTGCATAGTGTAGCAGACAAACAGAACTGACAAAACATGAGATTCCAAGTAGGAACTCTAAAGATGTCTAAGCACAGATCATGAAACAAAGCATGAAAGAAACATTTGCTCTTTGTGTTCAGTGTGCAGCGAAAGCTAATCTAGCTCATTTTCAGCATTTTCATATCTTCATGTTTTTCTTAAGTCATCATCAGCTGAACATCAAGATGGGAAGAAGCATGAAGATGGGAAACAATATTTAAATTCATAACACATGATGGGTGTTGTTGTAAAACAGTAGATAAAAATTCTACACGTATATTGAATCTACAGTGACCGATAGCACTTTGAACAAACAATAAATTGAATCAGTTCATTAAAACCAATGTGCAATGATAACCAAGCAGTGTTGCACAGATTAAAGTCTGTCTGGCAGAAAATGATGAGATTATACACTGATAATCTTGGACAATAAACCATAATCAGTCTTCATAGTTTAATAGTAAACCATAGTTTAATCAACAGATTAACTTTCCTCACGCTACACTGTACAGTGTTATGTAAGGCACAGGTGATCGGCGCAGGTGCCGATTTGTTTCCTGTCTTCAGGTCAACACACAGGAGCTCTGGAAGTCTGCGAGTTGTTTTCTAGACCTAGAAGCTTTTTGTAGTATGATATCATAACATAGCCACATGTGGATGGTTGTACTCTCGCTGTTTATCTGCATTATCACAACTTAGTTGTCAGGCTCTTTATCAGCACTTTGTTTCTTTTTAACAGACTTCAATGCAGCCCAATAAAACTTGGAGCTGTGATAACACAGCTGAAGAGAGCGGAGCACATCAATAACTCTTGCAAAACAAGTTTCCATAAAATAAAAATCTTATACTAGGCAAGGCAAG
>NW_005187424.1:4378939-4418851 GCF_000239375.1 Pundamilia nyererei | reverse complement strand
AAAATGTAAGTTTTGAAATTTAAGCTTAAAAGTGTGGATTTGGTGCTTTATTCAAATGCAGCTGGGAACAGGTGAGTCTTCAACCTGGATTTAAATAAACTGAGTGTTTCAGCTGATCTGAGGCTTTCTGGGAGTTTGTTCCAGATATAAGGAGCATAAAAGCTGAATGCAGCTTCTCTGCGTCTATACTATGATATAATATAATTAGAATATATTGATTATAAAATTATACCAACAAAACCTTAAAGACCTTATATTAAAAGTGTCAGCTTCCTCTCCTTTTTGCTAATTTCTCAATTTTAGCCATCTCTTTTCCCCAAAGTTAAAACGTATTTTTTGTAAAGAGGGGAAATGGCAGTGTTCTGTCTGTAGGACTAGATCGAGCAGTGAAAGTGTGATTGCTTCCTCTCAACAGCCACGTCTTCCACCTTTGTGGACAGCTGTAATTTTGAGGAGGAGAACATCTGCGGGATGATTCAGGGCTCTGGCGATGCAAAGTGGGAGCAGCTTGCTTCAGTGGCTGGAGGACCTGAGACTGATTTCACCAATTTGGGACAATGCAAAGGTAACCATGAATAATCACAAAAATGTGTGTTATTATGCTAAGCCTTCATGGAAGGATCTTTCCATGCACAAAGGGATTCTTAATCCCAACAGTTCTCCCTTAGTTAAATAAATAGTTTGCACTACAAAAACATTTAGTGCACTTTCAAAAACTGGACTCTGGTTTGTGGAGGGTGGGGATGTCTGAAGAGAGATGTTGAGAGTTCCAAGGAATGATTACCTGGGTGCTCATATCTGAGTTAAGAGCTACTGCTTTGGTTACATGTATCTGAAAAACAAAGAGAGCCGAGGTGATTTACAGCAGTGACCTGTGCAAAGTTCAGACTGGAATCAAGATAAAGGGATTTATTGTTTTCACAAAAACACGCTTAGTTTGTTAGAAAAATAACTTGCAAGTGTTTATACGATAAACTCGGCAAGGATAAAATGCTTCAGTACTGATCTCACTAAAAGAGAGAATCATTCTTTATTTGGTTTTCTATTCGTTAAGTTGAACTACTGCTGTGCTAATAACAAAAAGACAAACCCAGTATCCCACTGCTTTAATACCAGTGGTACATCAAGAGAATAAAAACTGATGCCTGCTAAGAATCTTCAAACCTATATCCTGTTGTTATAAAGAGAAAGCAATGAGAAAAATGTTTGTAGGACTTCACAAACAGATTGGAAGGTTTTTCAATGTGAAAGATTTAAAACATTCAGAAAATAAAGTACTTTATTGTACCTTTAAGGTGCACAACTGCTTGCTACTGAGGTAGTACCCTCTAGGTACTACTGCTACTGCCTAGTCTGTACAGTACTTGGCAAAATTCTCATGACACTCCTAATTTCTCTATATTTTGATTCCATAATCAAAATAATAATATCAAATAATCTAAATTTGAGTCCATCTTGTGATTTTTAAAGTGGTGTTGAGCAATAATTTTTCATTCTTTCGTCATTGGCTGCTTTTTCACTCAGTTTCAGTTCAGTCCTTCTACATGACCATTGTAAGCAGAATGCTTTGTTGTTTGTTGAACCACTAACCACTGACCTATTATTCATTTAAGCATTAAAAGCACTTAACTAATTTGATGGACTAGTGTTGTGTCTACACAAAACAGAAAATTTAGCAAAGAAACCATTTAAATTGGACCCGTAGGCACTTTGTTACTAGAAGTCTGTTGCAAAAACACATAATTTGTTTCAACTTCTTTAGTCAAACCTAGGAAAATACTAATATTTTTGCACCAAGAAGTTAATTCTCAATTAGCTGATAATTTGGCATATCTCAAGATGTTGAGTCATTAAAAAATCTGAGGAAACTGGGCAAAAGAAAAAGACAAAAGAAGAAGCAGATGCCTTAAAAAGAAGAGAGATGCAACAAGCATCTGTAGTTGTTTGAAACACAGTATTTCAACAATTATTTGTCTTTCACAGGCAATCAGATTTACTGTAACATCACAATGTTGATACTTAATATCAGCATTGATTTTTGCTGTCCAGGGAAAGGTTACTTCATGCACTTCAGCACAGCCTCTGCACTACCTGGCGAGCGTGCTTTTCTGGAGAGTCGCTGGCTTTATCCCAAATCTGGAGCCCAGTGTCTGCAGTTCTTCCTCTATAACTCCGGGGCAGACGATGATGTTCTCAACATCTGGGTGAGAGAGTACGACAAGGCCAACCCCAACGGGAAAATGAAGCTCTTCCACAGCATTTCAGGTAAGAAATGACATACAGACCGAGTTGTGATTGTGAAGGTTATTGTTAAAGGTGTGATTTGGAAAGTTCTGAATTTGGTGACACTTAGCGAAAGCATCAATACATTTAACCGAGATTTGTAAAAAGAACAATTAAATTGAGTTTTAAATGAATGAAAAACTTTATACACGGATGTGTTAAAGTTCGGATATAATTGATAAATTAAGAATTAACATCTGTTCTTCCATCTTTGCAGGAGGTGTCATGGGCTCCTGGGAGCTGCATAACATCAACCTGAACGTGACGCAGAAGGCCCGAGTGGTTTTCGAGGGCGTGAGGGGAATGAATCCATCAAAGGGAGGTTTCTCTTTGGATGACATTAACCTGTCATCCACAAAGTGTCCTCATCACATCTGGCACATCCGTGGCATCAACGAGCTGCTGGCCACCACACCAGCTGGAAAGAAAATGAGCAGCCCTCGCTTCATGTCACCAACAGGTTACACCTTCCAGGTAAATTACTATTTAATATTTATATATCTTTTTAATTCTGTTGCATTAAAAATAACTGGAAACACTTCAAAGTACGGTCCTCCATAATAAATAAAACACTATTTTTGTTTATTTATGACGTTCAAATACATTTAGTCACTATTTTAGAGCCTGTCTTTTTCAAATGGGAGAGAAAGAAAAGGTTTTTGAAGCAGTGTACATTAGGTAATGAACGTGGAAACCCTGTGGTAGCTTCATATTGCCCTGCCCTCTTCAGGTAGGTGTTTACCTAAACGGGCAAAGCAGCAATCCAGGGTATATGGCCATCTACTTCCACCTGACCTCAGGCCCCAATGACGACAATCTCAAGTGGCCATGTCCATGGCACCAAGCAACCATGACCTTGATGGATCAGCAGTCCGACATCAGGCAGCACATGAACATGAACCGAATGATCACAACAGACCCTGCGAAGATGTCCTCTGATGGTAAGAAGCAGGGCAACAGGTTAACTAATTATTTGCCAAGTCATTCCGTGTTTTCAGTGAGCTGTTGCGTTTCCATGTTTTCTCTCCAGGTACTGAGTTCTTCTGGGATAATCCCAAGATTGTGGGCTCTAAAATAACTGAGTCTGATGGCAGTTATTACTATCGAGGCCCAGGGTTTGGAACAAGTAGCTTCATCACCCACGACAGACTGAGGAGCAGATACTTCATCAAAGGAGACGACGCCTTCTTCCTCTTCAGTCTGGAAGGTGAGGAAGCTTTTAGACAACAGATGGGAACCACAATGTTTTGATCAGAATTACAATTCTGAGACAAATATTATGACCCACCCCTGTTTGGTTAGCCTTGCCATTTTTGTCTTCCCTCAGATCTATCGGACTTGTTGAAGCCGCAGCCTATGCCCGACTCTGTCGTCCATGGTGATGAGAGACCGATAAAGGCAGCAGATCAAGCAGCTCCACAGGGAGCTGTCAATAACACCACTGTAGTCATAGCTATCGCTGGATCAGTGGCAGGACTCATGCTGGTGGTTTCCATGCTGATTGTGGGGAAAGCCTGGAGGACGAATAAGATGAAGAGACAGCAGGAGGGGGTGATCATTCATAACATATCTGGATTCGTGGAAGTGAGTACGACTAAAACAGAGTCAGCACATCTTCAGTTGTTACTGTGTCCTTTCTGTGCTGATTAGTCTAAAGAAAATTTGATCAAATCCACATTAAATTTCTTTTTTATTACAGGAGCAACCAAGTAAAGATGTATCACCTCCTTTCTCTACACCGTGATGGGCAGTCAAAGGAAACATGTGACAGTGGCCAGAACAGAAACTACAATATGAGTGAATCAGTGATTTCAGCAATTGTTTAATCAGATTGTCACCAAGTGCAATCGGACTTTGAATTAAATAAAATCTGACAGCATTTGTCTTTATAGCATTTGTCCACTTTCTGACATCAGTTATACAACACAACATCTCAGGGAGTTTTATAATGTAAAATGACAACATGGAAAATTATAGAGAAATCCACTAGAAGTGGTGGGAAAAATTCCCTCATAGAAGCAGGTGCATGGAAAGCAGCCATCTGCCACAACCGGGAAAGGAAGGAGAAGAGAAGATAAAAGTGATAGACACAAAAAAAGCACTACTGGAGCAATGACACAAAGTTAATGACATACAATAGTGGCATATAAAATGGATGGGGAGTGAAACTGGGGCCATGAGTGAAAAGAAGAAAGATATTTCGTGACGTTGAGTCTGTTTTCACAAGACTCCTGGGAGAATCAGGTCAGGATGTTTAGTCATTTATTTTTAATGCTGGACACAACTAATACACATCAGGGGATTATCAGTGTTTTTTCCCTGGTTCTGAACCCTAACCATCGATGTGTACGCATGTATGCATGTCCATCTAAAATTTAATTTACCTGTGTTTACACTACTGTAAACGCTTTGGTTCAGGTGGTAAGTGCAGAACGCAGGACACATGTCCAACGCTGATGGCTGAGGTGCATCAGTGAAATTAGAATGAGGACTGGCTGATGATATGCGTTTTTACCTGAACATTATTCTGGATCCTCCCATTGAGTTGGAGAAATATTTTTGGGGAAAGTAACCTAGGAAAAGGTTTGGGAATCAAAGCATTAGTTTTTAGATTTTCAAAGGTGAATAACCTGGATTTTAAGTTTAACGACACAATTACCTTTAGTCTTAAGAGCTTGAGAAAAAGGCGACTGGACTTCAAGTTGTTGGTTTTTTTGAAGATTTTCACCTCTTATCCACGAGGCATCTTCAGTTCTTAATACAATTACCTCATTACTAATGTACAAGACCTTAGAGGATCTCTAACCAAACCTCATCAATCTGGTAAATGGAATTCCCGAGTTTGAACCATGCTGAGATGGTTTCTCACCATACCTGCTGACTGCAGTTCCAACAGTGACCACTAAGAGGCATTCCACTCCATATTACTGGACAGAATGAACCGCAGAAAAAACACAAATTGACTTTTTATCCCAGTAATGTAATTTATTAAATATAATTTTATACTGGAAATAACAACCATCTTTCATTTTGGACTGTTAAATGAACATTTGTTCTACATATAGGGGTCTTTTTAAGACTTCTGAGAGAAAAAGAGAGAAAATCCCGAGTCCCGAAACACCAGACAGACTGCGGTTTCAAGTCAAGCATTGTTTTTATTGTGATACACTCAAACACAGTGAGTGCCATGGGTTACTGTGATCTGGAAGGCTCTATAGAATGGATTAACACACACAGGTTCACACGTGTTGCATGCATCTTGCATACAGTGACCTTCTTACATTGTGCTTTCTCTAAGCAGACGATCTGTAACAATCAAAAACAATCATCTGTTTTCAGTGACCGGTGGGATATTCAGTAAGAAGGACTCATCACCGAGGACAGAAATCCTCACATCGCTGTGATTTATGAGCAATCAGTCAGGTTTGAGCTTCAAATGGACCCACTGCTCTCTGGAAGATCATCTAACTTTGACATTCAGTAAACTGCTTCTCAAACATAAAATCAACAGGAAGGCCTCAACCAAAAACAAAAGGCAACACTTGTCTTGTGGATTGTCTTTCGACTCTTTAAATGATTACACTAAAAGACCTTTTTTTTTTTTTATTTGTTCAGACTCGAAATGACAACAATTACTGTGCAAGTTCTCTCGCTTCTCACATCATTTGGTTTCACTCAGCTGGTACTCCGGTCTGGATTTGGTATTTCTGAGCCCTCAGAGATTGTGCTGCCTGCTTGGCATTTATACCCAAACCTGATTTTACAACAGTAGTTGGTCAGATATTATAAAGAAAAAGAAAAGAAAACTCAGGTCAGTCCTCTGGGACCTGTTTGTGCAGAAAACACACTTTTAAAGCTGCACTAATCAGTGTCTTTGTTGTCAAATGACAAAGGGTAACGTGAAGGATGTCATAAGGAGTGACTGTCTCCTCAGCTCCACAGAGCTTTTTTTCCCTTAACCCATGTAGAATTATTGTTTGGATTGAAAATGAAACAATTACTGCAGCTTTAAAAGATTTAAAAAGAAAAATGACAATTATTCACATGAAGAACACTTTTCTAAACACTTTGTCAATATGCAGCATGTTAAATTCAAATTCAGCAAAAAAACCCAAAAAAAACCTGAACCAACAGGACATTTCTACTGTTGTAGTGTTCTTGCTCACGTTTAGCTCGCTCATTTCACTGTCAGTTGATGTTTTGTGTAAATGAAGCAGCTGATGTTCTTTATATTTGATCTAATCTTCAGCTTTTATCTGCTGTGCTGTAAAGAATTTCAAGATATTCCTTTGATAATGTGCTTTCAGTAACAGGACATCATACAACAGTTGTGTTAAAGATTAAACAGCTGGCGGCACTTTTTCATATTCACTCACTCTTCAGCTCTAAACTGACTCCCTGTTTGTCATTTCAAAGGATTTTTCGATTGCCTTTGCAAGCAAGCTGGTATATAGAGCCATATCACTACACACATGCTGATGGAGCAGAATAGTCCCAGCACACATTACACATCACGCCATGCACACAGCTAGAAGGCGTTTAACTTTTTCACTGCTATTTCATCCTCCACACAGGTGTGCATACATATAAGACACTATCTAGATGCACAATAAATGTGCAGTGAAGATAAAGTACACTCTGAAAAAATATATCTTTGATGGCAGAAATATAGAAAATGGACTGACTTAAAGCTGCACCTTGATTCACTAGCAGCTACAAGGAAAACAAACCCAGAATTTAAGTGAAGCAGATGGAATATGCAGAGAACAAATCTCATTTTTTACAACTTAAAAAAGTTGGAAAAGTAAACACTTATGAGCCACGTTTGAATCACAGCATTGGATTTGGGAAGGAGGATGGAAGACTACAAGAGCAGGCAGGATGAAATTGGAAAAAAGGGGAAAAGAAGGATCAAAATCCTCTGCACACACACTCAAATGCAGGTCAAAAGTGGGACAGCTAACTGGAAGAAAGACAAAGAAAATCATCGCCCACCTCTGAACCCTAATATTTTTAATTTCTCTGCTGAACAACATCATAAAATACTCGAAGGAGCTCTAATGCCACAAACACACACAGAGAACCAGATACTTCAAACACTAATGCAGTCGCACATAAAGTAGTGTGCATTAGTGCTGCAACAAGCAGTCGTGTAAATGAAGAAAAGAAATTTATAATCAACAACCTTAACTGAGTGCCTAAGAAGTCTATCAAGACAAAATAATGGATTTAAGTCTTAAGTGAGAAGCTGCCTCAGAGACAAGATAGAGATACAAGCCTCAGAGGGCGTAAACAGGAGGCGTAACACTACCGTGGATATTCTGATTTGCTCACACTTTGCTCTATTCTGAGTGATAAAAGTACATAAATGTAGTTCCTATCTGCAGGGTTTCAAAAATGCAGCCAGACAACCATCTGTGGATTACTTTCAGGCCAGCGTACGTTTTCAGTTGCTCGAGTTGCTGCAAGTGCCAGCAGCATGAGGCGGCGCTGAGCGTCTTTTCTGCCTTGAGCAAAGAATTTTTTTTTTAACTAATATATTAAAAAACAAAAGTCTAAATAAACTTTACCCAATCTCAAAATGTAAAGCTGGACTGTGGCACACATTCAAGGTCTTTCTGAACACAAAGCTTATTAAGCTTATGATTGCTCATAGAGTACTGGAGTTTTAAATTTGATGCACTGGTAGCAACGTGTTTTATGCCTATCCAGCAATAACTGGGTTGCCACAACTGAAGAGTTAAGCAACCACAGTAATGCAGAGAGAGTAGAGGAAAGTGGAAAAAACCTAGGAAACTTCCAAGAAGAGTTTCTGATGATGTGTCTAAAAACAATCATGGTCAGCATGCGTTAACAGTGTTGATGAAATGACTTCCACTGCCAGACACGGGAGACGAAGCTCCACACTGCAAGTTTACCTAAAGAAAATCATAAACAAACTCAAAAAAACATTGTTTCTGCATCATAGAGCTTACATCACCATCAGCAAACACCTTAAAAAAAACTGCAACCTGAATAAATATTCCACTCAAACATTTAAAACTGCCAAAGGATTCCCCCCACGTCTCTCTCTCACAGCTCTGTGGAAGCATTTTCTTTTTATATTCATGCTTCCAGTGAAATAAAGAGCAGCACTGGACTCAGACATTCAGGTAACAAACGCTTCATAAAATCAACGAGTATTTCTATTCGTTTATAAAAGCCAGCTGGTCACATTATCATTTTGAAGGTGCAGCCACAGACAGACCTGCTTTGCCCTTTTCACTATAAACTACTAATAGTAAAAACCACAACTCAACTGATTATATACGACAAAAACATATGAAACTAACCATGTTGCAGCGCTTTAACGACAACAGTGTGGATTCATGTTCTGTTCTTTTTCAGTCGAACATCTTTAACTTCGTCTCTGTGCTTCTCTGGTTTATTGTGTGTTGTGGCTGGCAGTCCGAAAGAAACTGTGGATGGCCCCAGTCGTATTCATGAGTAGTGAAACCACCCTTACAGCCCATTTTAGGTGGAGAATAGCTTACTATTTTCCACATAAACAAGGAATTCATTCACAATATTCAATCTCTCTTTGTAACACGTTGTAAGCCAATTAATTAATCTGACTGGGTGAGTAGATGTGGGGTGTTTTTTTTATTTATCCCTGTTTTACAGTTACATAATGTGCTTACATGCCACAGATCTACAACCTGCTTTACCATAAAGTGGTTGGAAGGACTCAAGTTTTAAAAATCAAGATTTCAGGGCAGCGATGCTCTCAGCTCTCAACTCAACAGAGATGCTCTCAACTTTGGAATTCACATTTCAGGCAAAAACATAAAGTTTGTAGAAAAATACATCTTTAGACCTTTCCAAGGATAACGCTGCTGTTTCTCTTTCAGTTTATATTTTAAGTATAATCCAAATGAAATTGGATTATATTTAAAAAAAAAAAAAAAAAAAAAGAGTATAAATGCATAAACTTATTCTCCTCATCGACGTCACCATCTGGTTTCTATCACGTTTTTATGTTTCAGCAGCATACCCAGCTGCTGCTTTTCACACACCAGACTTTAAAGAAGACTTATTATGCAAGCTCAATATCATTATGACTGGACTCCAATACAGTGACTGGATGTTTCACTCTTCAGAATAACTCCTTTTACCACATACTGAGCCTTACTCTTCAGTCCACCCTGTCTGAAACAAATCGTTTCCTCTCCCTTGGAGCCAAATTTCTTCTGACTAGCAAACCCTTACAAAACACAAGATATATTATGGAAATCTGCCCTCGGCGGCAGAAAACAAGGAAAAGCATAATGAGTCAACTGTAAGGGTAACTTTGAGCAAAAAAACTGAACAAAAAACCTTTGTTCTGTTTAATATAATCAAAGGTGTTTTGTTGCTAGCTGTTGCTAGTTCAACAGTAACCACCCATGTTTCTAAGAGCTCCGGTTCTAGAAGTGAATATCCCTTTCATTTTCTCCATTGATGTGGACTGGTTTGAATTTAGCGCTTTTCTACTCTAAGCACTCAAAGCACTTTACATGTTGTTGTTCAGAAAGTTAAAGAGTTTTAAGCCTCGAACCAAGCCAACCAGCTACGAGAGGAATCATAAAAAACAAACAAACAAACCCCCCCCCCAAAAGAACACAAAAAGATTTTTGGTTAAAAACAATAAAAGGGAAAAAAGCAAAAGGTACAATAATATGCGCATAAGTTACTTTTAACGGAGAAGGAACTAGACATCCCACAATGCACTGCACACCCCAGATTCCAGAGGAAACAACTTTCAGCCTTCTTGAATTTAATCGTGTTCCCCATCATAGTGTTGTAAAATAATAGCTGTCAATATATTTTGTAGTTGATGTTTGCGTATGTAGTAAAGTAGAAGTTCTCAATAGAGTAAAGGACTTTGTTCCTGCCTGGAATCACTGTTTGTGGCTTTTCCATTTCAAGAAGGATTCAAGTCAGAATTTGAGGATTTAGGTCGTGATTGTGGGTGAAATAGTTCTTTTCCATTTTATTCTACTATGAATAAAATGCTTTTTTTTGTTAAAACAAGGTTGCTATCTGCTTTCTACAGGAGCACACAGCACTGCTTCATAATGTTGTCGCCTGTAGCCAGTCTGCTTTGGATGGTTACAAAATTACAGCTCACGATCAAAATCAACATGAAGAATATAACGGGAATTTCACTTCTAGAATCTTGCAGTATTAGCATTAGTGTTTACCGCAGCTAACACCTGCACTGTCAAATGTAGCTTCGAGCTTTTGATTAATAGCTACTTGGGCTATAAGAAGAAAAATTAGCAGTGAGCAACTAATGAAGGAGAAAAATGATTTGTTCCAGGTTATTGTTGGTAACAGTCCACTTTAATTTGTGTGGACACTAAAACTGCTGGAAGGTTATTTCATAAGGCATCAGCAAAGGCTTTAGCTATAAGCACATGCAGCTGTAGCACAATCAGCTGTCATAGCAGCATTTTGGTTAGTTAGCTAGCCTGTGAATGTCATAGGGCACTTGTGTAGAAATTCTTTTTTTTTCCTCATCATGCAAAAAGCAGCATTTCAAGAAACTGGCTTTAGTATGAAAAGTACTACCACAGGACGATGATGCTACAACACTGGGCTGGCAGTGTACAATCAATCACCTGGATCATGCACCAACACACTGGAAGCTTGTCATATATTAAACCTTATCTAGTTAGTACAGTAGCCTTCACCTTGCAACAGTACTGCACAGCCTTTAAAAGCCACAATGTGCAAGATTTAAAAACAGTGATGACAGCAACACGGACTGTACCAACTCAAGATTGTCTTAAAAAAAAGTCCTAATTAAAGAGGCTACAAATATCCTCCAGGTAGTGGCTTTACACCACTTGATCAGGGTAATCTCCAATGTCCCACTGCACACATCTGCATCCAATATCTGGTTAACGCTTTGGCTCCGGACTACAAAATTATGAGGTAAACGGAACACATCACTGGCTCAAGTTAGAGGAAGTTAGAAAACATTTTCGCCTCTGCTGGAACCTTTTTTTGTTCACAGGCTTATTTACCTACTAGTTCTTCGGTTTTATCTCTTAATTTTCTTGCTTGTGTGCTGCAGTGAAAAAACAACAACAACTATGCTTACTGCATGTTTTTCTGAAAGGTTTCACACACAATGAAAATAATCAAAATAGATAATAGAGCACATTGGCTTTAAATGAAAGGCTACGACGCATAAGGCTACAGGAGAGGGTGCAGAGACCCCTCGGCTTGCTCAGATAATGGCAGTGAGTTAGTGAGTGAAAACTACCAGCTAGTGGAAGCATTAGTCAAACAATATCTCCCTGAAAACAGGCAGAAGACACCTGGATATTCCCCTGGTACCATGTCCCTTCCTCTAAAATGTTTAACCTAAAAAGATATATAAATAGGCAATATTAACAGATTGCTTTCACCACAGTAAATTTTCACTTTGAAGGGGTGTGATTCTCAGGGTGTTTTTGTCATTAGTTTTGAGTTTGATGCATAAAACTCCCTTTAAATTACTACTTAACATCTGCTACATGTTTTTAACAGCATTCTGTATAAAGCTGATGAAGTAAAGTCAATATCTATATATTTATCAAGTGAGATGTCCTTTAGAAGTTTTTAAATGCAGCTATAATTTTTCATCTTGGAACTCTGATGGGAGGTTTTATGAGTGAATGAAAGTGATACGGAAGCTCGAACAGGCACTACGGTCCCCAGAACGCAGGCCTCTGGCTAACAGATATTAAATGAGACAGATCTAGTATATATTAAAGCACTGGATGGATAAAAAGAGCACACAGACTGAAGGCGGAGGCTCACCACAGCTCAGTTTGCACTCTGCATGAAACACAGATTTGCTGTAGAAAACTGCATGGAGAACTACACTCACTCATATCTGAAAGAGCTTAAACTGCAGGGCAGCTACTCATTGGTGACCTTTGCAGTTGTGTTTTTAACATGCAAACTATGCTGAGGTGTAAACTGAGGATTTAAAAGTTCACTGGACAGTCTGATAGAGGTAACCTCTTTTATAGGCGCTCAGAGGGTAGAAGGTAGCCACGACAAACTTCCCATCGAAGGTGCGGCCTGTCAGCAGCCTCTGAGCCTCTTTGCAGTCGCTGGAGTTGGCATACTCCACAAACACCTGTGGACAGAAGGGAAATGAAGATTTAGTGGGTGCATTTGTTTGTATTTCACAGCTATGCTGAATACATGCTTTCAACTCATTTAGATAATGAGCTGCAAACAATTTTCCTTTATAAAACATCTGATTTAATGGGACTTCATGTTTAAATAAAGGTAAATAAATTTAAAATAAATGTGTTTTCTGCTGTAATGACTGCATTATTAATCAATCTTCTGAACTGCATTTATAGATATACATTTATATACAGTGAGACGAAAAGTCTGCAAATAAACAAAAGATCGGTCATGTTTTAATATAAACCTGCAGCAGCAAAGGAAGTGTGAACTGTAATGTTTTCCTTCAAGGCTTCTCTTAATAAAATACAGCAACTGTAAAATGACGGAAGATTAAAACCCTCTCAGATTTCAATTCATTTGAAAGGTATGAAAAAGTTGTATTTGTTTAGAAGGAAAGTTTAAAAAGCAGCTTTAGAAGGACAAAAAGACTCACCTGTCCTTTCCCTGGATTTTCCTTGGGGATGAGCAGAGAAACCACGGATCCGTACTTCTGGCACTCCTCTTTCATGTCCTCCAGGATATCTGGGAATGACAATCCGACATTTTTACTTAACTGAGGCAAGCGATGGAATAATAAAGCTTTGAGAAATCAGTGAAGGATAGAAGCAACACAAAAATATGAAAAAAACAAAGTAAAAATCATGCTGTTGTACCTTCATATTCATCCTCATTGTGCAGGTGGCTGTCATCGATTAGGTTGAGCAGACGCAGAACAGGAGAAGGCAGCAGAACCAGGTCGTCAATGTGAGGTGCTGTTACACACACACGCACACGCACACACACCTAAGTATAACACACCAGAGAGTTGTGTTTATCTTAGTGAATGTCTCAAATATTGACACTTACCAAAGGGAATACTGAAGAATGGGCTCAGCAGGGCAGTTTCAGCTGAGCATCTTTGTTTTGGATCAGTGACAAGCATGCTGCAGACACAAAGTAACATGAGTCAACAACCAGAGCCATCATGATAAGACTTCACTGTTTAGTGCATGATTCTTTACCTTTTAATAAGGTCTCTGAGGTGATAGACGGGGATGGCAGGGCATGCCAGGCTGTTGTTGGCAAAGACATGGTCTACAATGGCAGCGCTGTTATCCTGCAGGGCAGAAAACCATACTGTGTAAGCTCATGTCTTTCTATTGCACCAAAGGTCTGTGTTATTAGATTTTTCTTTGCTTAAAACTTGGAGAGCTTTGCCATACCTTCCACTCTTGCGAGCGGACGGTGTCTTTGAGTTTGATTCCTGAGAACATCTCCAGCAGGATGATGCCCAGGCTCCACAGGTCGACGGCGGCCGTGCAGCCCGAGTCTCCCTCCATTTCCACCCCCGCCTGAGCCAGGCTGTTCTGAAGCTCAGCCTCCGGTGCGCGGTACCCGTCTGTCTGGATGTACTTGACATCCTGCAAGATAAGGATGTCGTACTTTCACAAACAGAGCTATCCCTGATCCTCTTTTATTAACATTCACATCTAAATACACACTATTTTATCTTTAGCTAACATAAAAACAAAATGAGCACAAAACATTTGTTCTAGTCATCTCTATTAAGTGCATTTATTTCTTTTCAAATAATGTGCTCTAAATGCATTTGATACAGACTGATTCCTAAAAGCTTAAACTCAATCGCTAGTTGGTTCAGCTCCAACCAAGAAGACAAACAGAGAGCCTTGTGTTAAGAAGTTCTGTCAATAAGAGGAAAAACTTTCAATGCCTTCATAGGTGAAGCTTGGAATAACAACAGCTGCTTTATCTCCAAATTGCTCAGGCTCTCTCATGGTCTGCTTTCAGCAGCCTGCTACTGGCTGTCAGCTTTCTTTCGTCTGCCCTAAGTCTGCCACGCAAAGTCTCCCGAGGTATCCATGTCTTCTAACACCTAGACCTCTCTTTAGTCTCATCTGCACCTGCAGACATCCTGCAACAACGGCAGGAAACCACAGACTAGTGGCCATCGCAAACTGGTCAAAACCCACCTAATCAGTGCCAAACTCACTATTGAATGAACCTGTATCTTCCACCACATCCACCTTTTTCTGGATTTTTAAAAAAATCTGTTGAACAATATTTAAAGTTAAAGAAAATCTCCTGTAAAAAAAACCCACATCTTTAACTTCAGTCATTGCATCATGTTTTTTTAATGTTAGGGAATAAATTGTTGAGCTTAAAATATTGAGAATAATAACAAAACCCCACCTGGTTTCCCTGTTTGAAGCTGAGGCCAAAGTCAATGAGCTTGAAGGACTCGTCATCAGCGCTCCAGAGGATGTTGCGTGGTTTGAGGTCTGCGTGGACGTAGCCTTCTTTGTGAAGGAAGGCGAGAGCCTCGAGGATGTCTCTGGCACAGTGCTGGACAAGCCACATGGAGTGGCCCTGCTGGGCTCTAAACACAAATGTTGAACTACGATGTTACACAGCTCACATCCTCTTAGCAATAACAAAATCTAACATTATTCATTATATAACATGATCACTGGTCCAGATGCTGTTTATATTGTTAAAAATCTTGTATTACATCTGGGAAAAAAAAAAAAGGAAAACTGAACAATCTTCACTCCCAACAACTGATAAATAGTGCTGTCAAACTATCCCACAATACGTCACTTTATGTTGTAGTACAGCCACAATACATGCAGCATATTTGTTTGACCAGCAGATGGCATTATGTGCTGCTTGAATGAGGTTTTGACACAGTACACGAGTATGGCAAAACATGAAGCCTTCTCTCCATGCTTTAGGAAAAGAAAACTATGTTACTGTCCAATGTTTTTAGAAGGTAATAAAAGATTTAACGCATAACGTTGCAAAAGTCTGTAATGTAAATATAGAAACTACTGCCATGAGAAATGCCACTAACTTTTGACAGTTTAAGTTGAAAAGTAGACATGTACAAAATCATAAAATTTTGTCATTTGCAGAGACTATTGACAGTGTCAGGATGGGGGGAAAATGCAAATGAAACATGGTAAGGATTTGAATCTGCCATAGACAGAGTAATGGGATTGGCTTGGTTGTGCCTCGGTCCTATGTAGAGCTTTGCAGACAACTGTCTACATGTGATAGCTGTCACCAGGGGTTACTGTCATATGTGGAACAACTATTCCTGTTATTTTAACCTTTGATTATTTTTCCCCACTTCTTTCACTTTGTTAACTTCACTGGTGCTCTCATCTGTTCCAGTTCAGCTTTCAACCAATCAGCATTCTATCTATTCACATCCATACTGGCTACGAGCTATGGCTTCTTTTAATCACTACGCCACACAATAGTGATATCACCTCACTTACCTTACACCTTGGGTACTACTGTTGCGCCTCACCAGCAGCTCAGACACACTGACATCCAGGAGCTCCAGCAAAAGACAGCGGGTGGTCACACCCATAGAGCTGTGGTTGGTAAACACTCCATACAGTGTGACTGAGAAACAAAAGAGGGAAAAGAATGCATCGTTACACACATGGTGAGAATTATATTACTTAGAACTTCATTGAGGTTTTCAACAAAAACAGTCAATAACAGTGCAATGCCAGCAGAAAGACATACCAGTATAAGACCATCTTGCTGATCTGTACAGACATGATCCCCATGACATAAATGGATTATTACAATCCACTGAAGTTAAGCTCTCACAACAACTTTTAAGAACTACTTAAGGCCAGATGAAGGTGTTGAAGACTAGCATGTTACTAGATATGAGTTCATGAGTTATTATAAAGGAAATAAACAAACTAGGGTGGGGACAAATCAGATGACTGGGTTTTCTAAGCAAATACTGCAAAAATAGGCAGTGATTTTCTAATACATTTGACATTTATTGGTTAAAAAATGCTTCCTATTAAGCTTTTCCGCTGTTGTAGATCCACTCTGATCTCTTATACACATGTACTGTTGAAATGGCAGTTTTTCAGATATGTGAGGTTGTTCTACGTCTGCTTTGTAAACGAATGATTAGGTAGGTTGTGCTTCTATACAGGAAAATAAAAGTAGTTTGTTATGCAACTGTTTTAATGGTCCACATGAGAGCAAACGTTTTACACAAGTGAAATACGGCTTTTACCGATGTTTTTATGTCCCTGGATGTCTTCCAGCACGGACCTCTCCTTGTGATACCCGTAATCTCCTCCCTGAGTGTCGGCTTGAAACTCCTTCACAGCTGCAGTGGCTCTGCCCGAACTGACCCGGTACACCGAGGCCGAGACTCCCTGACCGAGACGCGACTGGACGGTCCAAAGCTCGCCGAAGATCTCAAACAGCACCGGCTTCATGCTCTGGTCTACGCCGCCCTGTGGGGGCAGGATGCTGTCCGGGTGCGAGGCCTGTACCTTTGCGCTGGGCTCGGAGGAGCCGCAGTGAGCCATTAAGGGAGGGGGGAAAGTAGGAGAGGAGCCAGCTAGATGACTGGTGGCAGCAGCTGCAGGATCATTGCAAAGACGACTGTACCGGGACGCGTCAACAGCAGCGAGAACACTCTCTGACTAAGCCTACGTCAGTGTTCAAACTAACCCGAAAGCAATATCCGAGCATATCAGACGACAGTTTTCTACCCGAGACGGCCAAAGTAAGTTCAAGCCAGTCAGCTGACAGAAAGTGAGCTAACTTATCTCCAAACTAGCCATTGAGTTTGAGCACAGAGATAAACCGCCGCCGCAGCGCACGGGCTGAAGCTTCCCCCATAATGCACCGGACAATACTAAAGCGTACGAAGTTATAACAATAACTTCAGAAATGTTATCCGCTACTGCAGCGAAGTTCGACTTGAGTTGTAAACTCAGGTTGTTGATATTGATCTTACTTCCGTTTCTACCGCCCTCCTTCCTTGTTGGTGGTGCATGTTTTTCCAGCACTCTGCCCCCTACCGGTAGGGAGTGTACGTACACTATTTCAGATTAAACAAATATATGATGGTTAACTAAAATTAAACTATAAGCTAAAACGTAGTTTGAAAAAAAAAAACCCCAAAAAACTAATATTTAACCGTTTTTTGAGTCATCACAGGGTACATCTGCATCTATTTCACTCTATCCCTAACATCCCCCTCTGTCACACCAACACTCTGTATGTCCTGTGTAAATACCTCCACGGGTCTCCTCTGAGGTCTTCTTTTCCTCCTGTCTGGCAGCTCAGTATTTAACATCCTCTGTCCATTGTATCCGCTACCCCTCCTCTGCACATGACTCTCTAACTTTGTCTCCAAATTGCTCAGCCTTAACTGTCTCTCGAATGTACTCACAGGACTGTGTAATTCTGTCCCTCCTGATCACGCCTAAGAAAAGCAGGTGAACTGTGGGGCTGTATGAGCAGGGCAAACCCACATTTGACACACCTGTGTCCCAGGTGGATGTGTCCACACAGAGCCCACAGCAGTTTTGTCTTTTGGGGCACCCATATGCCCCAAAAGAAAGAAAAACCCATATGGGGGAAACCCACATTTTTCTTTTAAATCATTGATAAAATATCATGCATATTCGTTTCAAATAACGACGTAAATTTGAAATGGAACATCGCTTCTTTTGTTCTCTAGATAAATTACATTTGGATTGATATCCGATATATGCAAAGTAAGCCACTAAAGCCACTAAAGCTAGTAACTATTTGAAAGTCCTTAAATTAAGATAATTTCGTTATCCAATAGTTTTTACTTTATTTCAGAGTAGACCTTTCCCCGTTCTATTACACGGTTTCTGCATTTTTACGTTATTATTATTATTTTTCTGTGAACTACCTTTAGATTCCCCGGAAATGGAAGAACTATCATACCGGAAAAGGAAAACGTCAACAAGATGAGGTGGTGTTTTTGAACATTTAGCAGAAAACAGCACTCTATGCACAGTGGTCCTACGCTGCAGGAGGACAACCGGAACAGGTCGTTGACTGAAGTCGGCAGCTTTTAAAACCTTGAAACAGTAAGTTGACGAATCAAAGTGAGCACAGAGCCGTGAAGGAGGATTCACGTCACATAATTTTACAGCATGCAGTCACTGAAGTGTCAGCTCCTAAAGCAGACGCTGTGTCGTTTGTGTGTCGGTTTCGGCAGCAGGGTGAGTGTGTGCAGACTTCTACTAAAAACCGACTTTAAAGGGAGTAACGCGAGAGAATGTGAGAGTTGACTTCAATAGAAGCTACAACAGCAGCCGGCTGTTATTTCAACAGAAAGTGTGGCGGCTGATGTTTTTAACGAGCAGCTGTTACATTCATTTTTTTTTCTCCTGAAGACAATCTCAGCAACAAGCGAAGCCACCGAGTGACCACACAGCCACAATACTTTATCTAACCGTAGCTCCCTCTTTACTAAGTGTAGCATTGTTTGCTAACATTTGCTACATAATACAAACGTCACTCCTTATTTGCAGATTTGTTAAGGGGGGTTCAGCAGTTTTGTTTTTTTTTGATGTCGAAGGACAGTGAGCGCGAGGACAGTGGTATTGAGGTGTGGCAGGGCGCGTGACTTTCAGGGATTTTTTGAAAGATCTGGAAAATACTGGTGTTTTTGCAGATTGGTCAGTCGAGTTGTAAACCAAATTAACACCGCTTTCCTTTCCTGCAATAAAAAAATAATGCAAAAGGAAAACAAGTTTAACATACGACATCAAAAAGAGCCGTCAGACCTGCTGAAACAGGGCAAAATATAGCTCTATAACCATAAAAGTCATTTTCTAGTTGGCCTCTGAACACGGCCTCCGCTTCTCCCTCTTCTGTATCTTCAACCAACAATAGAACTATTTCAAAGGGCAAAAAGCAGCATGCACCTTGTAGGCGACCACTTTTTTTGGAGCCATTTCAGTGGTCATTTGGATATAAAACTGCATGCATGCATGCATTCAACAGCCAAAACAAAGAAACTGCCCTTCTTCCCTCTGGAATCATACTTCTATCAATAATGCTCAGTTTTTAGAGTGTCATGTGTCTCTCTATAATGCTTTCAAAGAAAGACATCAGGTGCTTAAAAGCTGACATTGACGTGGGAACCACAAAGTGTGTGGGCCTGTTAGTGAAAGCTACTGATGTCAGTAGCTGATAACCAAGAAGTTCACAGATCATTTGTAGATTCTGACTAAATTGTTTCTGAGGAAAGTTACTCCACCCTCTGTTATCTAGTGATCAAGCCTTCAAAATCTCAAAAGGCACCAAGTAGCCACCAGAACTGATGTGGTGTTGTGTGGAGTTTTTTTTTTTTACTTTGTGGCTTCATAGTGTAGTAGTTTACACATTTGCCTAACAAGTGAAACATCCCTTGCAGGCACCCAAGAGGAGACACATCCTTTTGAAATTGCATAAGACATAAAGAAAATCTGGTGAATACGGAAGCAGCTGAAAGCAGTTACTATTTATGGCATCAGTGGAAGATGTCTGAGAGGAATGTGGAACAAGCAGATAGTGTTTGTGTTAGGCGGTGCGAGTCAGAGAGGGCGGGTACAGGTGTCTTGGATCAACAGGAATGTAGTTCCTTCTACACGCTGCCACACTGAGCTCTTTTACATCCGGGCTTGCACTACTTATTGACTGATACACATCTATGGTAGGTATTATCAAAGCAGATGTGTTTCTATGGTGTTCAAAATTAGATGAGAAACAATTTTGCATATATGGGTTTTGTATAATTAATGTTTGTGTGAGTGCACTTTGAGAAATTTCTTCAAGTTTCTTACTTTCAGGTCTTTTTATTTGAAGTATTGTAATTATTATATAGTGAGGGGAATGATCACATCCCTCTAGCTGTTGAAAATGCAAGTCAGCAGCCTTCATTTCCTTTCATGCTTCCTTTTCAGCTTTTCCTTTTTCCCTTTGGTGCAAAAACAACTTTGGAAATTCTCATACTTTAAGATGTGCAAGCTTTCAATTCAGAAATGTTTTTCATAAGCTAATATTTTTACTCCTGTATACAAACTTAATTCTAGTGTTCTGGCTGCATTCTCATCATGAGATCTTGTGTTTAATCTAAGCTAAATTTTGATATGGATATATCACTTACAAAGGCTTTGCACAGTCTCTCCTTGCATTTGTCAGTCAATATGAGTTTAATTGGATCTTCCTTTTACTAGTTGGACAGTTGCTCTACCAGTTCTTCAGCTGTTATTTATATTCATTTGTTTGACTGTGATGTTTGGGATATTAAGTATATGGATCAAGAATCCTATCTGTCCAGCTGTACCTGCTGGACTCATTAATGGTTTGAACTCTGTTTTCAAAGCATAATTGGTCATTCTACCTGAGAATATCAAAAATAATGCTATACTGTGAAAACTGTGACATACTGTTGTTACACCATCATATATTTCCTTTGCTGTCAGTTTCTCCTAAGACCTGTGTTTGTGTGCATCCTTGTCTTTGTCTTCAGTTTATGCAGTATAAAACTACCGAATGGTGTACACACTTCCTACTTTTTCACAGCCACCTGAGTTGAGCAGGTCTCACTGACTGGCTCTTACTCTGCTTTTCTTTTTAAGGTGCTTCTGAGAGGCATGAATGACTTTGCAGTTCTTAACACAGGGCGCAAGATGCCCCTCATTGGACTGGGAACATGGAAGAGTGAGCCTGGAAAGGTAGAAACTGCACTTCTGTCCTCCTGTTTTTAAGCCATTTGAGACTTTCTAATAAAATAAAATGGTGTTGTGTTTACCCCTTTCCTTCATCTTAATGTCACACAATAAAGTTGCACTTTTTTGTATCCTTAATTAAATTGGCATGTGTAAACTGAGAAGTGCTTTCTGTTTTTTACAAATTCAACTCTGCAGTTCTCTCAGCTTTTTGGATTGTTTTTTTTGTCTTGTCTATTTTATTTATTTATTATTTAAAAAAAAAATATTGACAGGGTAGTAATGAAGAGTAGACAGGAACAAGGGGAAGACATTATTTTCACCATATTTTATTTTCAATATATTAGAAATGGGAAAAATACAGTTTATTACATTTAGATTGTCTTACATTTAAACTGATTTTGCCCATAAATTCCTATCAATATGCTTCACTGCCCCCAAGTGGACAAGAAATCTTTTGATAAGCTCTAAGTATCCAGTGAATGAAAGTCTAATATAGTATTGTTTTATGTCCGGTAATTGCAGCACATTTATTTTTTCACTTGTTGGTCTGAGAATTTAGCAGATTCTGATGTTAAGTTTAGATTTTTTGGTACAAACATTAAGAACGTGTATGGGTACTTACTGAAACTTGTATATTTATTTCTAACAGGTGAAACAAGCAGTTATTTGGGCACTGGAAGCTGGGTATCGCCACATTGACTGTGCATCCATCTATGGCAATGAGGCTGAGATTGGAGAAGCCCTGCAGGAAAAGCTCGGACCTGAAAAGGTAGAACTGCTTCACCAAACTGTTCAAAGCTCCAGTACAAAACACACAAAATGTGTCCCCTGAGAGCAACTGATTCTAGACCTGTCAGACTTTACTGACCAGTCTGCTCTACTACTGTCTTTAAAAACAAAAAACAAAGAATTCATATCTATCGTGTTCTGTGCTCCAGTCCCTAAGAAGAGAGGATGTGTTCATCACATCCAAGCTGTGGAACAGCAAGCACCATCCAGATGATGTCGAGCCAGCCCTCCTGAAGACCCTCAAGGACTTGAAACTTGAATACCTGGACCTCTACCTCATCCACTGGCCTTACGCCTTTCAGTGAGCTCAGCCTCCACATGGTCCAATAATGAGACAGTTAGCTTATGTTCCCAAAACCACCTTTGTTATATTAAGATAACTGATGGATTATTGTATATCTTATGCCAAGTTAATCTGCTCACAGGTTAATAGTTAGATTTTAAAACGATTTTGACAAGAACTATACTACTTCATTAAAAAGTGTTTATAAAAAAATTATGACATTTCTTAAAAGTTAGTTGATGCTCAAACTGATAAACAAGCCTGTATTTTGAGACCTTCTTGACTTGCTCCTAGACGAGGAGACGTTACTTTCCCCAGAAAGGAGGATGGCACCTTGCTATATGATGACACAGACTACAAGCTGACCTGGTCTGCCATGGAGAAACTGGTGGGAAAGGGTCTTGTCCGAGCCATTGGCTTGTCCAACTTCAACAGCAGGCAGATTGATGACATCCTGTCGGTCGCCAGTGTCAAACCAACTGTCCTTCAGGTACAGGATGTTTGTGATGTTGATGGTAATAAAAGGTGTTTGTAAAATGCCGGATGTGACCCTGGTATTGCTTCATTTTTGCTGGACAGGTAGAGTGCCACCCCTATCTGGCCCAGGTAGAGCTGCTGGCCCACTGTCGGGATCGGGGCCTGGTGATGACGGCCTACAGTCCACTGGGGTCTGCTGATCGAGCCTGGAAACATCCGAACGAACCCATCCTGCTGGAGGAGCCTGTGATCTCTTCCCTTGCAGAGAAATATAAAAAGTCTCCAGCTCAGATTCTCCTGAGGTAAGTCTATAGATCAGAATATCCAAAAGTACTCTGCATTTTATTTTATTTTTTTTAGCAAAGATCACACTGTGTCTCTGTTTATCTTCGACATTTTTACATTCTTTGTTTCTTAAGGTTACCAATTTTACATTTCAAATGATATCATCAAAAACACATCCTGATTCAGCTTGTTAGTCTGTAGCTCAGTATGCATCTAAACTGTGTAGTGCATGGCAACTTTACTCACATTTGTAGTTTTAAAACAGCAAACTAAAGCTAAAAAAAGCAGCATACTACTTGTATAAAACTCGTGTGCTTGATGCTCTGGGCAGAAATGCACACTGGTATGGTGACGAAACCCTTCAGCAGCTTCACATCAACACAAATCCTGTATTTCCAGGTGGCAGACACAACGTGGAGTCGTAACAATCCCTAAGAGTGTGACCGAGTCCCGCATCAAAGAAAACATACAGGTGAAGTGAGATTTAAATAAATGTTACATTTTGTGGTCCAGCTACAGTGAGGTATGTTGTGTTGTATGTAAAGGGTTTTGTTATGTTGTCAGGTGTTCGACTTTACCCTTGAAGCAGAAGAAATGAAAAGTATCGCAGCACTGACCAGAGGCTGGCGCTACATCGTACCAATGATCGAAGTAAGTGGACTTAATCAGTACTCTAATAAATCTTTATGTTGGGACATAACCGCTAAGGAGCTCTTACTGTCTACATCAGCTCTGCAGTGATGAGCAGAGACAGAGATGCAACACTGCACAACGTTTGTGTAAATCTTGTGAATACGAGCTGAAAATAATAAAAATACTATACCTATCCTATGATTATGAAGATGGGGGTGGGTTGAAGTTAGTTTATATTGGATTATGGAGCTCTTATGTGTGATTTGGAAAATGTTCATTATATGAATATTAAATGTTCCATCTCTTCATTGAATACAATAAAGTCATTAAAGAATTATTAAGTTGGCTCATTTTTAAAAAATAAAAAATAATTTATTCAAAGGAGATGGTTGATTTTTACCAGCTAAGCCATAGTGGAATACGTATTTTCAGACAGTTTTGGTTAAACAGGAAAAAGCAGTTGATGTCAAGAATTAACACATGAACTTGCAAAATGCAAACAAAAAAAGCTAAATGTGTTTAACTTTTGTTACTGCAGGTGGAAGGAAAGCGTGTTCCCAGGGATGCCGGACATCCCTTCTACCCTTTCAATGACCCATATTGACAACTCACACTACAGCCTGAATTTGTGCCTTCAACAACCCCATCAACACACCTTCACCTTCCCACATAACCGATAAATGTTCCTGGGTCCTGCCATCGAAGTTTGTCTTTAGATTTTGTTCAATTCTGCACTTGCCGTTAGAGTAATTCAAGTTAATATTGGTGGTTGAGACTGAAAAACTGGTAACTGTAAAAACACCGTACAGTATGTGTTAATTTTTTAATAAACATTTTGTTACTTCCCTTGCAAGCGTTTATTTCACTGAATGATTATTGGCTTAAGCTGTCTCTTTAATATTATATCTTAGAAGAAAGTGCTTTTAAGATTCTGTTTGGTGTGTCCATTTAAACCCATTCATTTCATCTGGTCTACATGACCACCTCAATCATGCAACAAAAACAAGTCTGTATAATACAGTCAAGTAATTAATAGTAATTTGTGAATTGTGAGTGCAGTTCTACAAGAAGGCTGACATACACCCAACAACCTGTTTCACAAGCATGACATCCATGGTTTGCATGGGGTGAGCATTAAAACCAAATGCATCCTGATATAGAAGTAATGAAACTTAAATTTCATTAAAAACGCAGGCCATGAAACTAACTCCACATAAAAATTAAAGTTGAGAAATGTTCTGTAACTCCATGCCTTTTTTTTTTTTTAATTCTGTGACTTTGATGCCTCCTTTCTCCACCTATGACTCCAAATCACTGATGGTGTATGAATTCAAAAATCACATTCTTTGAAAACAGAAGTTGTCTAAATAACTATTAAGGCTATTAAATCTCTCACTTCTGATGAATTTGTCTACCTTCAGCATCAGCTTTCAACTTTGTTGCATTCTGTGTTAGTTACCTTAACTTGCAGGTGCTGTGGAGGTGTGCCCATCTTTACATTAGCAGACCACAGCCTTATAATGTCTACTCCAGTATTAAGAACCTAAAGTGATGGATTTGGCTGCCAGCTCTTGATTTTGACACTTGATATAAAATTCCACGCAGTGTTTTATGAATAATAGTCATTTTCCACTGAGAAGGGGAAAAAAAAGTTTTTAAAATGTGTATAAAAATGTCTTTAAAAATAAAGACACGATCCAGCTTCTGGTCCTTGCAATCACAGTGGTCACATACAATGGTCCTCTCTCATCTCCTGCAGTACCTCCTCTAAAGCTTCCTTCATTGTCAGTTTGGGAGATCTGTGCATGTGGATAAGCTGAAAACAGAGGGGAAAGTTTCACTAAGTCACGCTTTGACCAGTATTGTTTTGAAATTACTTTTGTGGAGATGAAAAATAAAAATAATGAGCTGGAAATTAGTACAATGAGTACACTTTAAATGTCTGTTATTTCCATTACTGAGTCAAAAAGCTACAGATAAGTGTTATTCACAGCCAGTGCGTGAGTATACTTTACCTTCTTGGTGTCCTCGAGAGTGGTATATCTGTAGTTTGGTGGTTCCAGACTCTGCACCAGGCTGGAGTGCAGGTGGCGGTTGCTTTCAATGAACCGCCTTGTCATGGCAAGCTGCTGTTTTAGCAGTTCATTGAGAACAAATACAGCTGGATTGAAGGTGCTGATTGCTGATGGAGAACCAAGGGATACACATTGCAGGGTTAAGTTGAAATATTTATGAATGTTTAAATGACAGTAACAAAAAATGTCTTTTAACTATTTAACTGATCTGGAAGGCACTGTCTCCGAGTATATCACCTATAGATGGCGCTACAGCTTCATAATTTTTTTTTTAAATGGCCCCACCACAGCCATCAGTATGACTCACTTGAAATTTGCCATCATCCTTGTACAAACCCTAATAATCCCTGAGAATTACCATCTGGATCCAGGTTTAAAAGATTTTCTGTTATCAGTGTGACAAATCCAAAATTTGACAACTTTCTAGTTTTCTTGACAAAGTGAAGAGTCTCAGTGAAAGTGTGTTTTCAGTGCCGTCTGTTAGTTAATCTGTCAGCAAGATCATGTGGAAAATGCCATCAAAAATCTTATTTTTGAAACATTTTGGAGAAAATCATGATCACTTTTTTTAACCAATGAGGAGCATAATTGGCCTGATGTACTAGTACACCCCAGGCTCTTAGTAGGTACACCTATGGTATGAATTTTAAAATAATACATCGCTTTGTTCTCATATTATTGCATTCATAAGATTTTCTGAAAACTTGACCTCTGACCTTGACTTTGAGGTCAATGTCACTGAGATTCAAACTCATCGAAGATTTTTTGTAGGTGTTTCTATGGTATGAGTTTGAAAACCCCTACAGCATGCCTGCCCGCCTGGCAGGGTGACAACAATACCCAATCAGACTTTTACAGCTGAGGGGTAAAAAAGCACGTGAAAGAGCAAAATTTGAAACATCGACCATGGGAAGAGTACATATGTTAAAAAATATAGAATGTTTTTTTTTATTATTTTGTATTTTATTTAGTTTTATTGGTTCTCACCTTCTACCATTTCTGCATTGAGGGTATGAGTGACCACTGGAGAAGGATTTATGTAGGTCATGCTCATCATAGGGTCCACAGCAGGAATATCTGAAAAAAATAAATAAATTAAAGCTCAATGCGATAAGACATAAGTTCTAGTTGCCCACTCAGAAAATGGGGACCTCTGGTTCACATCGGCATACATAATCATGGGCTCATTTATGTTAGTCCCTGTCAATCAACACCAACGTGAAACAGCGCTCAAGCTTCTCTTCTTTTGTGAAAAGAAGCTTCAGATATTCACTCATGAATTCATCTTAACTTGTATTGATTTCTGCAATTCACTGCTTTCGTCACTCATTAAATCTGCCTTCCAGTGCTCGCAGGCAATGCAAATGCCAAATGGCTGCTCCCGTGACACTTGTTGCATTAAGGATCCAATTTAAAATTCCTACCTACCTACAGAGTATTGCACAGCCAAGTTCACTCTTTATCTTGCTCACTCAAGTCCAACAACTCAAAATTATTCCTCGTTCTCTGCACATGCCTGAAGCCACGGAGCCTGACCTTTAAAATGCTCTGAAGTTTGTGGATTCTGTGGACTTTCTAAGTCAGCTTCAGACATATCAGTTTACTCTGGCATTTTAGTTACAGGATTTTAAAAAGTAAATAAGTATTTCTCTTAGATCCAAAGAACAATGCAAGATAAAGTTCAGATTAGCGCCTTCATACAAACAAGATCTCCTTTCACTTAATAAGATGATTTAAAGGAATTTTGGTGAGAAATGGTGTCTCTCTCACATCTTAGATAGACAAATACTATGTGTAGCAGACAAACCTGTTGGCCATGTTGAAGCCAGTGGACCAGAATGGGTCTGTACTGCAGTCTCTTTTAAAACCTTTCTGGCTGAAGTACGTCTCCTCGACTGTTGATATGAAGCCTGGCCCTCATGTAATAATGACGGTCTGGAGTCCTCACTTCGGCCTTGGCTGTTTGACTTGGAAGTGTGACTGCGATCTGAGGTCCGTGAGGTGGAGGAATGACTTGCTTCTGAGAAAGCTCTCGAATAATCATCTTCTGTCCTCCCACCAGACATGTCTGAATCCAAACCCCCATCTCTGACTTCTGACACCATCTTCTCTTCACCTCCATTTCTCTGGAGATCCTCTGACACTTGACTGGCACTGTAATCTGGCTCTGTTTTGCTCTCACTCTCAAAGTCACTTTGGTAATCCAGCAGCTGGTCTTGTTGCTGTTCCTCCTCGTGTAGCTGCTGTTTTCTGTCTGGAGATCCTGGAACAGGGCTACCCTGTTTCATGAAAGCAAAGATATCAGTCTAGGGAGTCCTTCAGAGAATTTAGAGATCTCAGACAAAGGGTCCCTTGAAGAATATTATACGTATACTAACAATCTGCCTTCACCTACATGCAAGGAAATTTGACAAACACAATAAAATGCCGTAAACAGTTGCTTTCTCCAGCTGAAGAGTATCTCAAAATGTAAGTTCATCCTGTCAAGAATAGGAGCATTACTACTGCCCCATTTATCTCCTTGAGACAGGATAACTAGAATTCGCTGTATATATCTCAGCAGAACAGCTGTCAGTTGGTTCACCTCCTTCAATTAAAGTCTGTAAACTGGACCACTCAACAGTATTTGTGTTGTTAGTATTTTTGGAGCATTTCTACTTTTTCTACTTGCGCACTTTATACAACATGTCTCATCAATTCATTTACATCAGCATGTTTTCTATGCCTAACTGCTTCTATCTAACATTCACACATCCACTCAAATTGCGGTTCAGTATCTTGCCCAAGGATACTTGGCAAGCAGACTGCAGCGACCAGGGATCGAACTAATAAATCTTTAGAATGTTTTTTGACCATTTTAGAGCAGAGAAAGAATCATATTTAAGATATGACAGAAAACACACTTATAATCATATATCACATGTAAATATCCAGATTATTGCACATATGTGTTTTAATGCTTGTGGTTATTAATGTGAGGCTTTAACACATGGCTGTTTTATGATGTAAGATTTTTTGGTTTCGTTATTAATGCAAATTTCAGTGCCCCACGCCAAGGAGAAAATGTCCTTGTGGACAGAATTTAGAGTCTCCAGCATTAATATCAGTGGCGTTACATCAACTTCAGGGTGTCGATTATCGTTCATCACTATCACAGACACAAGGATACAACTTTGCATACATACAGTTATTATCTTTTTCCGATTAGGATTTATTTAGTGTGTGCACTGTGGAATAATGTTTGCACATAACATCAGGAACCTGTGATTAATACCTGAGTCACAGCTCCTTGCGCTTTCTTTCTCACTATTTAATGCCGTAAGGAACATCAGGCAGTCAGTGAAATCACATCAAGAGCAATTTAAAATATTTCTTCCTTTTCTTTGACACTACTCTAGCTGGTGGCTCCCTAGGTGGCCGGCTATTCTTGTTATATAAACAACAAATCCAGTGTCTATAATAAAGTCTTTCTCATTAAACTCATTGTTTTTATTTTATGTTATTTAACCAAATTCTTTTGGTAATCATTGCTGCTCTTTGTCTGTGGCAGCAGCAGTCCTAACCCAACAGCAGACAGAGTAAGCAACAGCTAGGGATCATAGTGAGGCATTTACCTGGATGTTCCATTTGGAGCTGATGAGCAAATCAGAATTCTAATAATTTTAACTGCAATAATTATGTCTTGTGGTCCAAAACACACCTGTTTCCCCCTATCTGAAAAGATGATATTTTGATGATGTGTTCATAGCTTGTTTTGACTTTGTGTATAACATGTTTTCATCGATATAATGAGTGCAATTCAACAAATATTTCCTTTAAAGTGGACCTGCTATGCTCTTTTCTTTCATGCATTTACCATTATAGTGACTGACATTCATTTTAAAAATGCTCAAAGTTTAGTCAGGTCATATGTGCAAGTCATCTATGCGGGCCAAAAACTCAAGTGTAGTCTTATATGGTCATCTCTGGCACACAGCTGTGTGGAAGAAGCCCAAGCCACCTACTGCTCAAATCATGAGTTTATGAGGGGTAGCCAGTCAGAGCAGAGTTGGTTGGATGGGTTTTTTTCAGAGTGAGTATGAACAGAGGGGGCTGCACCAAGCCACAGATATGATGAGTCGAAGATAAATATTTTGAACTCTGAATCATGCAAAGCTACTCTGGCAGAGTTCAAGAATACAAATATGGTGCTATAAATGAGACTAATAGGTCCTCTTTAAATTATGCTACACTGAATGGCAAACTTTCTCCTTTCTTCTTCACTTTATACTTGTTTAGAACTAATTCCTGTCATTTCCCACCTGTTTTCTTGGCGTTTCTGCATTAAATTCAAGGCGAGCAGGTGCAAGGTCATCCAGTGTCATCACATTAATCTTGAAGTCTGCAGAAACATAAAACCACAATGACAGAATTTAGAGTGTATATTCACGTAGCCGACTGTAACATGTTACTCAGTTTATAGCTGCTAGCAGTGCAACGCATAAGGCTACAAAAAGACACTAAAAACACCTGATGATTAAAAACTGAAAACTGAATATTGAAAGAGGCTAACTTGTAAATTGAGACAATCTCATAAAACTGGTTTATGTGACAAACTGGAACATATCGCGCGTCAGGGTACTAGAAATAAAGCTCAGGTCACTATGACTGCCAGTAGCATACTGCTCCAACAGTATCAATTACTGGTAAAGATACATTTATTATGAATATTATCAATATGTCTTTGGGCCTAGAAGTTGTACCTCCCATGTGGTAATGACAGGGACACTAGATCACAGTTATTAAACCAAACTATTACATTATTTGTACATTTACACAGCGCTTCACTAAATAGGAATAGTTAAAAAAGAACTATCTATACATATATACTTTTAAAAAAGAATATCCCAAAACACAGTCTAAACTAAGTTAATTCTTTGCACGTTAAACTGTAGTAATTTTTAAAAAAAAAACTGTGTGTTTTGAGGGAATAACTGATGATGCTGCAAATATGGACATGCTTGAAAGACGGATGGTTTAACTAATACCCGTGTTTGCCATTGTGCATCAGAAGATAAAATCTATTCTTTTTCTGTTGTTATCAAATTAATCCACTATCAAATGCAGCAGCTTGTTAAACCTCACAGTGGCTCGATACAATAAAAAGGTTCTCGAGACACTGATAATACATGCTTTATTCCCCTTTTTCCCTCTGAAAGCACAAATGTTGTTTTCTGCCTTCATGAAAAGCTTTCCAAGAACTGCCAAACAAATTAGATTCATCCTGTGAGTTCATTTTGTCATTAATAATTTTTCTTCAAGTATAACATTACTTCAATATTGAACAGAAGAATGACCACACTGTAACCTTCTTTTATACGAGCAGTAATGAGATGTTCATTTGGACATTAGTGATTTTATTTCAGATATAAAGTCATTAATGTACAAAGGAATGAGCGCCATGTTGCCCTCTCTTTCATAGGAGTGATCAATACATCATACTCCTAGATTGCTATTAATAGTTAAACACAAAGAACACAGCTGAGTCCAATCAACTCTTGAACACTAGGACTAAATGCATTTGATGAGCACCTCTCACCTTCAGAAGAAACTGAACTCATCTCACTGAGTGGGCGTTCAGATCCCGTCTCCACGGGGAAAAGCTCGTCCAGAGAGAGCACTTCACTGCGTCCTGAGAGGGAGGACAGGGATCGCTGTGGGCTTTCTGGCCTATAGGAGGTGCCCGGTCTTTCTGGAGGATGTGGGGAGGAGACACGGGGTGGAGAGGGAGAAGAAGAGAGCACAGAGGGGCTGAAGCGGGCCTGGGCATGGCCAGTGAATCGGAAAGGAGAACTCCGGTTAGAAGGAGAAGCAGAGGAGCGAGGTGGTGCTGTGTTGGAGGGTGGTGAAGGAATTACTTCGGCAGTAAGTGGAGTGGAGTGAACTTCATGACTGCTTTTGAGGAATACCTGTATGAGTAGAAAGCACAGCTGCTTTGAGCTGATAAAACGGTGTCTCTGAGCCATCAAAGTGAAAACATTATCAGGTTTTCACTGTAACCCTTAAAGTGCAGGTTGCAGGAAAACAGCCTGATGTCTTAACCACGTACATGTCTGGCATGATTAACAACCACTGTGTGAATGTGGCTTGTCATTATTTCCACAATGAAAGTCTGTCATGCATAAAAGTCTGTCTATTATGTTAAAATGATTTAGCTCTGCCTTCGTAATCATTCAATTTAGACAATTTCCAATTTCCTGTAATAAACAACTTTTTCTTTTATTAAAACTGGGTTCAAAATGTTTCTTTTTCTTATTAAAACTGTTTTCATGCCTATCAGAATGATGCTGTCAGTTTATAGGCTGTAAGTACTGGGAGTGAACCAAGCAAAAAAACCACCCAAGTGTACCTTATCTGACTTTTTCATGGAGGAAGGTCTCCCAGGTCTTAAGAAGCTATAGTCTGTCGAGTCCAGCGAGTCTCCAAGCAGTTTCTTCATGTCTTCTTCATCACTTTCCAGACTGACACCACTCGTTAGTTTAACTGACTTTGTCTCCAAACGCTCTGAAGATGCTACACGATCTGCTGCTCTGGACCTGACTCTCACACTAACATCTACACTTTTTGGAGCCATAGTAAGAGATGTATTAGTGTTTTCAAGAGCTCCAGCTGCTTTCTTCTTAAGGAAACGGGTTCCCCTCAGGCTCTGGTCACTGCTAGACTGTACAGACTGTTGCACAGATGTCTCTGGGGTTTGGGTGACTCTTGCTGGTGCTGATGATGACACTCCCAAATCCGAAGTCAGAATGAGGGCAGATTTTGTCTCCTGTCTGGCCTGATCCTGCGCCTGCTTGCGGCTCCGGATGCGACTCTCAATTTCAGCCAGTCTAGTCAAGGATGCAGTCTGAGTGGCACGCCGTGAAGATGATGCATTTCTGACCAGCGATATTAAAATAGGTAACTTCACATCAGAAAACGTTTTATTCTTTGTGCAAATTAATAACCACATTTTTATATGTTGAATCTTACCTTGATTCAGATTCAGGGTGCATTTGGTCCCTGTTGACGGGTGACTGGCTGCTGTTTGTTGGTGGTGGAGCCTTCTTCAAAAACCTGCTTCCTCCTCCCAGAGAGCTCTGCGGCCTGAGACCCTAACCAAAAAATTATAAATTAATTAATTAATAAAAAATTTATACAATTCATGTAAAGTTGGATTTACTGGGTTCAACAACACTAATGTGTAGTCTTCCATTATTGAGCAACAGCAACAATTAGCAGTTACCTTGTTTGAATCCAGTTCTCTTCCATGGTTCTTTTCAGCATCCGTAGCTTTAACATCCCCTCCAGACTCAGGAGCTGAACTGACTGAGGACAAGTCGCTCAGATCTGGGAATAATTTGTGTGTTTCGGGGGGAGCAGATCTGGGTTTGAAAGATTCACCTACAGAAACCTACAAAGAAACAGATTATATTTATGTAAGAAGTGCTTTAAGATTTAATCACTGTAGTACCTCATTCTGCTCTTACATGTGAATTATACTTCAGAGTCACGACTTGAATGACATCTCTATCAAACCTCACTCTGGATCTCACTGGGAAGCAACTTCTGGCATGACCAGTCATGGAAGCTCCAGTACCACCACATCTGTCACCAATCACTTGAAGGATACGGGGTCCCCTGACCCCTTAACTGGCCCCACACCAAGCATTCTCATTCTCTAAGAGCTCCTCAGCAGTCCTGGACCAGGATAATTCAATTAATCTGTTTATTGACACAGCCATTAAGGTAGTCCGAATGTGGGTTTTACTGGTTTTCAGGAACATCTTTTACAATGTAATTATATATTTTTGTCAAGGAAATATCTTGTTATAATAGCAGCTGTTGTGTTGCTGCAAACTGCATGTTAAAAAAAACTAGCTAGACAAGTAGCTTGTGGTTTGTGTTTGTGGCTATTGCTAGTTGTCAAATCTAACCTTTGGTAATCATGGATATTGGCTCCTCTCAGGGTAACGCCAGTGGCGGCAAGGTTAAGGATGTCGTGTCCCACCCTTGCCCAGGTGTCACCTACTTTCCCTTGACCATCTCTGAGAAAACCCCCCACCCCTTCTTCATTGCCTGTACGGCAATCAGGGGGGAGGAGAGGGATGTGTAAGACAGAAAAATATTGCCCACTCGCCAGGCACCCATCAAGCAGCTCATGACTGCTGTCCCAGTGTGTATAAAGAAGATGAGCCATTACTAAACATTTTCCTCAAATTTTGGGGCTCACTTTTTAGCGTGGAGCAGTCAGTGGCATTTCATCTCTATCTGAACAGACGTTCACTTGTGTCAGTGGGACCAAACCTTCCAGGTAAGATGGAGTATTTCACAGCCTCCATGTACCAAAAGGTTTATAAATCAGAAGCGCAGTCAATATAAAATCTGAATGTGGTCATCCTGCTCTCAGCCTACCAAGCTGAGCTGTTTCAGGACATGGGCCCCCTGCTGGATAAGGGCTCAATCAAGGCTCAATCTCTCCAGCCTTCCTGGCCAAGACAAGGTCATTATGAATTCTCCATATAAGCCATCACGAGCTAGGGGATCGTTTGAGGAGGCACTAACTCCTATGCAGCAGGTTAGCGACCTGAGGAAGAAGCAGGGTGAAGCTTTTGACCTCTGGCTTTCCCATAAAACCACGCCACACCAGCCTCCGCCTACCTGCCCAGGCAGCAAGAGGATGTAAGGTAGGCTTCAAAGGTCCTACTTAGCAGCTATCGAAGCAGCAGGTGCCTCACCAGCAGCGTCCATCCAGGCAGAATGAGAAGGCATCATACCTTCTATATGAATACTATATAATCCATTGTTTAGTGATAGATAGATACATACATAGAATAAAGCTGGTCTTTAGGAAAGATTAAAGATTCCATCAAAATATGAAAGACTTAAAATTACACAAATCAAATAATTATTTAAAGAGCTCAAATGCATTTATAGTATCTCACAAGAAATATCTCACAAGAAATACTTCTTTAGAAAATCTGGTAAATTTCTACAAGAGCACCACTGAGAATGTCACATTGAAGTGTTGCTATTGAAAGGAAGGACCTGCATCACACGGTAAGCACAGCTCAGTGGGACAAAACTCCTGGACCTGAATAGCAGCAGAACAGAGGGCCAGGAGTGAAAATACCACCCACCGCGTTCACAGCCTGTTTGAACCACTGCTGTAAACTAGTATCAACAAGCTGAGAAACAACCTCTATGACACTCCATTTTTCTGCTCCATTAAAGCACTGGTAACAAGGAGTAGAACTACACCCACACAATCTGCAATTTACATACATACCGCCCTCAGAGATGTGAACTGCAATGCAAAACCACTTTACAACCTCTATTTGATCATTTTCATCAAAATTATACATTTTTATCTAGATTTAACTTATTTGTTTATTCATATCTGCAGTACGGGGGGCCCACAGGGAACGGTTCTGGCTCCGTTCCTCTTCACCATCTACACTGCAGACTTCTCCCACAACTCCACCCAGTGCTTCCTGCAGAAGTTCTCTGATGACTCGGCCTCATCACTGATGGGGACGACAAGGAGTACAGAGGACTGACCCAAGACTGTGGACTGGTGCCAGCTGAACTACCTCCAGATCAACACCAGTAAAACCAAGGAGCTGGTGGTGGCACAAACATCCTCCACTGCAACCACTGAACATCCAAGGTATGGACATTGAGGCTGTGGACAGCTACAGGTACCTTGGTGTTCATCTGAACAACAAATTGGACTGGACTCATAACTCAGACGCCCTCTACAGGAAAGGGCAGAGCAGACGGTACCTGCTGCGGAGACTCAGGTCGTTTGGATTGAAGGGCCCACTCCTGAAGACCTTCTATGCCTCTGTGGTGGCCTCAGCTATCTTTTACAGTGTGGTCTGCTGGGGTGGCAACATCTCTGCCGGGAACAGGAAGAGACTGAACAGGCTGATCCGCAGGGCTAGCTCTGTTCTAGGATGCCCTCTGGACCCAGTGGAGGTGGTAAGTGACAGGAGAATGGTGGCTAAGCTGCCATCCCTGATGGACAACATCTCCCACCCCATGCAGGAGACTCTGACAGCACTGAGCAGCCACTCCTTCAGTGGCTGCGGCACACACGGTGTGGGACAGAGAGATTTCAAAGGTCTTTCCTCCCCACTGCTGTCAGACTCCACAACAAAGACTCCAACTGATCAAACACACACACCCACACATGTGCAATAACACTAAGTGCAATACTCTTTTTCTGACAAAGTTGTATTTTTACTGTTGTATACAGCATTTGTATTCTATTTTTATCCTATTGTATATTTTATTCTATGTATTCTACTGTACATAGTGTTTTATTTTATTCTCTTCTGTACAGTTGTGTACAGTATTTTATTTATTCTTATTATATTCAAATTTTTTGCTATATAACTTTTGCACTGTCCACTTCCTGCTGTGACAAAACAAATTTCCCACGTGTGGGACTAATAAAGGTTATATTATCTTACATGCCAAATTTCATTGCATCAGAGTAAAGTGACAATAAAGATTCTGACATTATTGTTACCAAACGTAACGCAAGAAAACAAATTAAATTATTTCATCGCTTTTAACTATGATGCTGAAGAATTTCAAACTTAATTTTACCACAGACAAGGTAACTTTCCCGTGTAAGAACAGACAGCTCTTAAAAAGGGGGGGAGGCGACAGCTAAAGAAAACTCGGTACATACCCGTGTTTTGGATGAGGACTCTTGCCTGGAGCCCTGAGCGTCTCCTCCGTAGCTCCGCTTTGCGGACAGCAACGCCTGGGCTCGATCCACAGCGGAGTTTCGGCCGCCTAGTTTCCACATTTTTAAAACACTCACTTTCTGGCAAACTGCTCCTTGATACAGTTCGATATGTAATATCACATGTTTTGTACGCAATTTCCACAGTAGCTAACCCATGTTATCCTGCATACGAGAGACTACTGTTGACTAGCAAGTAGCTAAAGCTAAAACTTCTAACTGCACAAAGAAAATTCGACATAGACTCACTTAGATGCCTTTCCTGTCAGTATAGTTAATTATCAATTATGCAACATTCAGGAGTTCCCAATTAAACTACATTATTTCCGTATCCCACCTACTACGTAAACGAGTATGAGTTAGAAGCGTCTGTTGTTTCCATGGAAGAGCTTCCGCCTCCGTCTTCTTCTTCTTGGTAGTAAGAAAGTTCTCCTTGGAGCGCCACCTACAGTTCAGTACAGAAGCTACGTGTATGTGTCCTACATGGGCACCGTTATGTTTTTTTTTTTCATTCAGTCCATTTTTATCTCTGCACTTTAGTCAAAATTAAATCTAAGCTTTGCTATTTTATGTTTACTTTAATTATATTTAAAGCTATTTGGCTGCTATGTTTTATTCATTATCAAAGAAGGTTCGTAATTTGCGATCTATTCTGTATACCTCTGTGTCCAAGCATGCGCCCATTTCCCTCCATTCCCCCCATTCCACATTAGTATTGTTTTGTTGGTAATAATAGTAAGTTAAACTAGTTTAGTTATTATTCTATAATTCCACAAATACTACAAAAATCATGGTAGAATGGCAAGAAAATGCAAAATGGAAATAGTAATATCTTAAACAGACTGTAGAGGTAACCCTGGCACTGTGCGATCCAGCAGGTAAATGTGAGTCTTTATGATGAGCATGTTTAATTGTACACCAAATTTAATATGCGCTGATTTTAAAACACGCGATAGCAGAGGATGGTTTCGATCCATCGACCTCTGGGTTATGGGCCCAGCACGCTTCCGCTGCGCCACTCTGCTATACGAAGGTGGCTATCCGATTAAGCAATATTAACAGGCTTTAGTATATTGTGTGATCTGAATTGCTGTTAATTAAGAAAATATATAGTCTCTCTGTCTATACATATGATTACATATTTTCGCTGCTAATATGAAAGATAGAATTTTTTTTACATCGTGCTCTTATGTCAGAGTTTTCAAGCGATCAATAGCAGCAAGACAAAGACAAAAAATCGTTAACAACTGCTTTGTGTTTATTGAGTTTCTACTAATTATTTTCAAATGTTGTAAGGCGACTATCAGAAGTTTTGAGATAATCTTTTTTGTATTATGAGACAAAGGGGCAATTTAAAAGGAATTCAATTAAATGCACGCATTTTTCTATGGATATTTCGGAATAGCTTCACAGATGCTGCTGAATTGTGCAAATAAACTAAACAAACAGATCGATATATGAAGTACCTGCATCTGGCTGCCTGCAGTGGTTCAGTGCAGATGACACTAAGATGTTCCAGGTTTTTCATTATTTATTTATTTTTTTGCCTTCTTCTGGCTTCTCACATCCCGGAGATAAACACAGTCTGTCTTTTTCACTTTTTCCTGCCCTGCGTCAGATTGTGGCAGCATAAAAGTCAGACAGCTGACAGGAAATGCTGTTTCTGGATAATAGAGTCTATTTTTGTATGCTCATAGAAGCAAGACAACAGAGCAAATCAGGCAGGAGTGATGACAGATTTGACCTTAGTGAAGTGAGTACATACATTAAAAGGAGGATCTGGGGTAAAGTGGGTTGCCGATACAGCATAACAGCATTGTAGGCTAAAGAGTTAAAAATATCACACCCTATATGAGCCTATAATTGCCAGCTGTTTAGAAGGGAATTATGTGACATAGCACTGAAGTGAACTGCTGGGATTGCAGTTGAATGTCGCCATATAATTTGCTGGTGAGCTCAGGTAAGGTCAACACCTCTTGTTCTTCGGTCCTTAAACTATTTCTAACCAGTTTTTGCAAGTGTGGCTTAGACAGGCCAACGTTTGCGGAGTGCTGGTGTCTTGATGGTGGAGATTGTCCCTAGGTCTGTAACAATGCTTGACTCAGCTGTGAAATCTTCCAGTTTATTTCAGCAGTGTCTTTCTTATTAATGTGGCTCTATCTGCCTCTATGATTATGATAACTTTTCCCTCACTTTTTACTTAATGTAAGACCAACGTAGTTCATGTGTGGCGTGTAAAGAGGTGAGTACTCAGCATAGGTAATTCTTGAGAGATCAAACACCAGTTTCGGGATGCCAGTGTTCAAGGCGCAAAGTCAGTAGCTGGACTTCTACGGCTTGAGTTTCTCTCCTATCACAATGTAGAGATTTTTCTAACTCTTGTTCCAACTCAGCAGTTCATTGAGCTGAGCTGAGTTTCAGGCTGACAGAACCACAGTAATTAAAAGCAAGTAATGCTACTGATTAACTCACATCAGTCCCTGTGATTGATATTACCCCTGCTCTACAGTTGAGCTGTTCTCAGTATTTAGATTAGTTGAATCCCGTTGCATAAGCAGACTGAGAACACACAAAACTGATGCAGCACACAGGTGGAAGACTTTTTCCATCCTGTAATTCTGCCTACACATGTCCTTCTATGTGTTAAATCAGTTAGCAAAGTCACTACTTACGTCTAAAAGGCCACACATTTTATAACCTCAATCAAAGAATGGCCGTCAGGACAAAACAGAACTTGCTGTTGCAAAGTCTTTGTAATGATGGGATACCTATAGCACTGGAAAGGACTGAAAAAGAGCAGTACTGACTGTCTGGTCAGAACACAAAAATAGTCTCCCCATCTCTTCCTTTGTTTGTTTCATTGTGGTGTTACTAGGAGAACATTTATTGAAATGACTCACGCCTCTCCTTAAATTCATTAGATCCACTTATTGGATAAGTGCTATGCCAGAGAGCAGTGCCATCCCACACATCCATCCATCCAGTGTGCTGACCTGCCACAAGTCATTTACAAATTACACCATGGCACTATAAGTTCATTCAGTCCTACACACACCATACTGTCTTTATGAATCAGTGTTCTATATCTGATACAGCAGCTCCTCAGTCCTGCGTTATTGCTTCCTTTCCAACTTTCTTTTTGCTTAAGCAGAATTTCACATTTCATTGTTTATTTTCATCATCATTGTATTACTTAACCATCTGCGTGTGGCTGGAAATTTAAAGTGCTGTGAGTTCAAATCGTGTCTCTGTACACTGCCAATACTGATATAATTTCATGGAGAGGCCTCTTTCAACTTCTTGAGATTTTGTTGTCATCATTCGCTACGATTGGCTCATCTGTTTCGAAACAATGAAACCAGTGATGGATTGAATTTGAATTCCCCGTCAGACTGAAATTTTACACTGTTCGAGAAATAAGCAGAAAGATCATTTTTATGGAACACTTCAGGTTAATGCTATTACTTAAATAAGATTGAAGATGAAACCTTTTCCCTTGGTAGTTTTGCAGTCTGCATAAATGATCAAACTAGCGCTTCCTGCAGGAGTAAACCTCAGGAACAAGAG
>NW_005187424.1:4377045-4377941 GCF_000239375.1 Pundamilia nyererei | reverse complement strand
GAAATCACCAATTAAATTTACTCCAGGTAAGAGTCGATAAGCAGATAAGCAGCAGACACATCAACATTAATTGTCTGGAATAGACTGTGGCAATCAGGCAAAATAAATAAAAAAATAAATAAAAGGGACACCATGAGGTGAACACTACACCAGTGAAAATGGTCTAATGAGCCGAAATTGTTGTATTTGTAAGACACAGAGAGGATGAAGATGGTAGTGTGGCTTTTGCATTGAAGCCTGGATGAAGAGGCTCAAGTTTGACTGCTTTAAAAATAAAAACATTTGTGGCTACATTTGAACTGTTTTGCACAAATTTCATATCCATACACATACATTTAGGTATAACTTGAAACCATGAACTACTACTAAAATATGCGCTTGGATTGCAGAGGACCAAGAGTTTGCTGGAAAGACATTTGGAGTCTTGATGGTGCTGTTGCAAATGTAAAGAGCGGGGCTCTCTTCTGACATGTGGTTTGATATGAATGACTCATAAAAACATCCTATAATAGGGAGTAAATTACCAGTGAAACTCCAACAGCAGCTCCGGTGCTTCAAACTATAAAATATTCACGATGAGCATTGAAAAAAAGTATGTTGAAAAAAAAGTGTAGTAAGTTCAAAGCTAAAAGCAACAAACAGTATGCACACACAAACACACACATATAGCTTCATAATCTTTAATAACTTATTTATCAGTAATAGGCACTTGAGCTGCCAAACATTTTTCTGTAAGTACATTTCAACAATAAGAACGATTTATTGTAATGAGGTCATTAATAAGCCTGACATCTATCATTTAAATAAACTGAGCAGTTGCATTAACATGAAAACCCACAACTACAACATAAAGCTGATTTATTTTTCTTTCTTTCTTTCTTTCTTTCTTTCTTTCT
>NW_005187424.1:4373220-4375621 GCF_000239375.1 Pundamilia nyererei | reverse complement strand
TGAGTGTTATGTGTCAATGTTCCATGAGAGAAATTGGCATAAAAGTAACCCATGTGTGAAAGACAAAAACCATTTTAAGAGATTGACAAAGCCAGTAATGTTACCTGTCACATGCTTAAAAGGACTTACAAATAAAAAATGTCTAAAATGTGTAAAAAAAAAAAAAGGCAGACAGGATTCGGTAGCAGAGATGCTTCGGGTTCATTTTAACTCAGAGTTCAAGCCCTCTCTTTATTGAATGTCTCTTCACACTGTGCTCACTGTGTTTAGAGCCACTGTGTTAAATGAGAAGAAATGGCTCAAATAAATCAAACACACAGCATGTGGGCAAACTCAGTGCGCCCCTCGCCCCCACCCCAAACCCCCCGTTATTTGAATGAGTCAATGAGTTTGTTTGTTTTTTCTCCCCTCAAGGTCCATGTTGGGGTTACTTATCATTTAAAGAAATTTTTTAGAAGTAAGCTCATCCATCTAAAGCCATTTCAAACTGTGGATTTTAAATAATGTGCAATCAACATTTTTCAGTAAATATATTCTTTTGAATACTCACTGCTGGTGATTTGCCAGCATACAAATATTCAACTATCCATAAAGTAGCAGGCTGTAATTGTACTGTTTAGTTGTATTCCTTCAAGCAGACGCTAACGCCTTTTGGGACAGGCAGCAAAATAATGATTTCCAATCAGAGGTTTTGCTGTCTCTGTTGATTAAGTGGAACAATAACTTCTGGGTTTCAGTGCAACAAATAATAGTTGTGACTCTTCAAACTAAAAGTAATACATGCAAAAGGTTGCGCCATCAAAATCACATTTGCATCTTTGGCTACATTTTTAATCAGCTGAAACCTTTTCAGTTTGTTCTTTTTCTAAAGCAGGAAAAATTTGTCTCAGGGCTCAAACAGAAATGTTTGCATTTGTGTTCTGTTGAATCAAACATGACAAAATGTAACTATGTGGAGATCAAACTTCAGCTCAGCCTGGATTGTTATAATGCAGAAAACTATAGTGGAGTGGTGTCAGGTAGGCGGCCAAGAAACACCAAGAAATAACTCTGGCTAAGCAGGACCCTCCACTTTGACAGACGTAACCGTAGCCAAGAAACAACGTTGGAAAAGGCGGTCAGGGTCCGGGGGTTGGTTGTCACAGTCCAGCCTGCCTCTCAGGAAATGTTTCCTGAGGCCTTGGGGACCAGGTGGGACACTGCTGTTACTGGGCCCTGGTGCTTGTGGGCTAGATGTAGAACCTGGAAGAAGAAGTTCACGGACAAGAGAAGAAAAGATAAGGCTTGTGGTTCCACTTAGTACCATTTACTATGATAACGCTGATGATATCTGTAAAGTGAAATCAGAGATTACCTGTTCACCAGGGAAACAAAAACTAACACAAGATCACACTTTCAGCATGATGAGGTAACTGTCCATAATATTGCATGGCTACTGGCTGTCAACAAGAATGACCAAAATGCATGATCATTTAGACAATCTTTATTTAAGCATCAGTTTTCTAAGTGATCCACTTTAGGGTCATGAGGGTGCTGGAGCCTACAAAGAGCAAGATGCCCAGGACAGATCACCAGTCTTTAGAATCACCCATTAACCCAGCATTCATGCCAGATTACCCGACATGGGAGGGAGAACATTCAAACTTTACACAGAAGTGGAGTTTTTTTGTTGGATATTGCAAATTCATGTGTTTTCTTTGCTATTTATGTGACACAGCATGTGAAAAGCCAACCAAAGACATGTTTGTTATCCTAACTTCAAATTTTATTTGTTACATACACATTTCGCAGTACAACATGCAGTGAAATGCTTGTCCAAGCAGACAGGCTGCAGGCGAGGCTACGCCATCTCAGGTCTACCCAGTTGCTGTAGAGATCGTTGTGTGTTAACGCAGTGTGCCAAACTGGCAACAACTTCACTGTCCACAATCACTCTCACAGCTATGTCAGAAAAATATGGCTAACTGAACACTTGATGACGCATAAAGTGCAAATAAACAGCACATTATTTTGTCTCAGATATTCCCCTGCTCAGCACAGGCACAGGAGTAACCTGTTGAGTCAGCCAGACAACTTTAACACTATGTGAGTTGTGATCAGTGGACTGTTTCTTGATAACCCAGTGGCATTTGTAATTAGAAGTTTGATCATTTACAAATGTGTTACAAGTTACTATTTATCTCTTTGCACTGTTACTAAACCACAGTAATTCAAAGAGTTTACATAGTGTGACATCTTCAAGTTACAAATTTACAGAAAATAAAGAAAGAAATCTGTTTTCACATGACTTAAAAAAATTAATACATTGTGGACTTCAACCTTGGCTAATGATAAATTACCAGAGAGTATTGGGAACATCTTAATCCCCCATCTCACCCCTTAATGTTAATCTTGTTTGAAA
>NW_005187424.1:4370357-4371403 GCF_000239375.1 Pundamilia nyererei | reverse complement strand
CTGCTCTAAAACATTTCAAACACAGCTCCACCAAATGTAATTTTCTGCAAACATTTTTTATCTAGTACAAGGCTGCCTCTCCACTCAGCAACAAAGTTCGGCTGTCTTGTCAAAGAAGGTTTTCCAGTTTTTTTTGAAAGGAAATCATATCAGGTTCTTTTAGCATTCCTAAATGGCGTGTTCTTGGTTTTTCATTCAAAATACTTCTTTGGAGTAGCACACTGTAAAGGTCACAAATTTGAGATAAAACTTTTGAAAATTCAACTGTAACATCCACCCACACTCTGTGGCTGATGCATTCTACAGTTTAATGCTTCAGTAATTAAGAAAAAAAGCAAAATGTTTTGTTTCCAGATCAAGAAACGATCCAAAGCAAAGCATCTCTCATTGGTTGTGTAGTAATAACTTTTGTGCTTATGAATATATTCATCAGAAGTCTTTTGGGATTTTTTCTTGCTCATCAAGTACATTAATAATGTCTATAATAAAACTAAAAGACTGGCCATAAACCAAGGCAAGGCAAGAAATTAGCATTATTTTAATAATAAATAGAGAAGATACCAATTGACGTATTTCAGAACCTTTGGCTCTGACTTTGTCAGAGGCCCAGTTCTACTTAACTCTGTGTATTTTATTGATATGTTAGCAGAAAGTTTAACTCTGTACCTGGTGCTCGCAGCGGCAGTCCATTGTCCAGACCTCTGGGTTTGGTGGTGATGAACAGATAGCAGAGGACACACAGAGTGATGATGAAGGCGAGAAGAACCACAGCTGCTATTGAGAGACCCATGAGGGCTCCGAGACTAGAAGACACAGAACAAAGACACACCAGAAAAACACTTCCTGGTTACTGTAGCTCAGAGAGGTAACAATATTGCTGATGGCTAGAAATGTACAGGATGAACAACATCAGGCTGTCAATTTTGGCTCATCCATGGTTACCCAGTTCACACAAACTACCAGACTACTTATTTTGTTGGCCAGTCCTGGTTACAAATTTTGCCATTGTGCTCATATGAGAGGAAAGTTAAACAAAATGCAAACTC
>NW_005187424.1:4348705-4362422 GCF_000239375.1 Pundamilia nyererei | reverse complement strand
AAAAAAAAGAAAAGAAAAACCAATAATAGCCTCCCCATGTCATGACTGAGGGTCTAAGACCCTGAGTTTTACATTTTTAGACTTCTTATCTTGCACTCCAGTGGACTTCAGGTAGCATGAATGAATCATTTGGCTTCAACGCTATGGTTCATAACTCTTACACTACTGACATATCCCATAATTTTTTTCAATGCTCCTTAAGTAAATCAATGTTGTCCCTTTTGTCTTTTCTATTTGTGCTCTACTTCCAGTAGTACAGGATGTTTTTCTTAGTGAATGGAGTGATTCTCCTTTATTTTTTTGGCCTTCTTCTTAATGCATTCTGTTAAGGACTTATTGAACCTATTATTAAACCTATTGCATTAAACCTATGAGACACAAGCAGAGTGAAAAAAGGACTAATTCTGAGAAACAGCAAATGCAATAAAATTCACTAATTCAGAATACATGTAGCCTCTGCTTATGCACGCTATAAAGCAGTGACTCTGAATCTCAAACTTAACCTCACAGCACTGTTAATATCAGTACCATGGTTAATAATAATGGATTGGATTTCTATAGCAGTTTTTAAGGCACCCAAAGCGCTTTACAATGCCACTATTCATTCACTCTCACACACTGGTGGAGGCGAGCTACAGTTGTAGCCACAGCTGCCCTGGGGCAGACTGACAGAAGTGAGGCTGCCATATTGCGCCTCACACCAGTAGGCGGTAGGGTAAAGTGTCTTGCCCAAGAACACAACGACCAGGACACAGAGCCCAGGGATCCAACCGGCGACCTTCCGGTTAAGGATGCGCGTCCCAACCCCCTGAGCCACGGTCGCCCCTGGTTAAAACCAGTTATGAGGTTACTGAGGTCTGGACCTCACAATGAAACTTTCCGCAGTAAAAACTGCCGTGAGGCGTTGACTTTGATGGAAAATATGACCTTATAGCTCATGAAAATCAGAAATACAATGTCTTAAATTATGAGAATAATTCCTTAAGATCATAAGACCAAAATGTCCAACATCAGAAATGTATATGCATTTATACAGGCAATACTTCGCTTGGGCTTCTTTTTCACAAATTATTTGTGGCAGTTCTGAGGTGTTACTGAACCTCAGGTTAAATTGATAAGGTACCAGCCTTCAGCTCGTCTACATTTATGAGTCAGGTGTTTTTCATCTTCCTTTTAACAATACCCCACAGAGAATCGAAAGGGTTCAGGTCCTGCTACTTGGCTGGCCATGCACAAGCACAGTAATAACATGGTCAGCAATGGCTGGAAATGTCACACTGGACTTCAAACAGCTTAGATTCAGTGCCTTTTCCTCCAGACTCTAGGATTTCCAAATTTAATCAGCCTGCCCAAATTCTTGAATAGATTTTTCTTGACAATTCTCAAAGCTGCGGTCTTTCCTGTAGCTTTTGTACATTTTCCTACCAACGTTCCATTAATGTGTTTCAATACAGCACTCCACAAACAGCTAGCCTTTTCAGCAATGACCTTCTGTGGCTTACCCCCCGCCCCCACCCCTGCAGAGCGTGTCAGTGAGCATTAAATAATTAACTGAAAGATTCTAATGTTTACCTCTGCCGATCCATAGAAGCCTCACCCACCTTTTGTCCAAACTGTCTGTTTATTAGTAGCAGCCAGTCAGAGTAAGGCCTTAAAGGGGGGAGGAGCTAAAATGGCTCATTGCAGACAAACGTCGAACGGAAAGGCAGCATCAAACCCAAGAGTGCAAGAAGGAAAATGTGGAGTTGAAAATTAGCATCATATGTCCCCTTTAAGTTTGTTTTTATTTATGTTAGTTAATGGCGTAGCAGGAACTCACAAAATGTGTGGGATTGCACGTGTTGCCCACCCACCAGGCTCTAGCAGCAAATCACCACTGGAAGGTGGCAGTGACATTTTATTTAATATTTGGGAGATGCGTTTTCCATGTTAATGTAAAATGTATTAATGCAAAATCCACATGTTAAACCCGGTTTTGATGCAGAGTCAAATAGAAATAATAATTTTTTTTTAAAAAGAGCTGCCTCTAACGCAAGGATGTCAAACTCTTTTTGCACAGTGGCCCACATACAGCTCACTTTGATATTAGGTGGGCTGGACTTAAGCTCAAAGGGAAACTCCCCTTTCTCTCGGTGTACGGAGGTTTAACTGCACTTTAATCTCTGAGACATCGCAATATAAGAAAAAGAAGTCAACAGAAGTGCAGTCTCAACTGTATGATAAAGAAATGCTGTTTTAGTTGATATAATTAATCTGTCTGTGCAACTCTTTGGGCTTCAACTGAAATCAATGTGTAGAGAAAAGGTTCTGGTAGTTCATTTATTGAAGCAAATGATTTATGTAAATATTTATATATTTTATTTATTTACAGTGGGGCAAAAAAGTATTTAGTCAGCCACCGATTGTGCAAGTTCCCCCACCTAAAATGATGACAGAGGTCAGTAATTTGCACCAGAGGTACACTTCAACTGTGAGAGACAGAATGTGAAAAAAAATCCATGAATTCACATGGTAGGATTTGTAAAGAATTTATTCGTAAATCAGGGTGGAAAATAAGTATTTGGTCACCTCAAACAAGGAAAATCTCTGGCTCTCACAGACCTGTAACGTCTTCTGTAAGAAGCTTTTCTGTCCCCCACTCGTTACCTGTATGAATGGCACCTGTTTGAACTCATCATCTGTATAAAAGACACCTGTCCACAGCCTCAAACAGTCAGACTCCAAACTCCGCCATGGCCAAGACCAAAGAGCTTTCGAAGGACACCAGGAAAAGTATTGTAGACCTGCACCAGACTGGGAAGAGTGAATCTACAATAGGCAAGCAGCTTGGTGTGAAAAAATCAACTGTGGGAGCAATCATCAGAAAATGGAAGACATACAAGACCACTGATAATCTCCCTCGATCTGGGGCTCCACGCAAGATCTCATCCCGTGGGGTCAAAATGATCATGAGAACGGCGAGCAAAGATCCCAGAACCACACGGGGGGACCTGGTGAATGACCTGCAGAGAGCTGGGACCAAAGTAACAAAGGTCACCATCAGTAACACACTACAACGGCAGGGAATCAAATCCCGCAGTGCCAGACGTGTTCCGCTGCTGAAGCCAGTGCATGTCCAGGCCCGTCTGAAGTTTGCCAGAGAGCACATGGATGATACAGCAGAGGATTGGGAGAATGTCATGTGGTCAGATGAAACCAAAGTAGAACTTTTTGGTATAAACTCAACTCGTCGTGTTTGGAGGAAGAAGAATACTGAGTTGCATCCCAAGAACACCATACCTACTGTGAAGCATGGGGGTGGAAACATCATGCTATGGGGCTGTTTTCCTGCCAAGGGGACAGGACGACTGATCCGTGTTAAGGACAGAATGAATGGGGCCATGTATCGTGAGATTTTGAGCCAAAACCTCCTTCCATCAGTGAGAACTTTGAAGATGAAACGAGGCTGGGTCTTCCAACATGACAATGATCCAAAACACACCGCCCGGGCAACAAAGGAGTGGCTCCGTAAGAAGCATTTGAAAGTCCTGGAGTGGCCTAGCCAGTCTCCAGACCTCAACCCCATAGAAAATCTGTGGCGGGAGTTGAAAGTCCGTGTTGCTCGGCGACAGCCCCAAAACATCACTGCTCTCGAGAAGATCTGCATGGAGGAATGGGCCAAAATACCAGCTACTGTGTGTGCAAACCTGGTAAAGACCTATAGTAAACGTTTGACCTCTGTTATTGCCAACAAAGGTTATGTTACAAAGTATTGAGTTGTATTTTTGTTATTGACCAAATACTTATTTTCCACCCTGATTTACGAATAAATTCTTTACAAATCCTACCATGTGGATTCATGGATTTTTTTTTCACATTCTGTCTCTCACAGTTGAAGTGTACCTCTGGTGCAAATTACTGACCTCTGTCATCATTTTAGGTGGGGGAACTTGCACAATCGGTGGCTGACTAAATACTTTTTTGCCCCACTGTATTTGTTTCAATTTGAATACACTGTAAACAATGTCTATTGTTTTTTGTTAATTGTTTATCTATTACTTTATTACTGTTGGTGTGTATAAATGGAAAGTGTTTGTCAGCAGAACAAGCTGTAAAATTTATGAAAATATTGTTAAAAATGTATGCCCTCCTTCACGTTTTCCAAAGATGTCCAGTGGGCATCTTGCCCAGGCTTTTTCTGGCCCCCAGGCCTTTACGTTTGACACCTCTTCTCAAAACTTTTCTTTTTCAACTGAAACACGTCTTTAAAAACACCTTTGGATGTGCCCCTCGAAACCTGAAAAGGTGCCTCTCAGTTGGAAACACTGTTTATGCAGAACATTTATAGTTAATTAACACATTACATAATTAATTGCAGCATCATGAAAATGCCAGTATATGTATATATGCAGTGTATGCAGGCAGAATGTGAGAACTGATGAAAACCACCATCTTTCCTAATTAACATTTTACTTTACTGTCTGAGAATCCAGAGTATAGAATGTACTTGAAGTAAAAAATAAAAAATAAAAAAATCACAGAATAGAAGCCTGATTATTATTCTCTGTTCTCTCCCCCACACTAAAGACTACAAGAACATTTACCACATTCTCATAGGAAGGAACAAGATGTCCTAAACATTCGATTTTTGCACCTGAGCAGCAGAGTATGCGAGTTATGCTCTCTGTTTCCTGCATGATGATATGAATGCATACTCTGTGGCTTAAAAGTGTTAAAGCACCAGTGTTTCACTGAAATTCTTATTACAAATAATGACATATAATGATGCAGAGTAGCCATATGGTGTCCGCTGTTGGCTAGTTTCACTGACCTTAACTCCCACAGACATGAAAGCATAGATAGATTTTACACATACACAGCTACTGAGATTTTTGTGCGGAACAGGTGATGTTGCACTCTCTTTTGATGATGTTCTTTTCCAAGGTTTAGGTATGTGAATCTCCCCACTGTTGAACAATGGAGGATAATGTAATATTTTACTGTCAAATATTTTTAAAAAGGAAATAGAAAAATAATGGGCTATGAAATATGTTACATTAATTTTGAGAACAAAATAAGAACATAATCACAAATCTTAAATACCCAAAATAGGAAAACTGAAACATGACAATGTGGCCCCTCTACATCCCTACTGGCATTGCAAGAGTGTCTAGGTGCTTGGGCTTAATTGACAATTGTCAACAACTTGAATTGCCTATGGCAACTTAATATGGCCACCATGCCATGCCAGTCATGCTCTCTTGGTTGCAGTTGACACAAAGCCCCTGTTTTCCTCCAGGGTCAGCATCCATTTTATGTTGTGGCTTATGAGTCATAACACAAGTTGCAGAAATGATCCAATTATGTATAATAACCCTGGGGGCAAATTTTGGTTTAACCATATCTCTTGAACATCAAGCATAGAGGGGCCCCTGAGCACAAAAAACAAAACAAAACAAACAAACAAACAAACAAACAAACAAACAAACAAACAAACAAACAAACAAACAAACAAACAAACTCAACAGTTCTAATTTACTGTTTTAGAAGTTACATCAGATTTGAACATTTACACTTTTTTTTCTTATATTTTTATTTCCGTGTTTCTGATTTCAGTTTCAATTTATTTACTTTAAATGATTAATTACAGTATGCGCGTGCATGCCTGAGAGCAGCGCATAAGTCATTAATTTATCTTCCCACATTTGCTTGCTTGTTTGTGGTACACCTTCATAATTTCCTCTGCACCGTATTGCAGTTAAAACTTCAGATTCATTGAAATTCGTCTCTGCGCTATTAAATTGTTCTAAAGGTTACCCGTGTTCTCTGTCTCAAAACTCCCTCTAGTCTATAGTCTCTCATTATAACAGCCAATTACCATGATTGGAGTTAAACAGACACGAGACGCAAAATGTCATCAGCAAGTTGGCTCTTAAATACAAAGCACTAATAGGAACACTAAATGATGCTGCGCTTTACAACCCATCCACGCGTTTACCTTATATTTCCCTCTGCGGTTCTGTTTAATCCAAGAGATGCCAGAAAACTGGCATCGCATGCTTCCTGCTCTCACTGCGCTCTGGAGATTGCCTGATACATGTTGATTTACATCAATGTCATGTACCATCTATAAATCGGAAAATTCTATGAAACACTCATCAGTGATTTAAGAGTTTACATGCTCTTACCTCAGCCACCACATGTATCCATATTCGTAAGGGAAAAAGCTGTTGGGGTCAGCGCAGCAGTACTTCAAGTCACTGAACCCGCAGCAGTAGAGTGCCGTGGTGTCACCGTCCGCTTTCGGACAAGTGAAGTTCTCCACGAGCACGTTTTCTTCGGTGTAGTAACTCTCGCAGTCCGAACTCATGTCAGACGTAAACTGCGCGCACTCGGAGAGCCAGATGCGCGGTGATTAAAACCCGGTTTCATTCCGTCCATTTCCCACTGCCGCAACTTCTCATCACCGTCAAACAGTGTGATCCAGAAGCTGCACCGCACTCACACTCCCTCTCTATCTCCCCCACCCTGTCGTCATGGTACACAGTACATTCGTATAATCCAATCCCCGATATCTTTAACTAATCTATGTTAATGATCAACTACATTACCTAAATGATACATTTGGAAAGATTTACCTAATTAAGTTGCAGTATGCATTCAGGAAGCAAGCAGCTGTTGACCACATATAAAGGCAATTCGAAGCTGACACAGGTGACAATCAAGTGCGCCAAGCACGTGCCAGATGCATGTCTCTTGTCATCTTGCGACCATAAGCACAGTGGTGGGCTAGGTGAATTGGAAACAATGCATTAACGTACCTTTAAGATGTGGCAATCATGACCAATCTCCTTCTTACGGCTTTCCTGGTCTGGAAATGCCGTGTGAAAGCGTTTTACATCAAATTAAATCTATCGTTTAATCATTTTAACATGAAAGTAAAGCACGATAGCGCTACGATACCAAAACTCTTCTGTAAAAGTGCTAAAGAGACCAAGGTCACAGGGGCGCCTCCAGAATTTTGTTTATAGGCGTGTAGATATGGGGGCCCCTACAAATATTATGGTGGTTTAATAAAAATGGAATTTCCAGTTTTATTATGCTGCTGTCAAATATAGGTTACTTGAAAAATGTGGAATAAAAGAGAAAAATAAAATAATTATCCATCTAGTTTATTTCCTGCTATTAAAATTGATATCATTATAAAAGTCACCTTTAATAATGCAAAATTGTATCGAACATTTAATATTTTAAAACTGAAGTGCTGACTTGTGTGACATGGTGTGTTACCCAGCTGGAAGCAGCCATTATGAGCTGGTAAACTGTGGTCATAATAGGATGCACATGGTTACAACAACACTGAGACTGTGCCCTTCAAACCATGATTCATTGCAATTAAGGGGCGTCAAAGTGTGCAGAAAAAAGAAAAAAAACACATCACAATCAGCGGCCTGGATTGTTGACCCCAGGCGGGTCCATGGATTGCAGAAGTCTTTTAAAGTCCATTTTTATTTAGCCTCTGCCCACTGCAGACTCAGGCTTCTGTTTGTGGCTGACATAGTCTTTTGTTTTTTAAGCCCATTCTTCACAAGACTGGATGGATTTTGCATGTGGAGAACCTTTTCTGTTCAGCACTTTTGTAAAGTGAACTTACCTTTCTGTCAGCTCCAACCAGTCTGGGCATATCTACAATGACCTCTGTCACCTTTTCTTTTCTTGACAATCCACAAAACTGATGATGTTAGGCATAACACACCATACAAAATTGTCACTGTTACATCATTGCTTCCCAGTGGTCTCTTTTTTTACTATGTGTTATATTTGAACCTGCCTTTTGTCTCACTTTTTTTTGGTCTCTTCAAATTTCAGCAGAGCTGTATGAGCCATGACTAAAATGTTGGTTCATTCTGTCACACTGATGATCCCTTATAAAAATCTCCATGACTTGAAAAAAAATGGAAGGACTGCAGTCCCACTCTACATCTTGAGTTGATTTAAATGCTGTTACTATCTATCCTCTTCACTTCTTCACTCTGAATGGAGACATGAGAGACAGCAAGTGATTTCTTTCACAGCTACAAGCTTCTTTACCTGGCATTCAGAGGGCACTTGGTGCACTCATCCTGATCATCAAGCCCTCACATTGTTCTGAATTGACATCACAATCTTTTGGCCACTGAAAATTGAGAGCTTTATGCATAGATATGAGTATCCACACATCAATCCATTTGCTCCATTATTTATCTAATTCAGAGTCATGGGAGCCGTAATTGGACTTAAGACAGAAATGCTCTCACATACACATCTATGGTCAATTTAGAAAAATCACAAATTAGCGTAACAAGCATATCTTTGGAGAGTGGGAAGAAGCCGAAGACAGAGCACATGCAGGCACAGGGACAACATGCAAACTCAACACAGCAATGTCCAAGCTAGATTCAAACCCAAGACCTGCTGATGTAAGGCAACTGTCACATCTGCACTGAATAAAAAAGGAAAACCACTCCAATGCTCCAGCTCAGTCACTTTAGTCTGTTTTTCTTCCTCGTCGAGCAGAACAATCCTTTAGAAATCAAGTCAAACGCTTCACCTTTAAATACATTTGACTGATTAAATTAATCATTAATACACATTGTAAAGTTTATTTGTACAATTTCCTGAAGCCTGGTATCAGATCTAGGAAATAATATTTTATAGGTACACTTCTAGATGAGTTACCAGACCATTGGACAGTATTTTGGAAAAATTATAGGAATAGAACTTTATGTAAGCTTCATATTTTTGTGATCAACATTTTTTGTTTGTTTTTTTAACATTAGTGACCAAATGCTAAATGAACACTCCTGTGATAAACCTTTAATACAGTAAAACTGACATTATCTTGAGGCGTTTGCCTTCAAAATGATTGGAAAGGCACGAACATGGTCAAGAGGTGCATTTATTTGTTTTACCCTCAGACTTTTATACAAGCCAACTGATTTTGGGAGAGGACTCATCCACTCTTTGCCATTAGAAAGACTGCAGTTTTATGAAACTTCTCCATTGGCTTTATTTTTAAACAGAATTTCTAAATCCATCTTTTGTGTTGAGTCTTTGCTATGAACCCAGCAGTTATTGAAGATCTCTGTAGGGAGAACCTGTTGTATGGGCGACCAACTCAGCTGCACTTATCAATTAATGGGCAGACAGAAGGTTGACAAGAAAAAGTATATAAAACCCACTCAAAGTCTGCCAAACATCATTTCAAGGACTCAAAACACAGACACACACACACACAAAGAACTATGCGCGTCAAGCACAGCATACTGGCAACATGTGTTATGGGGGCTTTTCTCTGTGGTAGGTACAGACAGATTGTTCAGAATTAAGAGACAAATACTGGAAGAAAACTAACTTTAAAAACGTGCTCCAAAACAGCAAGGTTCACTCTTTATCACAACAGAGACAGGTCTCTGTTTCTACTTGTTAAGATGTGCATGGAATTAAATCCAGATATAAAACAAAAAAAGAAGAAGCAGGAGGACAGAAAAAGCACATCTTTTTAAGATTGATATGAAATCTACTATGAGGAGTCCGTAAGGATAAAGACAAACTAAATCCAACTAAGTTCTTAATCATTTAACAAACACAAAAGAGGGCTTAACAAAAAGCTAACAGGAGTGAGGAGAAGAACAGGATGATTTATACATATGAGAGTAATCAGGGAAATAGAGACAGCAGGGTAAGGAGACACAGCTGCATTTAATCAAGACCACTTGTTTGCAAAAGAGTGAGCCCCCTGGTGGGCTGCGAAGTTACTGTAGGTGGGCCACAGTACTAACAGGAATTCAGTTTAAAATGACTCACATGTACGTACAGTGAGATATTTATCTACTATTAATATATGTATTGATTGATATAAAACTTAAACAAAAACTGTTAAAATTTGTGATATTACTCATTACTCCGATTCTAAATTTGCTGCTGTTATATTGAGGTTTGTGTGTAGTAACAGACGGGTCACATAGTGGCCTGGGTAGCATTAGCAATTTATAGCCAACAGCCTGTGTTGTTTATGTTTTTTGAATAAAAAAGGCAAAACATCAGTTTCACTTGTCTTTTAATTAGAGTGAAGATTTAAACTGGGTGGGCCGCACTTTCTGGTTCTTGAGTGGCCCACAGCACTCTTGAGTTTGGGGATGGCTGATCTAAACAATGGGACAGGAAGCAAAACACATAAAATTCAAAAACAAATGCTTGATAATACTGATTGCTTCTTTTATATCACATTTCTTCTCTGCTTGAGCACCCAAAGTGATTCATACTAAAAGCCATTTTCACTCATACAAATACTTTCTTCCATTCCCAAGTGCTTTCTATCTAACATTACCACTGTGATGAGAAACTAGGCATTCAGTGCTCGAGGATACTTGAGCAACACCTGTGGTAGGTACAGACTGGAACAGACTGGCATAGAACCACTGACCTTCTGATTAGTGACTCTACCTTCTGAGCCATGGCCACGCTGATACCAAATAAGGAAATGCTGAAACATCAAATTTACATACAGGATAATGCTCAAACTGAACAGAGGGCAAAGAATACTATAGAACTACTGAAAAAATCTGAACCTAACAAAAAGCAAAACTGTGAACAAAGAATTTTGAAGCATTTTGAACAGCTTGCAGGTGTCATATTAGATCACAGCCAACTTATAAAGACATGCAATAGTCTAAACGAGAGGAAATAAAAGTGTGTATTACTCTCAAAGTCATGTGGTAGGAGGAAGGCTCTGACCTTAGTGAGGAGCCTTAGTTGAAAGAAGTTTGTCTTAACTACAGAGCTAATCTGTTTATTAAATTTTAAAGCACGGTCAAAAATCACGATTCCTTGCAACTGGATGACAGAAAGAGGCTAAGAGACTGTTTTGATGAGAGTTGTTATACAAATGTGTCTAGCCTACATTACAATAGAAGATCTCTTAAGATTTTTCGGACCTGAATAAAAGGAAAGATCCTGTCAAATTCAAGAGCACTGCATTCCTGAATATATGCTCCTCTGAAGTAACAATCTCAGTGAAACACTCATTAAATGACTTTTAACTCGATCAACTGGTCAAACTTTATGGATTTTTCTATATTTTCTTTTACTGACATAGTGTGATAATTAGCTTTAAGAGTTTTAAATAATGAGTCAGCACATGTACAAGTAATGCCTTTGAGCCAAAATGGGTTTGGTTTTTTTGCTACTCTTGGCACACAGCAGCCCAGTTTCCTAGCGTTTAAGTCTTTTGTTTTCAAGAGGCAGCCAATCAGAAGAAAGCTGAACTAAAAGGAGAGGTGTCATAAAGAAAAATGAGCTGAAGCTACTTGTTTCGAACAGGAGAAGTGTACAGCTTCCCAAAGGTCCATTATAGTACAAACAAGGGCTGCAACTAACTGCAAGAGAACCCCCACAAGACTAAAATATGTAAAGTAAAAAGGAACGGCATGAACTAAACTAACAGCAATCAGTCATTATCAAAGACAATGGTTAATAAATAAAAAACAAAAATACATTTTAATTTGAATGATATCAGCACTTGCAGCTTGTAGACAGCTTGTACCTCTCAGAGGGTAAAAGCTACCTCAGCTTCTTGTTCTACACTTGTGAATGACTGCAAAGTTGATTTGAAACATGCCAGACAAGGTAATGAAAGATGGTGAAAGACTAGATCGTCTCAGGGTTTAAAAATAAGTGAAAGGACTTTAAAATCAATTGGCAGCCAACCAACTAACAAAGGACATCGACTGTGTAAATAGTGCTCTCTAGTCTGTTGTGAACCTGTAAATAAAATTTTGCCGCTGTTCTGCTTTATCTGAGAATTTTACTACCTCCAAGCTCTGATGTCTAAAATACGTTTGAAAGGGCATTGATTGGTCTTATGTCACGAGGACCCAGGCGCATAAAGCATTGGATCAAAATATGATGTACTGCCAGTGCTAATGGTAAAGGTTCAGAGAAAAGCCAAGGCTTTTAAGCAATGATGACATTTTCTTTATTTATTTTTGTTGTGCATTTGGCTTTATGTATGTAAACTAGTCAGCTACTCTGACCCTGCCACAGCACTCTGTGCAACAGTCTGCTAGTATTATACCATCATTTTGTTTCAAACTTGGTTTCAGTTTGCATTTTCATGCTTTAGCTCATGGAAAATTATTGTGTAAGTGTAGGCAAACAGCATAATTATAGTCTTTGACATAACATCACGTCCTCAGTCTTCAAATAACCTTTGTGAATAGATGAGACCTCAGTAGCGTATAAAAATATTCAGTTTCCTACACTGTTTAGTTCAAATCAGTAACGCTCACCTCAAAATCCTAAAATCATGCAGGAACGTTTACATAAGTCATGGAAATGAGAATAAAGTACTTAATGAATTAATAACGTTACCATATAGAGAGCAAATCAGTGAGAGGGTCTGATAACATTTTGTGGCAGTATTCATAACACTGATCATCCTGATGGGGGCACCATACCTAAAGGGCAAAATTTTGCATCCATGTGCTGACACAGTCGAAGTGGATAAGCTTGATGGTGTTTGGTGTTTTGATGTTAAAGAAGTTCACTGTTATAAAAATAAAAGAAAGAGAATCACCGGTTTTGTTATGACGTAAATGAGGATACATGCTGCAGGCTTAGAGCATGTTTCACTTATTTTCAAGCATTCATAGAGTTCTTTTCCTTGCCTTTCTCTTCATGGCAGTCATTAGATGGGTTTGACTTTGAACTTCGAACTGGTTTATTGTGTGCAGTATCAAGCAATGAGGGACTACAACACTCAGTGGGGGCTTTCTTTGAGAAAATGTTGCAATATTTACATTTTTCACCTTCAAAAGGGATTTTAATTTATTCTGACCTTCCTTCCACAAAGACTATGTTGTTACATTTAGATTTGATAAATTCTGATTTTTTTTTATTATTCTCCTCATAAAACAGTGTTCAAGACAAACTTTAGTTAATTAAGTTCACCAAATAACATCAGAAAACTCTTCTTTGTGTATTTCTCCCCTCAAAATCATGCTCACTCAACTTAGTTTCCCTTCATAGTATCCCCACGGTTGTTCACACCTGACCACCAGTGGTTTTGCTCTCATCAGTGGGATCATTGTTCATTTTAAAAGTGGACAATGACCTGAACCACTTCAACTATCAGTAGTTATCAGTCCCATATACAGTTTCACCCCCCTCCTCATTCTAGCAGGTTCTATGGGCTGTAGTAATTCACTGTAATTAATAATTAGAAAAAGGAGCAGCACAGTGGCTGTGTGAAGGAGTGCAAGCGGAAGTTCACTTGTTCAGTGCTGTGAACAACTAGCAGATTGAGTTTCACAACATGTGCGAGCTATGGGGCGGGGAGACCTTGTTAAATTTCTTTCCCGATTTCAGAAAAACACATGACCGGCAGGGCTACCAGAGCACCTTGCATGCCATCCCATTTAAAGTTCGTGGGCCCTTCATCAGTGAGTCAAAGCACACCTGCAGGGTCTGTAAGGGCTGTTTGACAGAGAACCAGAGTGATGGAGCACTGCACTAGATTACCTGACATCCACAATCACTGAAATCCAACTGAAATGGTTCAGGATGATTTGTAACAGGACGTGAATGAAAACAACAAGAGGTCAGAAAATGTGGAAGTTCCTTTAGGACGGCTTGATAATGTTCATGTGATGCATTGTATTGTATTGAATGTAATTTGCATTGTACTCATATATATATA
>NW_005187424.1:4343503-4348685 GCF_000239375.1 Pundamilia nyererei | reverse complement strand
TATATATATGAACAAAATAATGAACACTTGGGATGTGCACCTACTTGTATACTACACTACTGAGGAGTATACTATACACTATAGTATATATACAAATCTATACAACAGTTTCACATTTCACTCACTGTTTGTTCTGTATGTTAGCCATTATGAGGTAACTAACTGGTTCATGGACATCACCCTCCTTTTTGAGAGGCCAGAAGTGATCAGATTTGGATGTATGAATGGTAGCAAATGTGGAGATTGACTCACTTTTGGAGTCGGCCTTAAGTGGTTGAATAACCCCAAATTTTTTGGCATTTCATTTTTCAGCACCAGCAATTGCTGCTTGCTTCACTTGTTATGTTACAACACTTAAGTGGATTATCATGCTCTGCTACACACTTCACCAATGGATGGGAACAAATACAACTTCTTTTTATCTGTGTTTTTTGACGACTGAATAACATCATACTTTATTATTTTAAAAAAAAGCCACAGTACAGATGTCTTCCTGCTCCTCCTCATCATTCCGACAACATCTTGCTCACAAAGTGACTCACTTCTGGTTTCTTGTGGCTTGAGAAGTTCAAGGAATGACACAGTGACACACGAATGCCCCGCTGCTTATAATTATTTTGGAATTTTTGTCTGAATCAGATTTTGTTTCTCTTTTTCTGACTTAGTGTTCTGCTTTTTGTGACCTGGCTGTAGCTGTGGTTCTTGTCACAGTCCTGGCTCAAATACTGTGATTAAGTAGTGGAGAGAACAATAAGTTATAAATAAGACAAAAACGAATTTATTTTCAAAGAGATATAATAAAATACACTGTAGTAATTCAGTTTGAGCTTGTATGGATATGTGGCAGTTTATATAAGGAACAGAAGAAACTGAAAATCTTGTTGCTGAGTGAAAAGGAGACTGCAGGAATACAGGAGTTTTTACAGCTGAGCATGCAGGTGCAAAGGTGTAGTTCACGTAACACTCTGATGAACAGCTGCAGAATAAAGCACAGCAATAGAAAGACATGGACGATAGCTATGGGGTGTTGTATTCTACATTGTAATTCATCTCTGATCCTCCTTTGTCTGCAACTAGAAGCTGTATTTAGCTGTCGTCTTTGAGTATTTCACATGATGTTTTATGTGTCACAGTAATTGTTACATAATGTTTAATGTGTTGTAAAAATGTGGAGTAGGAACATATGTGTCATTCCTTTTTGACTGTATGTTAACATTTACATCACAGCTTCTTTCCTTTTAAAAAGCAGGTGCATTGAAACCTGTTATTGGTGCTAGTTCCCTATCTGTATTGACTTTACCTATGCAAGTTGATTATATGACAGTGGCATTCACGAGGACATTGTGTCATTTAGTGAAAAAGTTAATTAATGCACTTGCAGTGGTTTCAGATCTGTATGTGCACACACCTTATCTGAGCACACTGTTCTTCAGGCGTATTATCTTCTTTGTTCTTAGTGACCATTATTTGGTGCTTCTAAAGTGCTGTTCCTAATCATCCTGGCAAGCAGAAGGATGATGCACCATTTCTTGATAGATTAGTGTGGAAACTGTTTACAGCCTCTGAAAAGCAAAGCCCATGTGTCTTAAAACTACATTTTTTCTAATGGCAAAAAGGAAGTTCAATTTTATAGTCTAGGTGAAAATGACCCTATATACTTCACGCTTGATTTAAGACTTTCCAGGTCAGTTCAGGCTCTCAGTCGCTACAGTAGGGCCAAGTTTTACTGGACACAACATGATGTAAGTCATAGTCCCATTAGAGTCAGAGAACACAAAAAGCAGAGGACGATTTAGAATTGGGATACTTAGTGATTACCAAGTCACTAGTCTGGTTTCTGAGTCAGATTAACTCATTAGTCAACACATCCCATTTCAAAACACTAAGGTGGAAACGACAGATGACAAACATGGTGTCAATTATTTGTATACAGTTCATGTTGGATGACAAACAAGAAGAGACAGCTAAAGAGGACGTTTTTGACTTACAGACCTTTAGAAAACAATAGAAGAAAAGTGGAAAACTGAACTAAGCAACAAAAAAAGGGCTTTTCCCTTTCCCTGCGTACAGTAAACCTATTTGTATGCAGCAATACCATTACAGAGGATTTTGAAGCAGGTTCAGGTGTTTTTACTGGTTTGGTTAGTATGAAATGGTAAATGGCCTGTATTTGTATAGCGCTTTACTAGTCCCTAAGGACCCCAAAGCGCTTTACACATTAAGTCATCCACCCATTGGTGATGGCAAGCTACATGTAGCGCCCCAGGGCTACGTGTAGGGCAGCCTCACCCTGACAGAGGCGAGGCTGCCGAACACTGGCACCACCGGGCCCTGTGACCACCACCAGGGTGAACTGTCTTGCCCAAGGACACAACGAGCAAGACTTTCCAAGCCGGGGCTCGAACCAGCAACCTTCCGATTGCAAGGCAAACTCCCAACTCTTGAGCCACAATCGCCCATGAAGACCAAGCCTGCTCAGAAAATATGTCAGGTAAGGCGTCGGCTCTTCAAAGAGCATCTTTCTGCTCAAATTTTACCTTGTGCAATACATTTTCAGACTTTGCGTTAAATCCACTTCTCAGTACATCATTTTAATCTCTTCTAAAACTTCTATCAGATGCAAGAAGGGAACGGGAGATTGACAGATGGATTGGTGCTGCGACTGCAGTGATGCGGACGCTGTACGGGTCCATTGTGGTGAACAGAGAGCTGAGTGTAAAAGCGATCTATGTCCCTCACCTATGGTCACAAGCTGTGGGTAGTGACTGAAAGTACAAGATCATGGATACAAGTGGCAGAAAAGAACTTCCTCCAAAGGGTGGCTGTCTTCTCCCCCAGAGATAGGGTGAGGCGTTCTGCCATCTGGGAGGGGCTCAGAGTGGAGCCGCTGCTCCTCCACATCAAAAGGAGCCAGTTGAGGTGGTTGGGGCATCTGACAAGGATGCCTCCTGGGCGCCTCCTGGGCGAGGTGTTCTGGGCATGTCCCACCAGGAGAAGACCCTGAGGCAGACCCAGGACACGCTGGAGAGATTATATCTCTCAGCTGGCCTGAGAATGCCTTGGTGTTCCCCAAGACAAGCTGGAGGAGGTGGCCGGGGAGAGGGAGGTCTGGTCTTCTCAGCTTAGGCTGCTGCCCCTGTGACCCGGCCCCGAATAAGTGGAAAAAGATGGATCTGTTTTCATTTGATTTAACTCATTGTTCATCTCAGAATTTTTGTTTTCTGTTTACTGCGTTCTCAAGCTAGTGGCTTCATCTACAAAAAGTGTATGCACAACACTCTCATCATTGCTACCTCCATCACAACTCCATGTCTGATCTGTTGTTGGTGATCATCTGACTGAAATGAAGAACTCCAGCCTGTATTTTTGCCATCCTTGCTGCAACGCCCCGCCCTGTGACTGTTTCAGATCCAGAGACTTATGCAGTCCATGCACAAAGCTTTCAGAGAGGGCCATACCGTGTATTAAGCATCTTGTATAAACATATGTTATAGTGATGTTGTATAAAATCTCTTTGCAAACTTGGATTTCTCTCTTTTTCTTTTTTTTTTAAATGGTATTTGTCAAGAGCTTGGGTTCCGGACGTAGTGATGACTATTGAGTGAGCATGTCAGCAAGCCAGTGCCGGACTGAGGAGCTCTCAAGAGAAAAAAAAAGCACTTATCCAAGACTTTTATTGAGGGTACGTAATATTTGTCATTGTGAAAGTGGCATTTAATAGCGTGCTGATAAATTATGGTCACATTTGAAAGCAGATGTGGACACCTTCTGATAGACAAGTTGCTACCATATAGGACTGCAGGGTCCTTGTTTGGTTTCAAGAGATGGCCGTGGGTTAAAAAGCTCAGCTCAAGCCTTCAAAACAGAGGTTAACAAATGTCTTAGTGGGCATTTTTATATACAGCCACTGGATACATTAAGCTGTTCATCAAAAAAGTCCCTTTTGCATTCAAGGAGAATCTGAAAGTTATCACTAATTTGAAGAAAATGGAAACAGACTGAGAAGGACTCTTTTAGTCTGCAAGCCTGTGAAATGGTGGGGAGGACAGAGCTGTCCATCATCTGGTGTGCAGATGACAGATGCCTAAATGACAGATGCCTAATGAGCCTCAGCAGAGCACAATGGGAGCCTGGCTTAATAAGAAAAAAATTAAAAAATCATGACTGAGCTCAGTTTGAGTCCAAACTGTGTCACTCTGCCCCCGTCATCAAAATCAAAATGCTCATATAGTTTTTGATTGGCTAGAAATGGGCATGCAATCAGAACATTTAAGATTAAAATGTCCTTTTACTGTTTATTGATCCTTGTAAAGCCATTCGGGCATCAAGCATAAATAAATTGTGACCTACAGTCAAAATCTGAGAGTGTCTTCCAGTCTTAGATTATTTCATCTGCACAGAGAAGAGGCCTGCCAGAGGGATAAAGCCCTGCACACTCATTGGCTGCAGCTCTGAGGTAAAGGGCAAGTGAAGGTAGCTAAACTACAACTTCAATACCACCCCCATTCTGGTGACATCATGCTGTCCTCACCGCTATGTTACGTAAACACAGAGCACATAACACAGCAATCCTGTCAAAGCAGCCACGTCATATAAATTATTTTACAGACATTTTTACGGCAATAAACGCCAGTGTTTGTGTTGTAATTGGTGCATTTTGGTTGAATTAGAGCTGAGTGAGCAATGCCATTTGGGTTTTTAATGAATGAATGCATGTCAGCTTCTGGGAGGTTGTCTAATCCTGTGTAATCCCTGCCTGATGAAACCAGATAGAGTGGAAATATTGGCAAAAAAGGGGGGATTAGTGACCATGGAGTCTGGCAAAACATGTGATTCCAGCATGAGCACATACTTTACTCACACATATGGAGCTCTTCCCTGGCACACATAGACAACACGCCAAAGCGCTCAAATTCATTCATGAGCCTTCATGTGTTCCACAAATAAGAAAGGAGGGGAAATGAGTCTAGTTATGCATAAACACTGCATCTCTTCTCATCTGCAACATTTTTTTCCCATAAGATTCTTCATCACGGTGTACCCGCGAGGAATGTACAGCTGGCAGCTGATTCTGTGTGCCCTGACTACCGCACACATGGCCACGTCACGAGGACAGACTGTGACGGACAAAGCGACCTGAATCACTCAAGCTTTGGGCCAACAAAAAAATTAAAACTCCTAC
>NW_005187424.1:4340378-4341885 GCF_000239375.1 Pundamilia nyererei | reverse complement strand
TACACAGCACATTTTACAGTGTGTCGTGCTTGTACATTGTATGCATCATCTATCACTGTTCATGGCTGCCTTCTTATGTGTTTAAATTTTAGCTTTTATTATCACAAAGTTATCAGAGTTCTCCTCTTACTAGAAACGGATGGGTGTGTCACCAAAACCAATAAAAAAATAAGGCTTACTGCTCTTCGTTACTTTCAAGTAACACGACTGCTATTTCACACAGATGCAGCTTTCTGGATCAACACCAGTTAACAGTAAAAATGTTCTTTACTGGACACCAGAACACTTTTAACATTTAACCTTACTGACAAACTGTCACAATAAACCTTAGTCAACCACCTTCTATCTCTAAAAGTGCTTTGTTGTTCGAACAGGAAACAAATTATTTTCAAATTAATCACTTGCACTTCTGAACCAGACACCCAGTGGATTAGCTGTTGCCAGTTTCCCTCCCAAGTGACAAAATAATTAACTAACCAGTGGCCAAAACACTTAATCTCTGCACATACAGTAAACTACATGGAATGAGTTATTATTCCTGAGTGATTTTTGTCATATTCCTTAATCCCAACTCTGTGTTAAAGGTCAGGTGTATTGGGCAGGCATATAGCACCCACAGGTAATGGAAATGGGATACTTACCAAATGTGACAAATGTGGCTTAGTGACCAGTCCCATATCTTTTCCATACAATGTTCATTATTGGCTAAGATTCCTACCTTTACAGGGTCTTTTGTAAGCTGCAGTCCTCTGAGATAAAACATAATTTTATCACATAATTGAAATTACAGAATATTCTTTGAGAACAAAAGAAGTTTCCGCTCTGTCTGGAATCTGATACAATTTTGTTTGATTCAGCCTGAGCAGACTGCAGAATGTGAACTGCAGTTTTTGATTATAGAAATAGTTGAATACAGCTTTATATTTTAAGAAAAGCTTGGCAAAAATTTAATATGGAAGAATTGTGCATGTGGCTACCCAGCTCCGTTAAACCTCCACAATACAGAGTAACATCACTTTAGTGGTACCATACCTTTGTAGGGTAAAGTCCAAAATATCAAAAAATAAGCTTAAGCCCCAAAGCTCATTATCCATGGCCTCTTTGAATGTGCTTTGTTCTGTAGAATAAAATGAAAACACAAACAGGATGCTCGGAAATGAGTCATCCCAAATTATGGGACAGAAGTCAATAGCAATTAACCTGTCACCATAATGTTGTATAAATGCATTAATCCCATTTCATTTCCCACTGAATTATGCTTCCTGACTAGTAATTTTATGCAACTGGTGTTTGACCCACATCACTCACATACATCGATGGATTAACTGAAGTCGACTACATACCCAAAGTTATTTATAAATAGCTTCTTGAGTATGTGATAGACAAACAGAAAATATATATTTTTATACCTATTTATTTAGAGCCAGATCTATATATATCTAGATCTATATGTAAATAGCAGCATGGTGGTGCAGCTCCATATGACGACATGTTTGACAAAAAAGCA
>NW_005187424.1:4334734-4339692 GCF_000239375.1 Pundamilia nyererei | reverse complement strand
ACAGTTTTTTCTCATGGCTCTGTGTGATGTAAAGAGACTGGAGATCCTTCAGCCAATTTCAACTTGAAAAGCCAGAGCAAGAGGCATCTGATAAACACCTGTCAAGGTTACTTTTATTCCCCATAACCTTAAAACACACTTAAATACAGAAGAAACACATGCATATAGTTGTGAATATGCAAAACATCAAAGACCTTTATATATTTCTTGACCTTCGTGCTCTCAGAGCAGAACTGGCTAACAAGCTCTTTTACCTTCAGCAAACTGTACTTGGCCTTTTTATGGTACAACAGTTCCACATTGTGTGTTTTTAATCTGCCACCTTGGAAACCTTCAGTCTAGCCTCTGCTGCCCTGTACTCAGAAAAACAAAAACACTTCAGTTCTTTTTCCCACTGTAGCGGTGGTACTAAATCTCTAATGTGCTTGTAAATGAGGTTGTATTTGCAACACGAATGCATTCAGTTCCAACAGAGCATAGCAAAACTATTTCTCCTTTTTTGCGGCATGAAATCATGGTGCATTGAACAGACCTTTGTGCCGTGCAAGTGCTAGATCTAGGTGAGCGCCATCCTTTGTGTGCCACCTTTTTAATATGAGCTGACAAAGTAAGTCACATAACCAATGAGAGAAAATGTTCATTCAAAGTGTCATTCAAACCAACATTCGGCAGTAAAACTTTTTATTTTTTAACAAGCCACAGGTGAGCTAAGCTGCAGATTGATTTCCCCCAGCAAGCCTCTGATGAGTCGTTTAAATCCACCTGATTATCATCTCAATGCTGCTTCAGAGGAAATGTATAACTCGTGGAAATGCAGCTGTTAGTAAAATTGACTGAGACATGACCAGTGTCACACATCTGCTTATTGATGGCCTAGAAATGCAGCAGAGAATCAGAAATATTTCTCCTTCTTTTGTTTATGAATCTAAACTTTCTGATTATTTCCAGGTTTACGTAAAAATATGACAGACCTATTTAAATGACAGATATACTATACCATGAAGTACTTCATCTGCAAAGCACGGACACAGTTATATAAACTGCCCTTGGTTCGTCTGCCTGCTAGACCTATTCACCAGTTCTATAGTCATCCTAGTCACTTGTTTTTCTCATTGAATTTTGAATTTGAATGATGACCAGAGAAGCAAACCAACAACACAATAAGCAGCTCTTCAGATTATCACCTTCAGTGAAAGCAGACAGGGCCAAAGTCACAATAGTGTGACTTTTTCAATCAAGTTATCCCTTCAGAGAGGGTTGTATTAAATAGAAATAATCAAAAATATACCCCGATTTTAAAATAGGATAGAAGTGCTCCGTGTACTTGCATGAGAAGAGTGAAGATGACAGCCAAGTCGGAAAACTTGAGGAGATAATAGCTGAACATGACCTCTGTATGAACTTGAATTATATGCCTCATTTAACTGTTTCTCAAAATTCATTCTGTGCTTCACCAGAAGTTGCCTGGCATGGCTCGAGAGATAAAAAAGAGGTTAGAAATTAATTTCACTTGAATTGTAATTTAATGAGGGGTATATAGTATATATTCAGAATGTATTATATATGAAAGAATGAGATGTGGATTTTAAACAAAATAGTTTCTCTTTGTTCTTAATCATGTCAAAGTAATTTTTTCTAAGAGAAGGTTAAGTAGCAAATCGCAGCTGTTATCCTGAGGATTAGACTATCACACCTGATCCTGCTCCCAAGGTCATCTTCTTCTTTGTTTCATTTCCTTTTTGCTTTCCTTTTACTTTTGTTTTGACTCACTCACCTCACTTGGTTTTGGTAAAGTCTTCACTTCCTGTCCTTGTGTGTTTCACTCCACTGTGATCGCCTGCCTTGCTTTAGGTATCTCTTCTTGGTACAACACCTTCTTTAGTGTGCACGCTTTGTCTATGTTAACATCTCGCTTCAATTTCTACACTTGCTTGCATCTTTTCTTTACTTCTTGTTTCCTTCCAACAGGCAGGTAATGAAGAAATGTCTTTTTATTTTCTTGAATATCCAAACACATATATAATATATAATATGTCAAACACAAGCAATGGTAGAAAAACAAATTAAGTATACCCTCTTTAGAGCTTAAGGTTTTACTTATCAGGACAAGAAAAAAAAATAAAATGAGGTAAATATAACCTCAGATAAGCTACAAAACATGACTTATCACATGATATAATTATTTATTTAACAAAAACTAAGCTAAAAGCAGTGCGTGAAAAACTAATTACACCCCTTCTGCTCTCAGGAAATTAAGTAACTAGCGACAAGAGCTGATAATCAAATGCACTTGATTAAATGCTCATCGGCATCTAAAGTGTGAAACCTCTATAAAAGCAGATGTTTTGGCAGTTTTCTGAGCTCCAGCATTCAGGTGGGTGTTAAAATAATGCCAAGGAGAAAAGAGATCAGTAGTGATTTTAAGAAGCAAGTGCTGCAGCCCATCAGTCTGTGAAGGCCTATAAGATCATTTCCAAACAATTTAGTCCACGATTCTCCAGTGAGAATGATTATTAATAAGTGGAAAACATTCAAGACAAATATGTCTCAACTCTACAGGCCTCATTTAGCATCTTAGAAGTAACATACAGTTAAGAGGAAACTGAATACGTATGATGTGGTATGTTTGGAAAGGTTGCCATGAGAAAGCCTATTCTCTCTAAAAAGGAACGTGGCAGCATGGCTAAGAGTGGCAAAGCTGTATCTGAAGAAACCAGAAGACATCAGGACAGATGAGATTGGGTGGCTGTGGCTGAGGTGGTAGAGCAGATCAGCTACTGATCGCAAGGTCGGTGGTTCGATCCTTGGCTTCCCCAGTCTGCATGTCAAGTATCCTTGGGCAAGATACTAACCCCAAGTTGCCCTCCGATGCGTTCATTGGAGTGTGAATGCAGGTTAGTTTGCACTTGTGTATAGAAGTGGGTGTGAATGGGTAAATGAGGCATGTTGTATAGAGCACTTTGAGTACTCCAGGAGAGTAGAAAAGCGCTATATAAGAATCACTCCATTTACCATATGTCCTACCAGCTGCCAAGTAGGGTGTTGGAGGGCGGATGATTTGGGCAGTCGCTGAGTTGAACCATAAACTCCACTGTTTACAAAAGTATTCTAGAGTCGAATATGAGGCCATCTGTCGGTCTGCTAAAACTAGGCCAAAGCTGGGTCATGAAACAGGACAATAATCCAAAGCACAGCAGAACAGAATGACTGAAGAATCAAGATGTTCCAATGGACCAGTCAGACGTCCAGACCTAAACCTGACTGAGATGCTTAAGAGAGTGGTATATAAATGGATGCCCACAAACCTCAGGGAACTGAAATAACATTGTTAGATGATATGAGAGATTAGTGTAGTTCATTTACTGACACAAATGGCACAAATGCCCAAATAGTGAACATTGTTAATTAAAACATCTTCATTGAATTTGTTTAAGGTTGAGGAAGATCTTATTTGGGTATAGTAAAATGGTGACAAGGTTTGGAAGCAAATTGTCCAAAATCCTGTATGAGCATTGTTCTTGGTGATACTGGGTTGCAAACCCCAGGATCATCATGAATTCTGCTTTGCTGATTTATCCAACATAAAGTTTTCAAAAAGCAGTTCTATGACCACTGTGTGTGAGACATATCCCCCTGTTTTCTCAGAGGGTCCGTAAGGTTACTCTGCTAACCTTTGTCAAATTGTTCATGGACTTTTAATCCAGCTTCAGACCTATTTAATACAGTTGCACTATAACAGGATTGGGAATCTTTAACCCCCTGTGACATGGTTGCCAGCTGTTCCCACCCACTCACAGTGGGTCAGCCCACACAGGGATGCTGATGGGTGGGGCAGGATGGGAGGACATGCCTGGAAAGTGAGAGGATCCTCTTAGCTTAGTGCAGATTGCTGCAGCGTAAAGACAAGAGGAATGCTGAGCCGAAAGGTGCTTTAAAACGTCGCAGAGGAGTGGATATTTTGCATAGTTTTTCTTCATTCATTTTATATTTTTCCTTCATTCTTACACCTGGAGTTTAAAGCTTTGGTTGGGCCATATTTATGGATTGCTGAGAGGACAGACGACAGGTGACTCACAATGGCCATGGCTTTGGATGCAGTGTGGGTGAGGGTGAAGAATGTTTGCAAGCAGAACGGGCTCCTCATCATGTCAGTGATGGCTGTGGTCATTGGATGTCTTTTGGGTTTCTTCCTGAGGACACGGCGTCTCACGGAGCAGGTCAGTGTGTCTCCTCCCCTTGACCCAGTGTGACGTCATGCAGAGAGAATCCTGTATGTATACTCAGTACAAAGACATAAGGTTGCTGTTTTCATCAAATTGAGAAAATGATGCTTATATTAGCCATGTAAAGCATTATTATTCATACCAATATTTTCCCAGTTTTATTGAAGTTCAGCCTTTAACCCTAAACTGTATATTGGTTAAGTGATAAAGTGCTTACCCTTGTACTGTTTAATAAAGGCTGTCATCAAAAACTAAAAATCGTCTGAATTTTCAGAAAACAGACCTTATTTCCAGGAAACCTACTGCATTCATAACAATATCAAATAATAACAATTTGAAAGCGATCGCAATAATTCCCACAGGAGAATGAAAAACCCTCTGGTTGTATTTGATAAAATTGTACTACACTCTCTGCAATAATGAGGATTATAATGCATTGCAGGAAGTAGTTGTGTGTATTGCTAGAATGGTGAGGAAACAGGCAATAACAAAGCGAGTAAGTTGTGGGTCTTAGCTTTCCTAAGAACTGCTCATTCATGCAACACGAGTGACTAAAGTAGTTTTTTCCACCGTAAATTAAAGGTAAAAACATGCATGAAACTGAATAAAAACGAGAAAGAAAAGCACTGTGTACTCATCTAGCTACCTTCCTAAGCAGTACTTTGAGATTTAGATCATTAGTGTTGAAATCTTTTGGATGAATGAATAAAAATTTAATTCTACTGAGCTGTGATT
>NW_005187424.1:4330267-4334672 GCF_000239375.1 Pundamilia nyererei | reverse complement strand
GGCGGAAGCTGCATCTACACTGGAAGTGATCCACTCCTTGCACACTGCTTTGAAGCTGAAAGTTACCTAATTAGTAGGCAATTGTCTATTCTATATTCAGCATACATGTCAGTCACTGGTACATGGTGCTGTAATTGGTAGTCATTTCAAGGTCTCACCTGAAAGTCGAGAAATGTTTATCTTGGATGGCAGCAGTTATTTAACCTGTACCAGGTTCAATCGCCGAACATCATTCAGTTTCTGGTATCTGAGAATACTATTACTGAGAATTGCTTCCAGTGTGGGTGCAGCTTTAATTTGTGTTACAGAACCTTGTTTTTTACTCACTCATTGCCCCTCAGATTTGTCCTGTGAACTATCAGTTCTAGCTTCATCCAGCTATATACGCCTTACACGTGAATATCATCTTTTCATTTCTACCCTGTACTGCAGCTGACTCAGAGAGGAGAGACACACAAAACACAAAACACAAAACACAAAACGATGCACTTAGCTCTGCATCACTTCTACAGAAGGGGAAACTTTTAGCTGCCACTATAATAAAAGGAATAAGTATAGTAAGCAAAAGCTGTTTACTTGTTCATATATCAAACCATAGTCGTGTGCATTAAAATTTGCTGATTGCCAGTGACTCCCAAAAGCAAATATGAGCCCTCTGAATTTAACATTTAACAAGTAGGCATAAATGGATAAGAAGCTGCAGTCCAAATATTAGGTAGCAGAAGCTAACTCATAACATAGGGCCAGCTAGATGCCTACAAATAAAATACCAGAAATTCACTAACTGAAGTGCAGCCCTCCTGGTCTGTTGGCACAGTTAACTGCACAGCAGATCATATTATTTTGTCAGATATTTTACTCCTTTCAAGGCTCCAAAGCGCTCCAAAATGAACAAGGTCGAGAGATTTAGTTCAGTGGCTCATATCGCCTGAGGTAAAGCATAGCAGACAGAAAGTGATTGGCCTGCAGTCTCCTGTGTCAGCATCCACCTGCTACTCAAAGTGCCATACATATGTATGATGTATAGCTTAAAGCCATATCAAAATTTAACCTGGTTATATTAATATTCATCTTTGCTCTCAGGAGCTTAGTGCATTCCAGCACGGTACTCTGATAGGATGCTACTTGTGCAACTTGTGCTCACTACAGACTGCTGACTATTCTATAGTCATCTGTTAGTGTTGAAGCGATTGGGAGCGATCGCAACTCAGCCAAGAAGTGGCAGGCCACGTAAAATCACAGGGCGACCTTCAAACTTCACGTGACCTTCCGATCAGCTCGAGAAGAGTGCGCAGAGAGCTTCATGGAGTGGGCCGAGCAGTTGCATCTAAACCAAATGTCAGTTACAGTGGTGCGCTCTCAGAGATGTGCTCTCTGAAATGACGAATCACACTTTTCTGTCTGGCAATCCATTGGATTAGTCCTGATTTGGCAGTTGCCAGGAGAATGGTATTTGTCTGACTGCATTGTGCCAAGTCTAAAGTTTGATGGTGGAGGCATTACAGCATTGGCTTGTTTTTCACGAGCTGCCCTCAGTCACCTTAGTTCCAGTAAAAGAAACTCTTAATGCTTCAGCATAACAAGACATTTTTGGCAATTTCATGCTCCCAACTTTGTGGGACCAGTTTGGGGATGGACCCTTCCTGTTCCAACATGACTGCACACCAGTGCACAAAATAATGTCCATAAAGACATGGATGATTATCCAACATCGGTGTCTGACCTCACAAATGTCATTCTGGAAGAATGGACAAAAATTTCAACGCGCTCCTAAACCTGGTGGAAATCCTTTCCCAGAAGAGTTGAAGCTGTTATAGCTGCAAAGGGTGAGCTGACATCATATTAAACCCCATGGATTAAGAATGTGATGTCACTCAAGTTCACATGCATGTGAAGGCAGACAAGCAAATACTTGGCAAAGGCAATACAGTGTCTCTCGCTTACTCTAAATTTCTAAATAACACCACATACTACATAAACACTGGCCATTTGAACCCCTTTACAGTTGTTTTTCTGGTGATGCTGTGCTGTTACTATATAAGAGAATTTAAACCAAAAGAGAAAACAATGACTTAGAGGAAGTATTTGTGTTCCTGTGTGTGTGTATTCATGTTTGTTGTCATTAATTTATTAAAGCATGTACAGGAAACCTAAGCATTCATTTACAGTAAAGTTGCTTCGGTCAACAAGCAGCTTTAATGGGATCCGTAAACAAAATGCAGCCTTTTTCTTTCCCATCAGCCTTCTGTCTAAAGCTCTGTCAAATTCTCAAATAGACCTAAAAATAGCTCGTGGCTCCTTTACTCTCACAATAGGGGATTACAATCCAATCAAATAAATGCTTTCTCTAATTGTACATCAAATAAAAGTGCCTGTCAGTGGGGCTCATCGCAAACTACACAGAAGACATTTATGTTTCAAGGCAGATTATCTGTTTCTGCTCTGAACCCCCAAACACAGATCCTCTCTGTGTTTGGGGGTTCAGGGCATAAACAGGAAGTACAGCTAATCTTTTTAAGTGTGTTTTCGTGTTTGTCTGTGTCTATGTGAGATAAGACTTAGCTTGTTTCGGGGAGCAGGGGGATTGGACTGTGCAGCAGAAAAATGAAAAAAGAAGAAAAAACAAAAACAAAGATAATATTCAAAGGAATTAAAATCTGAAGAGAAGAGACATCCTAACATTTTTAGCACAGGAATATATGAAGTACAAGTGTAGGACTGGGTACTGGGTGGGTGACTAGATTACAGTATAATGGAAGTCTGTAGAAGCAGCCCATTAGTTGCAAATTTCACAGTTAGACTGACAAAGAATGTAAAAATAACTCAAGATTATTTCTGTGATGAGATCGCAACAGACAGATGCACAAACACCTGGTGGAGCTGGTGATTGTCATCGGGAAAATATTTTGCCGCAGTGACACGCACACTGGAAATATTTCTCAGAGATTTTGATCCATATTGACATGAAAGCAGAGTTGCTGCAGATTGTATATCAAAGCCATGATGTGAATCCCTTGTGTCACCACATCCCAAAGATGCTCTGGTGACTGCAGAGGCCATTTGAATACAGTGCAGTCATGTTCAAGATTCGGGTTTGAGGTGACTGGAGGTTTGTGATATGGTTCATTATTCTGCTGAAAGCAGCTGTGGTCAGAAAGGGCTGGACATGGTCAGCAACAAGGCTCAGTGCACTATTTGTACTAAAGGGCCCAAAATGTGCCAATAAACACACAACATTACATCAGGCACAAGGCATTTTCACATCTCAAGGTGTCAAGGTATTGCCATTTTGTTCAATGAATCTGGTTGCAGCCAGTGTGGTATGTGTATTTTAAAATGACCTTAATGCAAACAGAAGAAGAATATTTAGCAAATAAAAAGTATGACCAGTGTAGTTATGATCTTGCTGTCACTCATTTGGTTGCCTCAAAGATGGTAGCCAAGTCTGAGACTGGTCACAGTCACATGCCATCTTCAAAGTAACTTTGTAAGAAGTGATAAAGTGGCAATTAGACAGAGTCAGCCTGCTGTTTATTTGTGTTTGAATGGAGTTAGGCAGGCAATTACATGCACTCTTTTGTCTGATTAAGTGTGATAAATCTGTTGCAAGTCTACTGCAAATCTGTTACCCTCTACATACGGATAAAAAAACCCTCACAATAAAGAACATCACATTGTGTTCTGTAGGAAAGACTAATTCTGATTGGTTGCAATATGTTGGTTATCTTTCTGCAAGTGCAACAAATTAAATTATAAATTGTAACTATTTGCAAGTCTTCAAGTCGCCTCCCACTAGGCAACCTGTGCAATCACTTTGCAATTGAAAGTGCTGGTCCAGAGGGTGAGGGTAAACAAAAGGAAGGGTGAAGTGTAAATAAGACAAACAGACAGAATGAGAGAGAAACAGGACTAAACAAAGAGCAGAACTAGTAGGAGCAGGTGAAACTGATGATAGCAATAAGATTTTTGAATTTTTGAAATAAAACTGGGGAAAAACTGAAGGGAAAAACAAGCAGGAAAGCAGACAGGGAAGGGAACTGAGGTATTAGAAATACAAGGAGTCCATTATGGTACAAGCACCATGACATAAGATGTCCTTTGGCGCCAGAGATAACAGTTCTATTAAATAAGAAATAATGTCCAGCAGGTCTGACATGATGACATAAACTGTGGAAATAATATCATTTCTTGGTAGAAAGCTTGTCCTGCGCAGTATCTTAGCTGTTCCCAGGACTGCGCTCTTCAGGACAGAGATCTCCGCTGTTGTTCCTGGGATCTGCTGGAGCCACTCGCCTAGCTTGGGAGTCACTGCACCTAGTGCTCGTATATGTGTGTGGACCACCGTTACCTTCACCCTCCACATCCTCTCGAGCTCTTCTCTGAGCCCTTGGTATTTCTCCAGCTT
>NW_005187424.1:4319729-4330247 GCF_000239375.1 Pundamilia nyererei | reverse complement strand
AGAGAGAGAGAGAGAGAGAGAGAGAGAGAGAAATAGATATATATATATGCAACATAGCTGTATTACAAAACATAAACAACATGTTTGGTATATATAACTATAACTAACTTTTCTCAGTGATGCTGTTTATTGTACTCTAATGCTTCATTGTGTCACACTTGGTTGGTGAACCTTGTCAAATTGTACTGCCCAGTTCACTGCACACACACATGCAGGCATACACACATTGACCCTTAATGTCTGAGTGCAAGATGAGTCGAGCTGCAACAGACCTTCTCTGCTGGTCGTATGCAAGTGCTAATCCTGCTCTTACACAGCAAACTAAGCTCTCTCTGCTTAACAGAAAAGCGCTTTAGCTATCATAATGCATCCACTTCGCCCTGCAGACCCTCAGCCCACTGTCTGTACACCTCCCCCCTGACACCATCCCTACATTCATCAACTCTGTGCAAAACATGACTTTCATAAGTTGATGGATAGTGTACTGGCATTTTTAGCTTCTTAGCATGCTGGACGCCTCTTGTTCACCATACCTTTGCAGCATTTTCTTTTTTGTGACAACTTAGACAGTTTTTGCTTTTAAAATAATAAGAGACTAACTTTGCACAGCCTGAAAGTATAAATAAGACTGGAACAACATTTACAAGAATCAATCAAGCAAGCAACTGCCAATTTTGCTGCTAAACCAAAAAGTTCGATCTGAAGTAAAAGAAAAAAAAACTGCAGTAACTATGACATTATTACATATCAATGGGTCACCGAACACACATCTGCAAAAACCTTTATTCATGTCAACACCTTTTATGTTTTGTGACAAAATATGACAAAAAAACTTATATACGTATACAGTAACGGACATTTTGCCATGATCGTGCACAAACACAGACACACACACGGTTACACACACAGCCTTACAAGGTGAAAATTAAACTAACAATGCAATTGTGTTTAGTAACAATACATTTATTCTGAATGGAAAATCCTTGACCTTCCTTAATATTTCAAGGAAGCTTGAATTATTTATGAAAATGTGTCTTTCCAAAAACAACTCTCTAGTTTTGCTCTCTGCTCAGTGTCTTGGGTGTGAGGTGCATCCTCTCTCAGAGTTACAGTTTTTTTATTGTTTTGTTTTATTTTTTTAATGAAAAACTGTTGGTATGAGTTGTGGGTAGAGACCAAAAGAATAAGATCGCAGATACAAGAAGCGTACAAAGCATTATGGGGTCAGGAACTTGGTTATTCAGGAGGGCTTAGAGTGGGGCCATTGCTTCTGATCGAAGAGAGCCAGTGGAGTTAATTCAGGCATCTGATGAGCGTGCCTCCTGGACGCCTCTTAGTTGAGGCTAGGCTCAGACACAGGATGCTGGAGAAATTGCATCTCTCCACTGGTTTGGGAATCCCTCAGTCTGTCCTCAGAAGTGCTGGAAGAGGTAAGCATGGAGAGGGAGGTTTTGGCTAAGACCACTGCCTGTGCGATCTACATCCAGATGAGCATTTGAAAATGGATGAATGGACTTCTGCAGCCAGACTGTTTACTGAACATAACTCACAATGCAGGAATGTCAGAAACAAAAAAAGAAAAAGGAAGATTTTTCCTTTTTGGTCCTTGAAGTCAATAAAACTGCAGGAATTTGTGTCAAATAGAGTGATGTCAGCAACTTTCCACAGCAGTTGGTCTGCCAGCTGGAAGCTAATGCTGCTTCATACAACTCAAATAAGGGAATTAAATATATATAGTTAACTACTGCTAATCAATTGCTACACACTGTCTGCATGTACTGTATGAACTCCCATGAAAACATATAGAAGTAAAGAATAAATCATTGAGTTTTCCATTCTAAAGGTGACATCACAGTGACTTTCTTATGGTAACGGTTTTCTTCTGTTTGTTTGTTTTTTTCTTTTTGTTACTCATCTTTTTATTTATGACACATCCGTAGTCCATATAATTATTGCCTCAAAGTTGGACTAATTTAAAATTTTATTATAAGAATGTCCCTTTAGTTCTTTGAAAAACCTCCAGCTGATCCAAAGTGTTGCAGAGGGAAGGTTAACATGAAGTACAAAGAGAGATGGAATGTTTAAGAAATCAGATTTTTTCAGTGCTCATCTTAAGGTATTTTTAAAGCCTCTTTAAAGAAACACCTCACTGTGTAGCACTTCTCTCCTCAGTTCCACACACCAAACAGAAACTGTTTAATCTCATACAAAAAGTGCAGGGACCACATTTTTGTGTGCAATCAATGCGGTAAGATACTTTACTGAAAATGACTAGGTTGGTTTAACAAAATGATAAGCAATGACACCATATCAAGATCAAAACAATAAAGAGCAAGCCCACAGTTGCAAATCAGCAGCAGGAGAGTCTATGACCAGTGAATAGTATGAATAGCATATTGAAGTTGCATTTAGAGGTTGGGACACAGCATGATGGATGACTCAGACAGCACAGCAGTGTGGATTTTGCGACATACCTCAGATGCTAAAAGCAGGGATAAAGTGAAGAACAACAACAAAAACAAAGTGAACAACATATTGATATTTATCTTTATAAATTCATAAATGCTGTGATATGGGATTCAGCTGCACTTCCCCACTATACTCAGATAGCTTGACTCCTGTCCTCTTTCAGCAATAACCCCCCTCAGTGAACTCCCTCTGCTAACCCTGGAAAACAATATTACACTTCCATGCCAGTGCCATTCATTTCTCTTTTTACTAGTTGTATTTTGGATAGTTTAAAATATTTTCAGACCTTTATTCCTCCAAATATTTTTTAAAAGAAACAAATTAATTCCTTTAACGAACAACTATGATGAATTTCAATCTGGCTAATGGTATTTATAGATCATTAAGACTGACTCTCAGAATTATTATTCTCTACTCAAACTCTTATCTAATAATGTTTGCAAAGAGGCGCTTGATCTAAGTTATATTTTTGAGTTCGACTTGTACCCCTGTTCCCCAAATTACTAAAGAAGTGCTGTTTTACTCAAATGAAACATTAATATGGTGTGTGTTTAATTTGGTTGGTTAGATATCAAGTTGTGTTGCTTTTTGAATGCTTTTAATATAAATAACTTTGCATCTTTGGATCTGATCATGATTAGGGAATTAGGTGGTGATGAGTCTGGACCAAGGCTAACTCCCAAACACAATCATATTGCCAGGGGATCTAGGGGCTCAGATCACTGCAGCGCTGTACTGGAGCCTGTGTATTCCTGTCAATTTGCCTCCCTGTATAAATAATTCCTGTAAAATGCTCTCCTTGTATCATCCCACCAATTTCTAGTGGGATTAGCTCAGGACACCGACTGTTTTTAAAGCCACCGCATCTGTTTGCTTGGGGTCACTGCCCTGTTTTCAGCCTATCTGTGAAAATGTGCACCATCACAGCTCTTCTAGATTTTTTTGTGAGTGACTAAATGTATAACATCCAACAATCAACACAAAAGACCATGATTGCTATTGGCAAGGAGTCCTCACAACTGAACGCTTGCAACCTTTCATTTTATATGGATACCTTGTAAACAAAGAGCTGCATTTTTACACATTGAAAGAAACAAATGATTGTTTAACTGTTTCTGGTCTCTACCAACTCCTAAAGAAAATATGTGGCTGAATGTTAGGCTGAGAGTAGTGAGAATGAATTAAAAAACTAAAGCTATACAAAAAAATGTAAAAACAAAAAAAGATAAAAGTAAAATAGTAAACTGAAGTTTTGCAGGGAAGAAAATTGTCTACGCTGTGATTACAGATATTGTGCCTGTAATAAAAATGTGTAATCACCTCACTGAAAAGCATTGCTGATTGAGGAAATCATGTTTGGCTGGTTTACGTAATTTATTTATTACAGAGATTGTTTGTCCACGTCAACAGTCTCTCTCACAAAAGGAGCTCCACAAGGTCCTGTACACACGATTTCAAATAAGTGGAAGATAATGAATGGATGGACAGACAGACAAGTCGATTTTGAACAAATAAATACAAATACAATAAAAATAAGACCATCTCCACACAGTAGTCTAAATAAGGTAGAGAACAGTAACAGATTTTTCACATGTGACATTTCCAGCAAATTTTGTCAGCTATTGTCACACCCACAAATTGAGTTTTATGCACTTTTTCTAAGCCAACCCCTCTATTTGTACCGGAACTTAATTATTTGTTTAATGGCTACAATATACCATTCACATTTAACTTACCTGGCGGTTGTCATTTGGATAGATGGATGGATGGACTTACATAAACTTAAAGGGCCTTTAATTCATGTTCATATGTGATTAGGTGTCATGTTACTAAAAATTGATATTTATTTGAATTCATGAATTATTATTTATTATTTAGAATAAACATATTTTTATATTTTATTATTATTATTTTTCTATTATATCAAATTATTATTTTTAGAAACAGGAGCAAGAAACATAAGACTTCACAGGAACATAACAGAAGCTTTGACAAAGGGAAAAGAGGATTATTATACACAGAGGAAACACTGGGCGAACAAAACAAAGGTGGAAGTATTGACAATCTAACAGACAGAGCTTAAAAGCCAAAAGAAATCCAGATTATACACAGTAAACTCTGTGGTGCTCATGCTCTAATAATACATCCGGTGGTTCTGAATCCAGCACAGCACCTCTAAGGACTCACTTTTTTCAATTACCATTTGTATTTTCTAACTTCAATATTGAAGCCTCAATCACATGTTTAACATTAAAATAAATAAACGATACACCTTGTTCATCTCGTTTTTAGTATGTGAAAACGTTATAACACCTTCATTATTAATAAAGGGCATTAACCAATTAATTTAACACAAGATAAAACCACCCTCTATTTATGATGGGATGAGAAGAGAATAAAGAAAACGTAAAAAACATAAATACTTTTATGTAAGGTCTTGTGTAGCACATATTCAATTGATCTTTATATTCTGGTGCATGAAGTGTAATTATATTTTAAATTGCATGATCCTGGTTCAGGGCTTTGAAACTGCACTGCGCCCGTAGAGACCACTTGGGAGGAAAGAAGCTTTGTCAAGCAACTGATCCACTGCCAGTTTCATTTTGGAGATATGCGCTCTGGCTGGGATGGAAACAGCACAGCTGATAGAGAACAGCTGTCCACTGTTGCACTGGACAGAGGCCAGTGTTAAGCCTGGTGGACTCACAAACACACAAAACCCCACAGGATCTGCCGACAAACTCCCCAAAACTTGCATATTAGATTTACCTCTCTGTGCTTAGCCATGACTCTCACCTCTTTTCCTGTTGAAATATTCCTTCCACCTACGCCAGTCTCTATTGAGTAATAGAGTCTGTGAGAGGAATGAACAACAAGGTCTACTTTACACACCAGTGATGTTGCTTTGGGAGTTTCTTAAAGTCAATCAGAAGGGATTTCTTTCCATAAAACTGAGTAATAGTCAGTTGAACTCCACTTTCACCACATCATACAGTAGGTGTTGATTTTGTGATTTGTGAAAGATTAAAAAAAATGTTTTTTTTAAAATATAAGTGTCTTTGATTAGACACTTAAGTTTAAAACTACTCTTTCTATCTTTGAGATAAAAGGAAGGTTGGAGATGTATAGACGTATAATTAACTAAGACAGCTGGATCAAGTGATGGTTTAATTACTGAAACCTTAAAGGTTTGTGATATGTAGCCCATTAATAGAGATAGATGGATCATATTTAAGATTAAACTACCTCTATTAATCATATTTAAGCTTTAATTAATGGCAGGACTTCTTTGAGCAGTCTTGTAGGATTGGGGTCTAACAGACACATTGAAGGTTTGGAGGAAGTGATTACTGAAGTTAACTCAAAGATTAATTGGAGAGACTCATCAGTCGTACTGTTATTGAAAGTATCTGCATGTAATGATGCATGAGATGGTTATGAATAATTTTTTCTCTATTGGTTAGATTTTTATTTGTGAAGAAACTTGTGAGCTCATTACTAGTTAAGGTTCAAGGAAAGTTTGGCTCAGCAGACTGATTCTGGCTACAGTGTTGAAAAGAAAACTGGGGTTGCTCTTATTTTCTTCACTAATGAAAAGTAAGATGTCCTAGCCTTTTAGGAGGGCTTTTATATAGAGCAATAAACTATCTTTCCAGGTTAAATGAAGATCTTCTAAATTAATGAGATACCATTTCCTCTCTAACTTTTGGGTTATCTGCTATAAGGTGCACATTAGAGAGTTATACCAGGAAGTCAAGTACTTGTGATTTGAGGCTTTCTTTTTCAGAAGCGCCACAGTATCCAGAGTCATGCACAATGTCGATGTGACACCATGTGGGCGTAGCAGCTCTGCACTGTGTTGACACAATAAGTGGAGGAAAAATATGCTTAAATGTAATTACTGCACTTTCAGAAAGACGTCTACAGTAATGAAATGTATTACCCACTATTGAGTAATCCATTATTGTAAATTTAAGTGTTATTAAGAAGTAATCAGACAAAAGAGGGTTTTCAGGGAACACTGCATAAATGTTCAGTTCCTATGTCACATGTCAGAACAAGATCCAGGGTGTGATTGAAGTGGTGGGTGGGTTCTTTTACATTTTGAGCCAATTAAGTTTAATAATAGGTTAAATGTTTCTTTTGATCTTTCTTGTTGCCATCACTGTGCAGCACTATGATGAGTTGGGCATTTTCTGAATTGAATGAATGAATGATATTAAATCTTATAAAAATACAAAACAAACATGATCTTATTGCTTTCCAGTGTATTGTTTTTATAAGTGCATTCATTGTAATCATTAAGAAACATGTCAGAGAAATCTCCTGTGATGGGTCCATTACAGTACAGGTTTAAAAAAAAAAAAACACCAAAAATCAAGATAAATTTATATAGGTAGTCCTGTATTCATCTAGAGAACATGCAGAAAGTAAATTTGGTAGAGTTGAGACATGGGGCAACAATGCAGAGCTGAAATGAAAGGCCTGCTTAAGTGAAAATAAAGGGAAAGCACAAGAGACAGAAGACTTACAAAATAAATCTGGAAGCAACAAAACACAGAAACAAAACTAATACATGACTGAACATGGAGAAACACAAGGGAGGCTACAATCAACAAGGAAATCCAAATTCAAAAAATAGAGGACAACAAAGGTCAAACAAGAAAGCGACTACATGTTTTCTATTGACCGTTTTCTATTGACCAACTGGGGTAATTTCTGAATAAAATGAAATCTGAACATATGCAGTGAAAAGCAGAGAAATGTAAGCTGTTGTAGGTCAAAAGCTGGTATGTCATCCATGTTAATACACTGTCCATATGTGTAAGCCTGCTCTGCTGCAGCTGTTTTTTTCCATCTGATTTAACAAATCTCTGTTTAATGCTTAACAACTTCTCATGTAAACATCAAAGAAATGCAACACCAGTGAAAGTTAACAGTGAGATTTTTCTTTTTCTGGACCACTTTAACATCACATTTTCCATCCATGCGATAAATTGATAGCCTGGTACTCCCACGACAGGCTTTCAATTTATCGCAGGTCATGAACTTACAGTTGTTCCAGTATGTTATAATAAACTGCCAGTTAGGGGGGGAAATCTGTATATACAAATGAAAGCAATAGAAGATCTGAGGCTTTGTGGGATTTACAACCTTGATAAAATACTCATCACCTACCTTGTTCCAACTGGAATTACAAAATCACTGCTTTTGTGACAGCCAGGGACATAATTTCATCTCAAGGCTAAAGTCAACATCAAAGTCAATCGGCCTTGGCAACACAATTGCCTTTTTTTGCTTTTTAAACACTTTTAACAATTTGTTAATTCACCCTGTTAATTTTTTTCCACTTATTCAGTCAGGAATGAATCTGAATGAAAAAGAAATGACTAACTGTGTGGCACTCCCTCCTCAATGACGGAGAAATTGTCAGCGATTTTCAATAAGGATTGATACTTTGTTTCTAATTCTAAAGTTCAGTATGTAGCCCATTGAATTGAAACAAAAAGAAGCAGCACTGCAGTAAATGTCCAAAATGTTTGATATGTCAGTGATGGTAGCTCCAGCTAGCTGGGTTTTAAACGCTAGCATCAGAGCTACCAGGGTTATAGTTTGCCTAGTTGTGGCACAGAGCCAGTTTTATGAATAAGAGAGCTAGCTTTCTGCTACAGCTGTTAATATTAATGTACAGAATTTCTTTATGGATACTTTAATATGATTAGGTTATGATTAGTGTTGTTGTTAGGCCCACCCAGTAAAGTATCTGTGCCCCCTTAGCTGAATTCTATTAATAATAAAAGTTGCATTAATTCATATAGTTTGTTAATGAAAACCTTAAATAGCCATATTAGTAAAAAGTCATAGCTGTGCAAGTTTTTCAGTTAACACTTTAGTGCTTCTCTAGCAGTCCTGGTAAAAGAAGAAGACAGAGTGGATAGGCCAATAACAGTCAGACTGCTTCTAATGTCTCTTTGAAACCAAAAATACCTCAGTCGTCAGTTTGTGCAACTACTTTTAAAGCATGGAGGTACTGAAAAACTGCGAAACAAGTAGAAATGTGCTGAGGAGATTCTGTGTTCACAATTAGCTGGTGAGTTCATTGATCCACTTTCAGAAAAAATGTTTCTCCTTTTTGTTTCCTGCTTTCCCATATGGAAAAGAAATAGTAAAAACTTACATGATTTACTCATGAAAGTGGCCACTTTCTCATTACTTTCATATATTGTTTTAGTAAGTATCCAAAACATACAAGTTTCATTATATAATTTTTCAAGGGATCTTATATCTGTTTTCACTCTTGTATGCTTTTCATACAAGTTTCACACAAGACAGATACAAACTTTATAAGATTTATATATATCTTTTCCATATGGGTTGCCTCTGCAATCTAAGACAGGTATTTTTAGACTGTTTAACATTGTGGCTACATTATTTTATGGGTGTACTGTGCATGTATGGTTATAATTGTGCATAGCATGACTTGAGCCAAGTGACCACCTGTCGACTTCATATGGTCTGCTGCTAAACCTGGGTTAAAGTCTAAAGAAGGGAGAAAATATTCACATATTCAAATCTTGGTTTTCAGTTACAACTGCTATGAAATGATCGCATTTGTTACGCTCTCCTCTTTGAGCCAATTACTGAACCTAAAGACAATACCTGAAGAACCCTTTTCTCTATACTGACATAAGCTTGTAGATGATGTGGTGGCTCTTAACACTTTCTCCAGCTTCTCTTTCACCAATTCACCTCCATCCTTCCATCATACAAGCTCCCATGTTCTTTCTCTCATTCTTTGTGTTTATTGTCAGCGTGCTTCACCAAGTAGAGTGAATTTCAACCAGCATACACCTGCTCCTTGAGAGGATTCAAATATAGAACATTTGATCCGTGAGTGCTGGATTTGTTTCCCATCTTTTGAGATTTGAGTCTCTAAATGATGCCCAAGCTTGGGCTCTGAGGCACATACTGTTTTGTTACTTAGTATGTATTGCTACAATTTTACAGAAACAAACCACTTTTAAATACAGGTTGCTACGTGATACTGTGAGCCACCGTTATTCTGCTGCAACCAGCCCTCATCTAAGGGTGTTACATCTATCCTTTAGATGAAATGATCTCTTTTTCTCAAATTCCACACATTGTTACTGTTGTGAAAATCAAAATTTCAAATACCATTTTGCTTGTTAAACTTAGCATAAGGACAAAAATATGTTGTTTTCTATTTCTGCAAGTCTTGTGATATTTTGTTTCTCAACCTGGCAGAGGTGTGGGAAGGACAGTGATGAATCAAAAGATTTTCTGTACTAGGAAATCTACAATATTTAAGTGTAATTCATCATCACATTTTTTATAATGGCTTGTGCTGGATGTGCATTTTCTTCCTGTATGATGGTGGATGTTAAGAATGCTGGGAGTGACCAGGAGGGACAGGATTAGAAAGGAGAACACAAGGAGGGAATGCTGAGGCTGAGGTGCTTGGAGACAACGTTGGAGACACAAGGCTAGGACAGTTTGGAGAACACGCAGAGGAAGAAGGCTGAAGATGGAGCTGCCAGGCAGCAGTAAAAGAGCAATGCCACAGACGAGCTTTACAGATGTAGTGAAGGATGACATTCAGAGAGTTGGTGTGACAGAGTGCAAGAGATAGGGTGAGATGAAGGTGTTTACAATGCAGATTAAACATGTACCCATTTATTAGCAAAGAAGAAAAATAGGAAAATAGTCAGAGTCTCATTTCTGTCCATGAAACTGAATTTTTTTTTATAACAGACATCTAAACTCTTCAAAAGGTAATTCATTATGTGTCACTGTCATGCCCTGCTCCTGTTCATTATTTCTTTTTAAGTAACATAAGGTCCTTTTCAAAAATCTGTGTGATAGACTTCCTAAAATTACCCGTGACCATTATTTCTCTTCTCTTACCCTGACAGGAGGTGAAGTACTTTCAGTTTCCTGGTGAGCTACTAATGAGGATGCTGAAGATGCTGATTCTCCCACTCGTCGTGTCCAGGTACCTGCACGTCAGTACAGCTCTAACACAATGAC
>NW_005187424.1:4317291-4318854 GCF_000239375.1 Pundamilia nyererei | reverse complement strand
AGGAGCTTTTTGAGATTAAATAGAAGAAAATACAAAACATTAAACATGTTAACAACACAAAAGCCATATTAAACGCAGACTACTTTAGGCCCGGAAGTAGGATTCGTCACGTCATCACTTAACGACCGGATAAACACCAAAGCTCTCACAATGTGTTCTCACACAGTGCCTGCTTATTGCTTCTCTTTATCTTAGCTCCGTAATATTAGCCACTATTAAAATATAAACCAAAGATCAAGGTCAGAAGTCTGGAGGGGTGGTAGTAGCACAGGTTTATAAACCTCACTGCTTTTTTTGTCATGTCCTTTTTAGATTTGTTTTCACCAGCTTGTCACTTTTTGAATGTGGACGCTAAAAGCTGTCTGGTCGGTTTAGAAAGTCATTGTGGTTTGGGTTAAAGCACACTCTTTCACACCAGTAACCTTCATGTTGAAAAATTATGTGTTGGAAGTGGGCCCATCTTACTATCATAACACAGAGATAAGCCTGTAGTTTTGAAAAAAAGTACATTATTTTATCCACTGAGAGTGAAAACTTTGTTTCTCTCCACAGAAAAGCCCTCTTTAGACTCATGTCCATAAAAATTCTCCTTTTTTAAAATGTCAGTGTGCTGCCTGCACATCTTTACAGTTTGTTTCATCTGCTCCATCTTATCTAAACTTATCTCTATTGGAGCTTTGCTCATGAATCTGTTTATATACCAGTAAAATTACTAACAAACATCCCATGTAAGGAAATGCTGTTTATTATTCAACATAAAACTAGCTCACTGAATAAGATTTTGCATGGAAAAAATACATTTTAAAAGCATCCATTTATTTTCTCATTTACTGAGAAATACAAAACGTTTCTTCATTAATCTTGAGAATTTGTATGTAGTTTAATCTTTGGTTTTGATGATGGTTCTTTAATGATTTGTCTCATTGCATTTCTCTTTTGTTTGCTTTCACAGATGAAACTAACATTTTTACTTTGAGGAATTTACTTTGAACATTCAGTATGTAGGATATGTCTAAATGATCACCGTCCTATTCAGTAGCTTTTGGAGCTTCCGTCGTTGTTTTAAGGGGAAATGAAACTGGGAAACAAACCACAGCTTCCTGCATTTGAGTCCAGTGTTTTAACTAGCCATCCAACCACCTGATGCTCTTCTCCTATGTGTCCTTTGCTCTTTGCTGTCCGAATACTTTTTTTTTTGTGTTGCGTGTTGTTACTAGATCAAAATGTACTTGCATGTAACGTGGAAAAAATGTCACAGAAAAATATTAGAATTTTTTTAATACTACCAGTGGCACCACTGCCAAAGCTTAATTTTTATGTATTTACCAATAATAGCTTTCAAACTTCTGAAGTGCTTTTTATTGTTATTCACTCTTAGAAACGTAGCAAAATAATATAAATTAAAAACTAAAATGGTAACATTTATGAAACACAAAATTTGTGCTGCTGCTAAAACTTTGGAGTTTGAATAAATTCATATTCGGAATATAAATACCTTGTGTACTCCTAGTTCAGAAGGAAATATCTGAAAAGTCTGTCTGTTCACAGCATGCAATATGAAAG
>NW_005187424.1:4314329-4316529 GCF_000239375.1 Pundamilia nyererei | reverse complement strand
GAGTATACAAATCCAGGTAACTCAGAGGTGGAAAGGTTAAAATGCATTCAGTCCAAACTTCTTGTTTTTTCTTTCAGTTTGATGTCAGGACTGGCAGCTCTCGATGCAAAATGTTCCAGTCGCCTCGGTCTGATCACAGTATCGTATTACCTGTGGACCACCTTTGTGGCTGTGATCGTGGGGATCATCATGGTCTCCATCATCCACCCAGGAGGTGCAGCCCAAAAAGAGGACTCTGAGGACAGCAGCAAACCCATCATGAGTTCTGCAGATGCACTCCTGGACCTGATCCGGTGAGATTAGAACATTTGTCTAAGTTTTCTGAAGAATTATCTCCAGGCCATGAATTAAACACAAATGCGACTTTGACTCATTTGATGGCAGTAGAAACAAAGCACATACTGCTACAGGCGCTGAATTTAGCGTGTGCTGTGTGAGATGGCCAACAAAGGTGCGTTGGCTATCTCATGGATTGGAGATTATATATTGGAATTTCAGGAGCAGGACCAGGCCACCAAACACGCTCATTATGGATGTCATCTGTATATAGGTTCCCCCAGTTCTGCAAGTTGTTCATTCTCGTTTACGTGTCCCACCCTCCCTCCTTGTTCTCAATTCTTTAACTTCTTCACTCCTATTCAGTACATGGGGATCTGCCAGGCCTGGGAGCCGTCGTCAGTCCCCTTCCAGGCCTTTCCCAAGCCGCAGCTCAGTTCATGTCCAAGCATTCACCTTTACCTACTAAAACGGTGACGTTGGCCCAGCTAGTGAATTTCTGTTCAGTTTAACCAGTGATTTAAGAATGAGGTTTGTTCTGTGGTCTTTACTTCATTCATGTAAACAAAGAGTCAAACTGAGTCAACACAGGCAGAGAAATCTCAACTTTTAGCATGGATACCAGACTCAACAATACTGGCAAGATAGTGGAGGATAGGTACTCCAGGTCTTTTCTTTGAATCTTTCTCACAAACATGTAAACACCTGCCAAAATAATCAAAAGTTCCATTGCTGTAGTTCAAACTTCACCGTCTGTCTCGACAGCAGTGTTTTGACATGATGACACACACCCTGAAAACAGGTATATAGATTTATTTTTTTTTATAAAATAGCGTGACAAGTTTCAAAAGTATGTTATTTCTTGGCGATTACTTTGAGCTAATAATTTAACCCACAATGGGTCGGTTAATGCTCCTCTCAGCTAGCGAAATTGCTTCTTTAATCATCAGAACAGATTTTATAACATAATTGGGAAATGGCTTTTACCGAGATCACCTTTTAACATGATAAACTTGCATTAGGTAACATAATGTGCTGGGGAACGGTGGCTGCTGAAAATGGGGCTCTGTACACCTACATAGATAATCCATTAAGAATCACAAAGTATTTATTTTACTTGTCATTTTTTTACATCATAAATAAAGAAATAGGAAATGTGCTTTTCTTTCAAAACTTGCAGATTTTAAAGTGACCCTAAACTAAGGGTAAGTAGGTGATGGTGTGTTTGCAGAGCAGACACAATCCTGACCGCACCCTAGTTTTTCAGGCTGTTCGGATTTGTAACAAATCCCGAGAGAGGATTAAACATATTGGTTGTCTTAAACTATTCAGTTCCCGTATTCTGGGATGACTTCATTGTTGACTAAAAACCATTTAATCTTCTTTAATAGAAGATGGTACTCAGTTTCTCATAAGCAGTATCTGTAAACAGGACTATTAACTGTCACCTGGCGCGTCTCTGTATCTGTTTGGTTTTCTAATCCAAGCATCTGATTTCAGGCTGTTTATTTGGATGGTGAGTCTGAAGCCAGTAATCAGAGCAGTGACCTTAAAAACTCTGTCAGTAAAAACTAACTAATGGAAGTGTGGCATGTGTTTGAGTTTTTGGAGTTGAAGTCTGCAGTTCCACAGTTTGACATTCAAATACAATACTATAGTCCTTAGTGCTTTTGTGTAAACTATATTGAAATCTATTTTAGACATTAAAAATACTGTATCGTATTCTGTTTTATTCTAGATATTTCCTTTATGTCAAGTTGTCTGCAGCCAGTAAAATTAATAGAATTAAACAGACAGATAATAATAGAAAAAAATGTCCATATTGCCATGTTATTTTGACATTTTTGACAAAACAAAACTCACATGTACGTAGTCTAACCAATCCAATATTACATTTAGAATAGAATAGAATAGAATAGAATAG
>NW_005187424.1:4311079-4312489 GCF_000239375.1 Pundamilia nyererei | reverse complement strand
GGCTCGCCTCGGCAGTATGACAAGTTGTCACTCCATCCATCCTCTTATCTTTATTAGGTTCGTGGGGGGGCTGGAGGCTATCCCAGATGTTATAGGGCAAAAGGCAGGGTACACCCTGGACAAGTCGCCAAGTCTATCCCAGGGCTAACACAGAGAGACAATCAACCATTTGCACTCACATTCACACTTATCGGTAATTTAAAATCACCAATTAATCTGACCCCACTAACTACCTGTCTTTGGACTGTTGGAGTAAACCAGAGTACTCAGAGTGTCAAGAACTAAGGTTCACATGCAAAGATGGGGCCGAATACGAAATTCGCGGGAACTATGTATAGATTTATTTCTTTAACATAAACGATCAGGAACCACCAAGGAAACAAGAATATAACTCAAGCCAAGGAAATCGGGAACTGAAATGCCCTGGGAAGCTGTGATTGAGACCGTGGGAAGAATCAGAGTTGGGGGAGGGTGTCCGTGGGAAAAATCCTAGGAGCGAGAGTTCTCTCGCACACAGAACAGGCAGGACGACAGGCAGCGAATGTCTTCAACTGCCGGATGGTGACCGGGGCACAAGTGTGTAATATTAACACGGGTCAAAGAATACTTGAATAAACTCAGAGCTTAGGAGAGCCAAGTTACCACCAAGAGTGACTAACAGACTGGCATGGAGGAGCTGTCCGTGCTGGGTGAAATAGTCCTCCTGCAATTGCCTGGGATGGAATACAGGTGCAATGCCGGTGCCTGACCCGAGGGCATGGTCACCCAAACACTCCCCGGATACTGTTCTCACGGACCATGACACAGAGAGAACCCACGCAAGCACGGGGAGAACACACAAACACACAGAAACAGTGCTATGCATGATTTTTAACTGTGGGAGGAAACCAGAATACCCAGAGAGAAACCACTGCAAACTAGTCAGAACGTGGATTTGAACCCAGGACCTTCTTACTGTGAAGCAACAACACTAACCACCATGCCAACAATCTAGGAAATACAGGGAAGCTATGAGTTCCTGTATTTGATGCAGACTTTTTTTGTTTTTGTCCTTGACAGGTTAATCCACAATAAATAGCAATAGCATGCACGTGGTGTGTGTGTAGTTGTCTGCCTCTTATAACTCCAGTGATTTTCCTGCAGTTTGAAATCTTGTGCGATCTTGTGAATTTCATGAGTTCAGCAACTAACCACTCTCACTAGATTGTATCATGTCATCTCAACAAGAACAAATTAAGTTGTTGAATTTCATACAGATCCTTCATGATTTAATTACATTCATAGAAACATGAAATTATTGTGTTCAAATTACAAGTTGGACTTTTTAATGTAACAACCACCCAATTTACTTTTTTCGGTATACCAAAAAAAGTAGAGGTGGCTGCTTGACTTGACTGAGATGGATGCCTT
>NW_005187424.1:4276936-4301030 GCF_000239375.1 Pundamilia nyererei | reverse complement strand
GAATGGAAACAACAAAATTTGAATGAAAAAACAGGATTAGAATGAAGAGAATGGAATTTGAATGAAAATAACAGAATTAGAATGACAAAAACAGAATTTCAATGAAAACACCCAAAGTTGAAAGAAATCAACAAAATTTGAATGAAAACAGCAAAAACTAGAGTGAAAATAACATAATTAGAATGAAAACAACAGAATTAGAATGAAAACAATGGAATTTGAATGAAAAGAACTGAATTAGAATGAAAACAACAAAATTTGAATGAAAAAACTGGTTTAGAATGAAGAGAACAGAATTTCAATGAGAACAGCAGAATTAGAATAACAAGAACGGAAGTTGAATGAAAGCACTGGAATTTGAAAGAAAACAACAAAATTTGAATGAAAACAACAACATCTGAATGAAAAGAACTGGACTAGAATGAAAAGAACCGATTTTGAACAAAAACAACAGAATTAGAATGACAAGGATAGAATTTGAATGAAAACACGGGGATTAGAATGAAGAATGTGAATGAAAAGAACTGAGTTTGAATGAAAAGAAAAGTTTTAGGATGAAAACAACGGAATTAGAATGAAAAGAAAAGAATTAGAATGACAACAACGGATTTTGAACTAAATTAACAGAATTAGAATGACAAGAACGGAATTTGAATGAAAAGAACTGGATTAGAAGGAAAACAATGGCTTTTGAACGAAAACAACAGAATTAGAATAACAAGAACGGAATTTGAATGAAAACAGAAATTTGAATGAAAACAACAGCATTAGAATGAAAAGAACTGAATTAGAATTGAAACAACAACATTTGAATGAAAAAACAGGATTAGAATGAAGAGAATGGAATTTGAATGAAAACACCAGAAGTTGAAAGAAATCAACCAAATTTGAATGAAAACAACAGAACTAGAGTGAAAATAACATAATTTCAATGAAAAAACTCGCACGTAGAAAACATCTCAGGTGGGATCTGCTTGTCATGCAAGTAATGTTGGAAACCATCAGAACCATTAAGGTTACATTTTTTTCTCATCAGAGAATAAAACTTTCTTCCACCTTTCAATGTCCCATGATTGGAGCTCTCTTGCAAAATCCAAACGGTCAGTTCTGTGGCATTCAAGGAGACGAAGCATTTAAAGCCGTTTTTAAAGCCCTTCAGTCTCAGATGCCCTCTGATGGCTATGGGGCTGCAGTCAGAACCAATAATGGCCTTAATTTGGGTCAAGGATCGTCCAGTGTCTTGATGGACAGCCAATTGGATCCTCCAATTGCTGGATAAATTTTGGCGGGTCTTCCAGAATCATTTAAAAAATTCGAAATGACTGTCTGTGTGTGAGAAACTCTGCTTATGTTCAACTCTGTTAGTTCAACATCAGAATGTCATGACAGTGTGACTACCTGACAGAAAATGACAATGAATCCAAAGTTTGCACAGATTTGGGCTTGTAAAGGCATGTGGTACTAAACTTTTGATCAGCTGTTAAACAGCCTGTTTCAGTTTAAGCATTCTTTTCAATGAATTGAATACTCAAAAAATGTTTTGTCTCACTCCCATTCCTTCTTGTTGCATGTTAAAGCTCTATGCTATATTTGGAACCTTGTTAAGATCCAACCATGCAAAATATAATTTTTTGCCATTTTTCAAGTGGTCTTATACTTTTGATCGGGACTGTATATGCACATTATTAAATATTAAAAATGTGTCAATCTAATATCTACACATTAAGTAGGATTAATTCCACCATTATAATCTGGTCATTTATCCTAGTATATTATGTTATGTGTATGCAGGTATATTGTAATTTAATAGTTTTTTCAGAGAAAGAAAAAATAAAGGATTTAGTCTTAGACAATCCTGTCACTCTTACTTTTAAAGCTCAATTGTTAAAACTAACTAGCTCCTTCTTGTCTAGATTTCTTGTCTGGTTGTCATTCAGCTGGCTGATGGTTGGACAGACTGCACGCATATGTTCACATGCCCCTAATCTAATTTTTTTTTTTTAAAGGACATTGGTGTTTCTTAGTGTAAAACTCTGTGTATGGCTTCTTTTCTCCCACCATCTCATAAAATCTAAGACTTATAACTGTCATTTTGACACTTGATTGTCTTCATCTCCTCAGGTATTTTCCATTTGGTATTGTTTTCCTGGTGGCTGGAAAGATCCTGGAAATGAGTGATCCCTCAGCCATGGGGAAGAAGCTCGGTTTCTATGCCATCACTGTGGTGTTTGGTTTGGTGCTGCACGGCTTGTTTATCCTGCCTGCTATGTACTTCTTCATCACCAAAAAGAGTCCCATTGTTTACATACGGGGAATCCTGCAAGCCCTGCTCATTGCACTGGCAACCTCCTCCAGGTAAAGAAACTTATTATAGAGAGAATGAATGCGTTACAAAAGGAAAACATCAGTAACTCATTTTATCATCTCATATGTGAGTCAAAATAAAACATCCCCGAGTCTTAACAACACTTATTCTTTTCTTCCTTTTTACTGGAACCTTTACTGTGAAAAATCTCAAAGGGCTGTTGGCTGATCAGAAAACATCTGGTGTGTGGGAAGAGAGGGGAAAGTAAAAGAGCATTCCACGTGTCTTTAAACAGGCTCCACTGATGCTTGTGTATCATGTGTGCATGCTGACAGATCATATTCTATAACAAAAACAGGCTTTAGTTTTAATTTAGATGACCATGTCAGTGTTTTTGCATGTATTTGGCAGACATTGTGTTTGCTGTGGTAGATCTGTGACTGCCTTCATTTGTATCTCGTGTGTAAACGAATGAAAACAAGTTGTAGGTAGGGAAGCTCTAAAGTGAAAAACACAACAGTATACTTTAGAAAATGCACCTCAACAATATGTGATTTGACATAAACTGGTTAAACCTCTCCAAAAGCACTGCTATGGTCTATTAATGTTTTCTATTCTATTTTCTATTCAGTTTTAAACAAATCATTCCTTGTTGCATACGCAGACTGACAAAGACGGAGTTCTTCTGAGGCCTTTGGGGTCAGAGTGGCTTCATCACGCATGCATGTGTTTGCTAGACTCAGATTAGTAAAAAGCATCTGCTGCATGCTCTCATGCAAAGCATTGTTATTCTTAGTCAGCATGAATGAACAGATTGTGTTTGTTTGCATGCATACCTGAGAGAAATTAGGAGGCTTCGTATTTATTTATTTTATTAGCTGTCCTCTCTGTCTTTTTCTTCGTTTTCCTCAGCTCAGCCACTTTGCCTATAACCTTCAAGTGCCTCTTAGAGAACAATCACATTGACCGTCGCATCATCCGTTTCGTGCTACCCGTGGGTGCAACCATCAATATGGACGGCACCGCTCTCTATGAGGCTGTTGCAGCAATATTCATTGCACAAGTTAATAATTATGAGCTGGACTTCGGTCAGATCATCACCATCAGGTCAGTAAACCTTTTTTAAACGTAATTTTATTTTACTTTATTTATTTTGACAAAGCCATGTAAGTATCATTGAATATTTTTAGTCATTCATATGCTTTACATTAATCACGCTGGAAGTCCTGTTCTGATCAGAGGGCTGCACTAACTCAGAGCAAGCATCACCTTCTGTGTCAAACTTAACCACCTTTCATGTCAAGGATCATCTCTGGTGGTTAGACCTCGGTGTCAGGCTTAATGACCGAACAGCAGCTTTCAATTGAAGGGCTTGCAGTGTCCAAAACAGAAGATATTTATCTTGCAGTGCACCACGAATTTGTTCAGGAGGTGGTGAGGAGATTTAGTGTACCATCCTGCGTTTTCTGAGTAAAAACATTCGCTACAAACCACCTGAACTGTGATACGTAAAATCGTGTACCTGCACACAACACACTGAAGATGCAGGAGTGGGGTTTTTTTGCCACATCAACACAATGCTCATCACCACAACACCCTGTTCATCAGATTTGTCTCTCAGGGACTTATTTTCCTTTCACAAAATAAAATTCAAGTTGAAGAGTTTCAATTTTAGACAGTTGTCAGTAGCTGAAATCTGTTTATAATGCTGCTTTATGTTTTTGTGTTGAAGCTGAAAAAATGTTTGAAAGCCCATCCCAGTGATTCACTGTTGCAGCAGAGAGCTGCTCAAGCACAGCAATGGATGCACGTAAAAGAATGGCTCATCATGCTGATCATCACAGAGACTCAAGCTCGAGAAAGAATACGCTGATGAATGTATTATTGTGCCTGCTGGTGTGAATGACAGCCAGACCTCAGGCTTCGCCGAAGTGAGAGGCTGCAACTTCTGAAGGGACTTTTTAAATAGATTTTTCCAGCGTAATTCATCAACTACATCAAACTATGGGCTAAAAACTAAGCTCAGTAGCCACACATGTAGTTTTAATTGTCCATCATATCAGACTACTATGTGTAAAATGATGCTCACAGTGAACATTGCTGTTGGATAGTTGGTTTTGGAGCTTTATAAGGTAAATGTAGACTTCTACCAACAAATCTATTGATGCATACTGATGCCTTCAAGATTAAAACAAAAAAAGAAGAAGTAGATAAAATAAGTTTCCCTTTAACCACTACTTATAAACACTATTTCTGTGTGGGAAACAACATCTACTGGTGCTGAACATGCAGAGGAGCTTGCTGGAAGACAGATGTGGAAAAAAAAATCACAGAAAACAAACAAGGACTTATAACAGATGGAAATAAATAAAAATAACAAATAAATGGCTTGCTGGCATTACTTGAGACAATAAATATAATAAATGAGATGAAGTAAACCAACACTCTAATACATTTTCTCAGTCAAGTGTCTCATTTCCCTGTGGACTCTGCTGGTGATAAGAAACAAGTACTACAGAGAACTACAGGCTCCCATGGTCTGGTTGACAAAATGCTAATGGAGGATACTGTCTTTCTGAGATTCTTTAGAAAAAGCAAAGAAAAGTAGAACTTTTCTCAAATTCAGTATTAGTGTAAGAGGCTGGCTCTGCAGATGCTTTCTTCCTGTTTAACGAATCTTTGAGCTTCTCTCATTCCTCTAATTTCTACACTTCTAAAACGTACGGAGGACAGAGAGAAGAGGCTTCTGTAGGAACTATAACCAAGGATGCACAGATGTATCTTTTGCTGAAGTGTCTTTACCTTCAACTCTTTCACATTGTGTAATGTTGTGAAAATAATTAAAAGTGGCTGTAAAGGGAAAAAAAATGCCATGGGCACTGTTACCCCTGTGTACACCTATATATGGGCTATAATAAAATTATTTATGACGCAGGTGTATAATACATCATGTTTAATTGGTTTTCATTGCTTTAAAATGAGGCTCCAAATGCCTGTTTCCTTGACTCCTCGCTCCTTGTGTTGTCTCATTGCCTCCTCTGCTCAGATCTGTGGTAGAAGGAACTAACATGTGAAAACTGAAAACTTTGTAAATCTCTGCATGAGAACCAGTTTTTCCATAAAATTAGAAAAATTGACAAGCGGAGGACAAAAGAAGGCTGTCATTAGCCAGAGTACGCTTTTATAGATGTAGTATAAACACGACAGCTTATCACTTATCACTGAAGAGCCACGTGGCCTCAATAAACTGTATATTCCCGTGATATCATGGTTGAGTTTCTGATCCTAACTCCCATTTCATCATTTCACCCCAGACTGTGGTGTAGTGAGTTGTGGGATCATCTCTTTGTCAAACTCTGGAGCTGCACCAGATATCCGATGTGCCAACATTTTACACCAGATAAGAGGCTTCTCAATTAGACAGTTGCCTTAGAGACATTATTAACATTATTGTGTACTTTTGGGGCCAGGCTCACCTTGAGATATAATCCACAGAACAAATTAGGCAAGAAGAGTCTTTAATTTACTTTAAAGTATTTGCATTCAGCACAAAAATGAACTAAACACAACAAATCCTGATGAACAAAAATAGATGGAAAAATGAATTAGAACCACCACATATGGGGGGAAAAACAATCAGTAAAAGTATGTGAGAATATCAGGACTATATTTGAAGTTAAAATTCCACAACAGTTGATGTCATGGACCAATACCTCTGTCACAGAAACATCTTCTTTCAGCTGCTCCCTTCAGGGGTCAGTGGATGATCTGACTCCATCTCACCCTTTGTCTAGCTTCCTCTTCTCTAACACTAACCCTCTGGGTTACTCAGGGAGTCTGGTTGGCATGAATGCAAATTGAAAGCATTCTTTGTCACTTTAGGGGTTTATTTGGACAAAGAAGCCGTTTTTAAAGTAGAGCTGTTTTGCTTTGCCATATTTTCTGTCACACGTGTACTGTTTCAGCAGAAGAAGTCGTCCACTTTATATTTGTCATCAGCTTTTTGACTTTAATTGACTTCACCTCCCATCTCTCCAACAGCATCACTGCTACTGCAGCCAGCATAGGTGCAGCAGGAATACCACAAGCTGGGCTGGTCACCATGGTGATAGTGCTAACATCTGTTGGTCTGCCAACTGACGACATCACTCTCATCATTGCAGTAGACTGGGCATTGTAAGTTGCATATCACTTCTAAAATGTATTAAAGATCCAAACCGACAACAGCTCTACTGACTGGATTTCTATCGGTCCAAATCAAAAATGTCTTAAATTTCTTCTTCTTTTACAGAGACAGATTTCGCACCATGGTCAATGTAATGGGGGATGCTTTGGCCACAGGCATCATGGCACACATCTGCAGAAAAGACTTCATGAAAGAGGGAGATGGGGTGAGTTTTAATGACAATATGTTTCAAAGGACTTGGGTAATTGTGGTGATTGAGCCCATAGTTTGCTTCTTGGGGCTGAAAACGTTATTAGTTCTGTTTCACACATTTTTAGAGATTTGGCTAAGTAGTAGACATTTAGAAGAAACTGAAGATTTAAGTGTGCATTTACTATAATTTTAGGTTTAGCCCCTCCCTAATTTCATCAAATCATTTGCAATCCTTTAAACAGCAATTACAACCTCAGTTCCAAAAAGTTGACATGGTGTATAAAATGCAAATAAGACAGAATGAAATGATTCACAAGATTCCCATAAACATTTAAATTGAGAAAAGTGAGCAGCACTAAAAAGAAACAGCTGGAGGAACATTTTGCATCTAATTGGGTTAACTGGCAACTGATCAGTGCCATTGGGTATAAAGAGAGAATCTTAGAGAGTTTCTCAGAAGTAAAGAAGGGCAGAGGTTCCCTAATCTGCAAAAGAATGCATGTAGAAATGTGAGACTATCTCATCATCTGCAGCACATAATAAAAATCTAATATTCAAAGTCAGAATATTCAGAATCTGGGGACAGGTCTGAAAATGAGTAGTGGATGACTATGATTTTCAGGACCTGGGGCAGCACTTCATTAAAAACAGACATGATTAATACTGCATAGGCTTAGGAACACTTCCAGAAATCACTCTCTAAACACAATTCAACATGCCATTCACAAATGTAGGTTAAAGCTGTATCATGCAAAGATGAAGGCGCATGTGAACATGATCAGAATAGCCAATTCTGATGGTGCCTTTCCAGATGTGAAAGCATCTGGAAAGGCACCATCAATGCTGAAAGGTATGTAAAGGTCTTAGAGCAATATATCCTCCCCTCCAGACACTCCATGCCTTTCACCAGTTGAAAGCATGTGGAATTCAGTAAAAGGACTGAATGTTAGAGTACCTGATATTGCATTGCTTTATATGGAGAGAATCTTGAGGGGTGGCTGTTATGAGGAAAGGCAGCCCAGAAACTTTACCAGCAGCACACATCGTTGTGTGCCTCAACATTTTTATTTTTTTCATTGGGGTTGTAATTGAACAGTATAAAACGGCAGTGACTAATAATGAAATCTGATTTGTTAGTTGTTGTTGATGTTAGTTGACTGACTGATGCTCTGTGCAGGACGCGTCCCGCCTCTCATCCTATCACAGCTTCAGTCACCCTGAGTTTGACAAGTGGTTTAGAAAATTGATACAATAATTCGAAAATACTTCTATTGAAGGTAATTGGGGTTTAAATGGCTTCCAAATCTTTTGTCCACGTTTTACACAACATACAAAGATTTTGGAGACTGAGCTAAAAAAAAAAATTGCACACAATTGATGAACATTTAAATAATGGGAAAAAAATAATCTAATAATTTCATTATTTATTTTTGCCATTGGAAAAACGTATTTGTTAAAAATAAAAATGTACTACAACCACAAGAAGTGGCACTTCAATAGCCTTGGATCATTTTTCCTTTTCAACCTTTGGTTTCCTTAACAAAGAGAACCTTCTGAGCACTCCAGATTTTTTCAAGTAGTCCCATATATTGTCCAATTTACAGGTACCTTTGATCTGTGAGACCAAAACAGCAATGAGCACCCCTCCTGTGATGAACTGCCACACCAACAATGGCAACTGCCGACCCCCTCCTTTAGGGGTCAAACACCAGTTCATCCCTCCTGAAGTGGCTCAACTCATACAACTGGAGGAGGGCGTTCGGCCGCTTTCAGACAGGAAGAAACCTCCAATTCCTCCGAGACATCTGAAGAAGAGCAAAGAACACTGCACTATAGATATGAATGGCCTTGAGACCAATGTATAGCCTCCTCTTGCAGTTTGAATGGTTCTCTGTAAGTTATGCTGAAAGGAGCGCAGCAGCAAAGGACACCCGTGCAGGCAGAAGGACAATACAGATGAGCTCATCTAGTTCCACAAAAACCTTTTAAAGCAAAGCAGTTGCAAAAGACTCCACAATAGCGCATTTACACTGGAATTTATGGCAACACAAGGACAATGATAAGATTTCTATTATAAAATTTGTCCTTGGTCCTGTACCTGCTATTGCTTGCATTGATTCAATAATTTTTATTTGATATATACATTTTTTATGACTTTTTGTTTTTGTTTTGTTTTTTGACAATGTATTTTTTTGTACTGCTGTACTGCAAGCAGCCAGCTGTTTGCATTATAAAAGATGAGACAGGATGTCTGCTTGGAGCTAAATGATCAGGAGGCAAAGTGAAATGCACACATTTTTTAAGTTTGCCTTAACAAAGCTGGTGGTGCTAGGCTGATGGTTATTATGGGACAAGAGGAAGTTGAGTGAACTGAATTTGTACCCACCCCTGTAGTGATGTTATAACTTTGATATGTGTTTAAAACAGAGATTAGAACTGTTTTATGTGTTTGAACAGCCTCAGGATCATTTGATTTAATTAAGCTTTCTGGCATATTAGCAGCCTGAAAACATCCACTAGTAATTTAATTAAATGTTTGTCAGTTGACTTGATATCAAACAGAAATTGGCATTAATCCGACTATAACACACATGTAAAAAAAATGTTTTTGTAAAGTGACCTATATAAGTGTATCACTCACACTGGTTAGCAGCGTTGGGAAGGTTACTTTTAAAATGTATTCCACTACAGATTACAGAATACATGCCCCAAAATGTATTCTGTAACGTATTTCGTTACGTTACTTAATGACAGTAACGTATTCTAAATACTTTGGATTACTTAATATATTATCATGCTTTTTACAACTACGTGAATGTACTATTGCTGTGTGATTTATTACTATTACCGAAGGTCCGCAGCTCCGAACTGTAGTAAAGGGACCTCCGACTAATACGGCGGGTTCATGTCGGGCTCTCTCTCACCCAGGAGGCACACAGTCGCAGAGAGAGAGAGCGCTGCTGCCTGGAACAACAGAACATAGCTGTCAAACAAACCCAAACAACCCGTGACAATATGAAACAGGAAATTACCGCAGTGTAATCCATTTATTTCAACAAAGTAACCGTATTCTAAATACCACCTTTTTAAATGGTAACTGTAACGGAATACAGTTACTCATATTTTGTATTTTAAATACATGTATTCCGTTACTCCCCAACACTGCTGGTTAGTGACACACCCCACCACCACAGCTGTCTATTCCTCGACTACTGGAGGTTACTGGCTGTTACTGGGTGACAGCCAGCAGGGAGCAAACACTTGCTAATTCACCACAGGGAGATGAAACTTGAATAAGTGAAAGAAATCAGTCAGAGACATCTTTGAATGGAAATTAAGATCATAATATGTTGCACGGGCCTGGATATTCACGCCATTTTCCTTCACTAAAATATCTATATAACAACTGCAAAGACAGTCTAAGTTGCAACTAGCTAGTAACAAACACCCTGACCGACTGTTTAAGACCAAAGTCTTACTATTTCTTGTTCATGTCATTTTATTCTAGTTAATAATAAGCTACTTTCATAAACCTCTTAGAACAGCACCATCTCCTTTTTTTTTATTTATTGACATATCGTCTTACATTGAAACTGCTGGAAAATTGTGAACTATAGTTTCTTTCCACTGGCTTTGTCAGCAAACATATCACATATGTGCATGCGTAATACTTGACACAGGCACCATGATTTTACCAATTGCTTTGTGGACTGCTTGGTACTGTTTGAGATGGTGATATAACTGAAGATTTGACAGACTCAGTCAAAGGGTATCTCAAACCTAACACAACCTAACGCCCATTTTACTCTATATGGGAACGCAAATTTAAAATGAAGAATACTTGCATTCATTTGGAACGTTTTTACTTGGGTCATAAATCAATGTCTATACAGTCATACTTCTTTCAGCAACTCAGAGGCATGGCCACCTGCAGGCTATTGGAAAGAATCTAGATTTAATGCACATTTGCAGAAAAAGCATAGAGCACATGCTATTTATAAATTACCATTGCAGTTTTGCCGCTCCAGAAAGAGAATTTCCATCATGATCCAAAATTATAATTATTAAGAACATTTTCTTACTGTACATTTCAATTTTGTCATATAAAGGCAGAAATGTACTCTTCCAAATAGTATGTTTTCATCTGTTTTGTCATTCCATTAATAATTTTTCTCAGCTCTTTACACAGTAAATACCAGAGAATTCAGAGCATACAGACTGAGATGTGTTTTTCTCTGGCTAGTGTCCTGCCTATTTTTATAATACTGAACAGATCTGCTATAGCTCCACACAGAGCAGTGACACTGCCATGTGTGGGAGAAGCTGCAGAAACAGCGAACAGATTTCAGCCTTTTCAAATAATTTATTCTTGTGTTTTTGACTGTCTATGTATGACAATATTGCATTCACATCAATAAAGTGAGATTTTATGCTGAAATATGTATCCTGTTAGAAAACATGAATGAACTAAAGGGTCCGTAAAATCAGCACTGGTTGAAGCTCCGGTTTTGTTGATAGAATTAAAATATTTCATTCGCAAGCAAATGTTATTAATCATAGTGGAAAATAATATGTATATTTACCTTCACTGCAGGTAAATCACTGCTTTTCAAGATTATTGCTATTATTAAACCAACTCGCTGGTAAAACATTACGATTTATCCAAACTGTTTAGTAATAGCAGAAAAAATCTTTATAATTTTTATCTTAAATTATCTGATCTGAAATTTCCCACTTGTGGGACTAATAAAGTTATCTTATCGTATCTTATCTGATCTTATCTTACCACCCATTATGATTTTAGTTAACTTATTTTTTGTTAAACAGCATGAAGGTAAGATGTCTATTTACAAGTGACGTATATTGATAATTGATGGCAGCAAATATGTTCTGAGTGGACAGAATCAATTACCAGTCTCCTGTTCACTTTATGTTTCTGACATTATACTAAAATTTGGCTGTAATTCATCTAAAGGACGCTCTTAAGATAGTCCTTAATATGAAGGAGTGAATAAACTTTAACACGTAAAACAATAAAATATTTTTTGTAGATAAAATATCAGTTTTATGTCTTTTTTTTTCTTATAGGAAAGACTTACTAGTCTACTAGTAGAGTCATTGCTAATGGGTACTAATTTGTCTTTTAAGGACTTATTGGACTCACTCACTCACTCACTCACCTCCTTTTTAGCACCCCATTTCTAACAGATATACTAGAAAAACCAGAGTATAATTAAATCATAAAAAACAGTAAAGATTTATGTTTGGTGTTTTTGCACTAATAATAACAATAACAACAATAATAAAAATCTCCCATTTTTTAAGCCTGCCTACAGTTCTGCACATCTGCAAGTTGCTTTGCAACCCTCATCCACTCCACCTACTCTTTTCAAGTTGTGTATGATCGATGTCACCAGAGATGGGCAGTAACGCGTTACTTGTAACATGTCGCTGTAATCTGATTACTTTTTTCAAGTAACGAGTAAAGTAAGGGATTACTATTGCAAAAACGGTAATTAGATTACCGTTACTTTGTCGTAGGAACACTGCGTTACTAAAACAGTTTTTTTTTGCGAGAATGTCTCATGACAGTGACGTAAGCGAGTGCGACGTTTGTGACAACAGCTGTGTGCAGATCAACAATGGATCAGATATTGAGAGTATGAGCGTGCAGCGTTTAAAGCGTGGAAGTACTGACCTTACTTTGAGTTTGATTCCATAAAAAGTGACAAAAACATTAGTGTCCGTTGTGCGTGGGAAGAAAACTTCTTTTTACACCGAAACCCCCCCCCCTAAACAAGCTCCGAGTGTGCAACGATGTAATGGGACATTCACAGAGAAACTCGCGGATTCTTCAACTGACCGCTGCGGCACACCTGCACCAGAGCACACCTTCGACTACGCCACTCCTGCTATACAGGTGAAAATGGAACAGGACCGCTAGTCTTTGATTTTATTTATTTTCTGCTGTGTTTTACTTGCATCTATATGAAAGACTGAGTGTAAAAACAAAAAATATTTTATTTTATGTGCTGGAATGTGCAGAAAATAGGTTTAAATGTTAAACTAATTTCTTCAAGTCAGAGAATGGTGCATATAATTACATTTTTGCTTGATGCATAAAGTTAAAAGCTTAAAACTAATAAAACAAGTTAAAAAAAAAGAGACTTTTCCATTTGATTACATTTTGTATGATGGATTATGCAGAAAAAGTAGAATTGGGCTGACAGATCTATCACTTTATCACCTATTCAGGTTGTAAATCGTGTTTTTAAAAAGTAACTAAGTAACTAAGTAATTAATTACTTTTGAAAATAAGTAATCAGTAAAATAACGGGATTACTTTTTTGGGGAAGTAATTAGTTACTGATTACTTTTTTCAAGTAACTTGACCAACACTGGATGTCACTGAAGGCTTTTGAATTATGTGCCAGGGCTAAGCTGCTTCTTATAAATTACCGCAGATGGAAATGGCATCTTCTTTAACTGTAGTGGTCATGACTGAAATATAAAACACTATCAGTCCCTTTATAGCATATTGCTGTAAAGGGACTGATAGTGATTATTCATTCTAGATTATCTCACAAGTCCCTGCTATGAAACCAGAAGTCCATAGAGTGTTAGTGTTTTTTCCTATTAAGTAATTCTGACGTAGCGTTTCCTGTAAGCCTCTTGTCCATTAACATTTAGTGGTTCACTTTGGAGTTTCTAACAGGTGGCTATGTCATGTCCAGATGATTCAGAGGAGGAAGCTTTCTTGCAGAAAACTGATTTTGCAAATTTTTATGAGGAAGCAAAATAAAATGCAACACATTCAACACATTTTCGGTTGTAAAATGGAATGTAAACTTTTGATTGTTTACCAGAAAACTCCACAGGGGGCTTTTGTGTTCTCTCCCAGATTGGTAAACTCTGACAGAAACAAAAGGAAGCAATTACAGAATGCAAATCCAGTGAACGACTCAAACGCTGATGAATAAATATATTTGATATTATGGTGATGAAATGCAGCATTAAAGCTTTCCCATTGTTACTTTTGTTGCTATTCATTCTTTCTCTACCATTTTAAAAATAAACGCTTGAGATTTTTTAAATGTTTTAGATCTTCTGTGTTATTCCTAAAACGTCAATTACTTATGTAAAAACTAAGCTCTACGTTCAGAATAATGACATTAAATTGCAGCCTTTTTTGAGAATACTTGTAGCCAGGTTTGATTCAACAGTTTCTGTGGCTTTGTTGGTTTCATTGGAAATCGTATACTTATATTGGCACTTTTGTTTCAAATGTTTTCACAATATTGTAAGTAAAATCACTCTTTTTTTTTTAATGCAATGAGCCAAGGCAGGCGACTTTGAAGGAAAAGAGGCTGAGAAAGCAGAGAAAGACACACACAGTGGGAGCAGAATTTTTCACTCTGCTTACATTCTTTGTATCGATTCAGAAACATTTACATGGGAAGGTTCACATTAGATTTTGCCAATAAATCTTTGAGGGTGATGCACAGAAACAATAAAATGATCAAAGACAAACATAATTAAAGGTCAGATATAAAGATATGCATTAATAACCAGCCCAAAAAAATGGAAACATCAGTAACCCCATCCGGTTTCCTGCACCAGAAATATGTGACGCTGCCACGATACAAAAATGAACCTGGGAAATAATATTCACAGGTACATTCCCCATTTAAAAACTCTTTCTGTCTTTGATGCAATGCAGTCCAATTATAGTTCGATCAACCCAGGTCTAGTCTTGCTCCTCTTCGATCTCCTCTTTTTGAATGGGGAGGTCAGGGTTTCCTGCACCAGTGTCCAGCACCTGCAAGTTGGACAGGTATTTGAAGGAACTCTCACCTACGGCGTCCACAGATAGGGGGTTAAACCTTAAATTTAAAAAACAAGAAGAACAAAAATAAAACCAGATAGTTAATTGAAGTAGTCTTTTAATTACAAATTTTAAAGGCTCAAAGCAAAAAAAACAAAAAAAAAACAATGATCAACAGTCACATCTATAAAAATCTGTACAGCTGAGCATTGAGCAGAAGACTGTACGCTACATATGCTACCCATTCTCTTATTTTAACACCGTCAAGCTCACAGGTGTCCACTGACTTTTATCTAAAACCATGTCTAAGGCATATGGAATTTATTGCATTGATCACTGAAAATATTTGCATATGTTGTTCATAAAGTTTAAAAGTTAATTCACTAATAAATATACACAAAGGTCGCCCTTCCACTTCAACAACAGACACAAGCATTCCAGCAGCTTTAAATCGACTCGCGCGAAAGGCTCCCAGCTGCAAAGGGATTTGGGTGGAAATTTTAAAAAAAATTATTTTAAAGAGACAAAAAAGTCAAATGTGCCAGCAACTGACACAAAAAACACGATGAGCCTGGAAGGGTTTAGGACTTGTAAACACTGGCTGTAAAGCAGCCAGCTTGAGGTTATATTTGAAATGAAATCGAACAAAAGCCATGAAAGAGCATGTCGGGAACCTCTTTCTTCTTGACTGACCGCTGTTTCGGCTGCAGGGCTCATGGGTTTTAGCCTGCACTCTGTGGAATAAACCAAAGAGGAAAAATTTGCTGAATGCACACAAGTTAGCGGAGATTAGATACCCGCTGCAGTACTCTGCAAAATGAAACTGAGTCAGAATTTTCAACACATAGCCAATTTTACTGATTAGTAACAGACTAGAGAACAAGATTGTTTCTGAAAATGGTTTATTTTTGTGAAGTAAAACCTATTCAGTTAGCATACATAATTTTTTAAATGATGAAAAGGGAAAAATCTAACAATGCAAATTAGCTTTATCGCTCTGTCTCTTGGTCAAACAGCCCTCTCAGAGCCTTGCTGTGTTGTTTTTCTCATTGGTCCATTAAAAAACCAGATGGGACGCCGTGTCACCGCAGGATGTTGTGGTCCTTGTCATGAGCAAAGCTCCTGCCTTCATACTTTGTGTTACAAACATATGTTGATACTATCGGTTCTCTCTGTCTCATAAACACACTGCAGCTGGAGCCAAAAATCTCACATTTGGACTCTTCAGATCAAAAGTCCAGATTTCCTCTGGTCTTTTCAGTGACTCAACCATGAAGAACTGATTTCACATAGTCTGCTCCAAACATTTCTGGTTGAGATGTGTCTGTAGCATAAACTCTGTAAAGCATTAATGTAGCCTCTAATCTCAGGAGCTTTTAAGTGCTGATTTTTAAGGCTGGCGACTCTAATAACACTTTCCTTTCATTTGATGTTTTTGTGACTAATGTTGAAGAAACTATAAAAGTTCAGAGTTTCACAGAAAATTCAGAAATACCAGATCCAGATATGGAGGGTGTTTTGACTGCACTGTCTTTAAACAGTAGAATAAATTAAAATATATGTCCTACTGGGTGTATATGAGGTGATCCAATCTATTGTAATTTCCTTGCATGCTCTTTAGGAAACTGCCTATGCAGTAATTATGAACAATAATGCTGCGTCTGAAATTGAACATCTGGTATGAAATCAGTGTCAGATGTACACACTACACACCTTTTGTATGATGTTCCTCTAAAGAACAGCTGGTAATTAATTTGAGACTTGATAATTCAGGCTTTTATTTCAAACTTAATAATAGTTTTTCTGAAAAAAATTTGCATGCATAATGATGATGAAGATTTTTTTGTTCTAGGATCAGTGTACATTTTTTTAGAAAGGATATTTAACAGGGGGGAAAAAATAATTACTGTGCAGACAAAAATAAGTGCAAAATAGTGTTGATATATTGCATTTTGGGTTAGGGTTTTTTTGTTTGTTTGTTTGTTTGTTTTTTGCAAAATGGCTCAATAAAGCCCAGATAATGTTTTGGTCAAAGAGGATTTTAAAAAACTCAAGACAAAGACATCACATTCATGTTGTAGCCACACAAGGATCAAAGCTTTTCATATATTGTGGATTGTTACAGCTGCTTTTTGTCTTGCCAAGAACTCCGTTTCATTTAGCTGTTAAGCACAGCTCATAATCTCATCAAATGTTTCCATTTTTGGACTTTATCTATTGTTATCTTTATTTTCATTGACATAAAAATGAGAGATGTGCGCAAACAGATGATTATACTCTGCTGTCCTCTCTAGCCTGCATAGAAATATTAGTCAGTAAATGATTCATATTATATCAAAACTTGAGAAATGTTGGCTTTTGATGATAAGATGTTAAAGAGGCTTGGCAGACAGCAGAATCTGTCTCTTTGCAGCAGGTTGCAGCAAACAAGTTGCACAGTAAGACAAATGACAGCCATGTAAAGAAACATCGGTCTGTGGTAATATTTTCTAGGACAGGAGTGTCAAACCTGCCAGAAAGTCTAATCCATACCACAGCAAAATCTAAAAACTGCAGCCTGTCATCAATTACTCCATGTTTTATATCTCCATTATTATAAAATATTTTTACTGGTTCAGCCGACTTGAGGTCAAAGTGGGCTGCGTGTGGCACATGAACTAAAAAGAGTTCGACACCTCTGTCCTAGAAAATGGGCAGATGTATGTAGGCTGTTCGAGTGAAGTGCCACTCGACTGGATCAATCTGTAACCACATCCTACACAAGCGCAGACACGTTAACCTGCAAGCAACCTGCAATTCCCCAAACCAATCAGACGCTGTGTGAGTGTGCTGTCGACACAGCAGTATTTAAGATATGAACTGGTTATCGATAAATGTGATTAACACTTTCAACTGACTGGAATTTTTGTACAAACAATGTTTGATACGATGTTGAGTTTTCTCACTGCTGCTGTTTAGTAATTTTATTTTTTCATGTTTTTCTTCATGTTTTCATTTTCTTTATTTTTTATAGTTCTGTTTTGTTTTGTCTTTTACTATAAGTTGGCTGTGCATATTAAAGGCTGCATGCAGACTACACCTCCTCCACAAAGGTAATAAAGGTGAAAACTGAAGCAGTGAATTTTTATCGGATGCTGGTAGCCAGACTTTACCATGTTCCAAAATTCTTTGAACCTTGAGAGTGCTTTTGATTAATATATTTGGGAACCTGAACCTTCTCACTTCTCCTAAAATCAATCTGAGTTGAGTGTTTAAAGAAAAAAAATGTGTGTGGAAGAACTCTGTGTATTTGACTGCAGCTGCTGCTTACAAACTTACGAAGCAGTATAAACAATGCCATAACTTCCTCACAGCCGTTCTTTTTTTGTTCTTGTCCTGTCCAGCAGTTTAACGCCGGAATTGTTGTCTGAAGGCCAAAAAATGCCCCGAAAATTTACTTTCACAGGTGTAGCATTACGATATTCACTATAATGGTCCACCTGGTCGTCATATTTTACTAGAACTTTATTTTTTTTTATTTTGGATTATTACAACCATAACAGACAAGACATTCATGTAATGAATGCCTCCCTGTTATTAAACAAGTTTGGTCAGGAAGTGTTATGAGGGGTGCTATCTTCTCTAATCTTTTTCAGAGGGCTTTGTAGATTATTTTAAGGTCAATATTAAAAAGGGATATTGGATGAAAACTGATGGGAAATACAGTGTCTTTGCTTGGTTTCAGGCTTGACTGGCTGATAATTTTGGAATGGTTATGTTATCAAGAAACTGATCAACTTCATCTTCTGATGGGTTTACCTCTGGTGAATATAAAGTTTTTTTAAAGTCCCTGAATGTGTTGTTTATTCTTTCAGGATCATAAACTGAACTGGGAATACAGGGAATTTTTTGTTTCTTGTTAAAATCTTTGCAGTGGAAGTCTTTGTAGTAGAAATATTCTTTTTTTTTTTTTTTAACCAAATTTGATTTAATTCTAGTTTTGCTTTACGTATTTTGCTCAACATTTCCTGTTCCAGCGAGGACACACAGGCTTCTTCTAAGGATTTAATGTTTTTCTCTAATTCATGAATACGTTTGTTTTCTCTTTTCATCCCCGACTCCAAGAAAGCAGATGCTGATGTTCCAGGGAGGCCATTATTGTGTAAATATGAAGCCCACTCGTTTTTAAAATATTTAATAAAATCTTCATCTTTAAGTAATGATGAATTAAATCTCCAGTTTGTGGCAGAATGAACTTGATGAAATAATTCAGACGAGAGTAAGAGTGATCGACACGTGAGAAGAAAGTATATTCCCAACATGCAGGTGTTTTAAGTTCATCTGCAGCTGTGGCAGGTCTATGAGTCTCTTGTAGTAAGACAACAGGTTTTTTTAAGCTGGTTAAATGTCTTCTACTTTAAAGTCGTTCTTCTATTGCACGAGTATCCTACCCCCAGTGAAGATCAATGCATTTGGAAAACAGATTTGTGCTTGAAGGCCTTTGCTTGAACATGTAATGCAATAAAACAGCTTTTGCAAACAATTAAGAGTTTAATTCATCCTGGTGGTCCCTGTGCAGAGAACAGGTGACATCAGCAGTAACGGGGCCATTTCAATGGTTTAAGAGTGTGGAAGAGGCTTGTTAGCAAAACTGAGTATAAAGCAGATCTAGTACTTCTAGATGCTTCTGCTTCTTCTGTTCAGTTTTTATTGTTTAGAGCTGAAGTTTAATTACATCAATATGACTCACTTTTTTATTATTTTTTGATCTCTAATTTACAGGTTTGAGCAGCTGGAAGTAAATGCATATTTTAGTCCATAAAGAAAATTGTTTATCCACAGAAGCTGTTGTTATTCATGTTGATCTTAAAGTATTTACTGGCTAAATTGGGTAAAAAGGTTTAAAGTTGTCTATTTGGGGTTAAAGAAATAAATAAATCAGGGCATGAAAATATACAGCTAAAGACTAAATATATTTACTTTACTTGTGAGTCCCTTACCGGAGGAAGATGCCTTTGATGTTGGGAGTGCCTTCAAAAGCTGAACCATGAATACTGGAGATGCGGTTGTTTTGCAGGTAAATGTATTCCAGAGACTCGGGTAGGTCAGCGGGGATGTGTGTCATTAGGTTACCAGACAGGTCCAGCGTCTAAAAATTAAAGATGCATAATTAATAACAAACCTCCTGGAAAATTTAGTCTGTATCAAACCATTAGCCCTACTTATCTGGAATGAATCATTCTTGGAATGAATGATTCATTCCCAGAATCATTACTTTCAAATTTCGCATTACAGGTTTCTGCCATTGCTGGCAGTGTTATTGTGCTGCCTTATATTTTGGCGAAGACTACGGCAAGCATATTGTCTTGTATAAATTGTGATGGAAAAATTGTTATACAACAATCTATTGAGGATCATTGAATGGTTTTTGCCAGCTGCAGCAATTCCTTAGATTTTTGACTGGGGTTATATCCCAGTAAATATTTCTATTTTTGTCAACATAGTTTTCAATAAAAAGTTCCCATTGATAATGTTACTGTAAATGTAAACAATAATTCAGCTTGTAAATAGTTCCTAAATATTCAGATTCATGCAGTATACAAACATCATTGCCAAGCATTTTTTTTTTCAGTGACTATCCCACTTGTGTCACTTCCACTCACTGTGAGCGCAGTGAGCTCCATCCAGGCTCCCTGGTAGACTGAGTTCAGTTTCAGCTGGTTATCACTCAGGATCAGCTTTCGTAACTTCTCCATCTTTGTCAGCGTACCATCTGGTATAGAGTTGATCAGGTTGTTCTTGATTTCGAGCACGTGCAGACTGCGAGGAAGACCCCTGGGCATTGAGGTAAGGCTGTTCCCCGACAGGTCCAGGGTTTCCAGCAGACGTAGCTTCCTAAAAGCCTCACGTTGCATCTTGGGGCTGGTAAGCTTATTGTAGCTGAGGTTGAGTTCTATCAGCGTGTACAACAAGGTTAAGTCGTTGCGGCCAATTTCAGAAATAGAGTTATGGAGCAGCATTAAGGTCTTTGCTCGCCGAGGCAAGCCTCTGGGAACACGCTCCAGCAAATTGTTGTGCATGTGAAGAGTGTGCAGCTTTTTCAAGCCCTAGTGAAAAGCAAATTTAAGATTTCAAATGGGTGATCCACTGTTGCATAATGTTCATTGCCATGCTGTTGTACAAATGACTCCTTCCAACTTGTCCTTACAATTTAAATTGGATCATTTATATCATCCATATTTACCTGGAAGGCAGCTGGGTGGATAGAACGGGAACGAAGTTTGTTATTGTGGAGGAGCAGGTATTCAAGATTTCGGGCTGACGTTAGAGCATCTCCAGGGATACTGCGGATGTCGTTCTTCTCCAAGTGTAGCAGCACAAGACTGCGAGGGAGACCCTTTGGGACAACGCTGAGGTTGTTATTTGACAAATCCAAACACTCAAGGCTGCTGAGTTGGCTAGAAGCAAAGAAAAGGAAGGATATGATGTTGTCTTTGTAGAGAATTTGCCCTTGAAAGGATAGTTTTGATATTTACACAGCTGGCAATGGCAAGATGTTGAAATCTGTTTATCGATAAACTTCATGAGTGAAGATTTTTGTCCACCTGAAAGTCTCATTGTCCATGCCCTCATTGCTGAGAAGGTTGTTCTGAAGATATAATTCTCTGAGATTGGGCAAGCTGTCAAAAGCTCCTGCTGGGATTTTCTCCAGCTTGTTTCTCTGTAACAAAAGAATATTAACATTGTTAATGTAAGGTGGAATCACAAAGTTCAGCAACTGCACCCACAAAAAGAAGAAATCATAGCTGGGTTAAATTTGGCCAACCTCCCTTGATAGGTAGAGCCTTTTGGTTACCTGCACCACTTCAGGTGTTGCTTTTTATGCAATTTTCTGAAAGTAGTGTTCTGTCTATCTGCACTGCAGATGTACTGAGACTGGATCTGCTTAAAGATGAGAGCAAACATCAAGTTCTTTTTTCAAAATGACCTGATTTTATAGTCAAGGATTGTCTGGAATGGAAAGCTGGAGACCAAGGAGAAGTTCTTAATCAAAACGTCCAGTGTCAAAGTTCAAAAGAGGCACACCAGGAGCGCTTGTTTTTTTGTGACATTTACTAAGTTTTTCACTATGATATCCTCTCCCTGGGACGGTCAACACAGAATTGTACTGTGACATTGTGTGGGATGTAGTATAGGCAACATTGTAAACTGGAAAACAGTTTGTTGAAAACAGACATGCGCAACACAATTTTTGCTCACCTCCTGCTCTTTTTGCCTGAATTTGACTCCTGCTACTTCAAGTTAAAGGGTCGCTGGTTGAAACATGGGAAAAAATGTCTGTAGCCAGGTACACACAAAAATACACATGAATATATATACTACCTGTCAAAAGTTTTATAACACCCCAATTACCAGTTTTTTATTGGAAATGACGCAGTTTAATGTCTCATTGCACTCTGAAATGAAAGAAAAGTACAAATAAGAAATTGGAGTTAAAAAAAAAACTTATGCAATCAATTTATAGACAAAAATGTATTCTAAACTTTTGACCCTTCAAAGTAGCCACCTTTGGCAGATATAACAGCTGAACACACCCGTGGCCTTCTTTCTACAACAGAAATCAAATATTCTTCAGAAAGTTCTTCCCATATCTGTTGCCGACGTTCCCATAAATGTGTGGCACTTGTAGACTGCTTTGCTTTCACACTTCTGTCCAGTTCATGCCAGACCAGCTCGATGGGGTTTAATACCAGAGATTGTGCTGGCCACTTCATATTTTCAAGCTTACCATCTTGTTCTTTTTACCTCAGGCATGGCTTGGACTTGTTTTGGGTCATTATCTTGCTGCAGGATGAACCCCTGACCAACTAGGCACATACCAGTAGGTACTGCATGGCGCTGCAGAATGCAGTGGTAGATTTTGGGTCGGGGAGCTTCACACTCTATACAAGTCTTCCAGTCCTCAGTAGTCCAATGGTGCCGTTTCATGGTCCAGGCAAGTCTCTTTGTCTTATTCCGTGATCTTAGCAATGGCTTTCTTTCGGCAACGTGTCCTGTCAAACCCACAGCACAAAGTCTTCTCTTCACAGCTGAAGCTGAGACTTGCTTACTATGACCACTATTAAGCTGTGCTTGAAGCTGTTGCACAGTGAGCCATCACTATCACGTAAGCTGTTAACTCTCCGAAACTTGACGTCTGCTTCAGGTGTGGCTCTGGGTCTGCCAGACCTCTTCCTGTCAGAGTTTGCCTCAGGTTCTGAGTGCCTTTTCATGGTGAAGGAAACTGTACTTACTGACACCTTAACTTTCTTTGCAATTTCTCTGTAGGAAAGACCTACACGTCTGTCTTCCATTGTTAATTGCCTTTTTTATTACCATTTTAGTAGCAACACACACACACTACTGTCTGCAGTACAATACTGTTCAACCGATGCTCACAAGGGTATGGTACCACAGTGTTTTCCAACACTGGGGTTCTAAGTGATCAAGAAAAGTTGGAACATTTGTAGGAATTACTAGGCTTGGTCAACCTCCATTGCTGCAGAACAGCTTTAAATTGTTAACCCATTTTGTGTTCCCTTAAAAAGGCTTTTTTGTACAGTTCTGAAATGTACATTAATTTTCCGTTTTAGGTAACCTTACCTTTTTTCATAACCCCTGGCATTTCACCACTTACCTTTGTACCATTTCAAGATATTAATTGGACTTGAATAACTTGAACTGCAATAAATAACTGAAAAAATTGGGGTGTACTAAAACTTTTGACCAGTAGTGTATGTGCGCATACCATAGATATGTAAAGCACTTGAAATGTTGCAGTGATGCCCTAGGTGACTACCTACAGGCCAAATTTAATTCAGGTAAGGTTTTTGCATTTTTATGTACAAAGCTTTAGTTTAGGATTACATCTGTACATTTATGAATTATGAATTAAACAAACATCTTAAACCCACTACTGTCCAAGTATAATGCGATGTTAAACCTTCAGATGAAGACGGTAAAGAGTCGGAGGCAGGTTCTTGGGAACAACCCTCAAGAAGTTGCTAGACATGGTTAGGATCTCCAGGTTGTCAGAAGCATTGAACATATGTTCAGGGAGACCTGCATCAGTCAGCTTGTTGTTATGGAGATACACAGACCTGGGGACCACGACCATGAGACATGTGTTAACTGAGTAACTAAAGGAATCTGGGGTGAATTTACACAAACATGCACATCTCTTACCTCAGTTTTGGCTTATGACCAAATGTATATGGAAAGATCCTTGTAAGCTGATTAGCAGCGAAATCAGCACTGACCAAAGAGGGGGGCAGGACCTTTGGTGCTAAGGTGAGCTGCAAGCACAAAAAACCATGACAGGATATGATGTTGAGCATTTTTAATTAAATTATCAAGCGATATGGTTTGCTGTGAAGTTATTTGTACTATCAGACCAAGAATATTGTGCTCCAGTTTTAGTGAGTATGATCCTTGTATTTTATTTGAATATTATTTATCAACCCATCTCTGTGCAATGCACCCATAGATTATACATCCACCTTACTGACAAAGCTTGCTAGCACTGCCTGATCCAAATACTGTCAGTGGTCAAAACGTTATGTCTCTC
>NW_005187424.1:4266083-4275127 GCF_000239375.1 Pundamilia nyererei | reverse complement strand
ACAATTATTAGTGTGCTAACAAGAAAACACACTTAAGATAATGATCACAGATCTCACTAAATATTTTACTATGCTTTGAAGATTAAATGATCATTTCTATTTATTTTATGCTTTTAACATCTTTCCCGGTCATGTTGTTCTATGGAGCTATTGCACTTGAAATGACAAGCCCTGCAAAATTATATCCATACAGTATATATTGGGACATCTACAGCAACGGGAAATCTCTAAAAAAAATAGAGATATGGCATATCTGAAAATGTTCATGTGCATAGTGTTTGGTCCTATGGGTTGTTCTGTAAGGCTCAGTAATTCTATTTTTTGATACAAGGACTTATTGAATACTTATTTGTTTTGACACAGGCATGCTGTCATCCCAAATATGTGTGGCATAAAAGCCATGTTTTCCTCATTTTTGTCATCCCCTGCTGAAAACTAACACTACAGTTTACACAATAACAGGAAATTGAAAAATGAGAGAAGCATCACTGAGATTAGATGTTCATTTATGGATTAAAGTAGCATCGGTGTCTTTAAAGATTAGCGAGAATTTAAAAATCCTCTATTCTTTTCGGATCCTATGTTGTGAGGGCACAAATAAATCCATCCATCCTTTTTCTCTTGTTCCCTGTGACTGAAAGGTCAGTAACATTTTAGCTCCAAACAGATGGCACAGCCATACTGGAAGAGATTACAAGCATAAGCTTGTACACACTATATGAGCAGCAACTATACAACCTCCCTCTGTTAGCTGACACTGTCAGTCAAGCAGAACACAGCTGAGAGAAATATCTAAACTCCCGCTGTATGACTCACCTTGTTATTTGCCAAGTATAAATAAGCCAGTTGTTCGAGCATCTCAAACCCTTCATCTTCAAGGCCTGTTGAAAAGAAACAAGGATTTTTGACACATTGTTCTTGACTTACACCCTTTAACAGAATAAAACATATTTACCAGACCTGTATCACTTATCAGTTTTGGCACTGGTCCCAAAATTGACCAGAGGATTGTAGATTTTAGAAGAAATGGTATTAGTTGCAGGTTTATCGATCATAAGTTTGTGGCTTATGTGCTGTTTGGACCTTTGTGCTTTGCCGTTTTGGGGGGGTTTGTACACTCATTGTTTACTTTCACATTCACCCACTTGTTAGGCACTACAAACCAGTTCATTGGGGTTTGGAAAAGACGGTGGTCTTTCTTTTTGATAAATTATCATTTTAGAGAGACTCCCTAATTACATGACATCAGCAACTTTGACAAAATGGTGCTATTTTTGCCTTGGGAATCAAGAATATCCTGTTTTGTTTCAAATTGATGTATGTTTATGAAAGCTGGAGGTGTATGCACAATTAAAATCCTTTGAACTTGCTGAATTTTCTACCAGTTTGTAAGCAGTTTGGGATTTCTGCTTGAGTTTTGTGTTTTTCCACGGGCCACCGTGACAGACTATTAATTAAGTAGGAAAAGGTTCAGGCACCCAAGAGGGTGGTTAATCATTTTAAGTAAGTAAATGAATATTTTCTGATAGTTAGTTTGAAAATGTGTTAAAATATTTTGATCAAAACAAACACTTTTGTTAGACAGATACCACATGGTAACCCAGATCTTTTCCCATTGTGGCACTTTGATCTTACATTTACCAAAAAGGGTTCCATTACGGCACATTTTTTATTCAACATTAGCAATAAAAACAGAAGCCAGCTGCTAGCACAGCTGGCTAGGGACAGAAAAACCATTTAAGCTGTCTGTTCATCTTAACAGCAGCATGATCCAGAATAATATTAACCAATATTTATGGAGTTAGACCAATGAGACCATCACAGGAGAATACAGAGGCTGAGCCAGTAGGAGCAAACAGTGGGCAGATGTGACGTTTGTTTTATTTGTCTCTGTTGGCAGTGCAAAGTAAAAACTGAGCAGACAGCAGCAGGAAGGTTGCTAGAGTATTAAAGTTACACTGTGACAGAACAAAAACCCTAACGTTAGCTAACTGTAGCTACTTGACATAGTCAAACAGCATTTTGTTAGCAGTGTCTGAATAACAGTAAGGACCACATCTCCATCCAGCTGATCTAAGTGAAATTGGTAAGTTTACAATTAATTGCCCCTTGGGGATAAATAAAGTCTTTCTGATTGTGATTTTGATTCTGACATCTTTAATATTCTGCAGCTGTAAGCATCTAATCAGTTATTTATCTGGCATGCTAAATGTAGAACTGCTCTTTTTCCTATAATTGTTTGTTCAAGTGTTCAACAACTGAAGATGCAGGATTTGTGTTATCTCTTTATCACTTGTAAGATAAGGAGCAGTTCCTCTCCAGCTTTCTCCAGCGTAATTTTCGGTCTTTCTCTTTTTTTTCTGAGGATAATATGGCAGATATCTATAAATTACATGGCTTGCTGTGTGGTACAGCTGCCAGGTAGAGCCAGTACAAGAAGTTTGTGCTTCATGTTTGGTGAGTAAAGTTACTGTATTTTATTAGTTGCTTACTTAGCAATAAGTAGCAAATGTGTGTCCAATACACCTGAACAGTTTATTAATTCAGCTTGCTAGCATTAGCCGATAACTTAGCACACCATCTTACTGTGCACCAGAACCTTGACATGACAGTCTAAAACCAGCTTTATGGTCCCTATAAGACAGTAAGCTTTTCCAACTTTGCAAAACTTGTTCTAGATCAAGGCTAAGACTTTTCGATCAAAGGAAAACTGATTCTTATGTTCCCATTAATTGTTCTTTATTTCATGAATGTGCCTTTCAGCCGCGAGGACCAGTTGTTAGAGGAAATGAACAAAACAACTGCATTTCCTCTGCTGCATTCAGGTTTATTTTGAAGGTATTTTGGTACCATAAATAGTTAGTCAAATTATAGATACTTAAACCAAGGCCAGACTAACTACTAATCAAAAATTGCAGACAGGCAAAAGCTCTAATTTCTACAAAATGGGTCAACACAGATCGACATCTGAGAATGAAAAACACAAAAAACAAAAGGAATTCGACAGGGCCTCAGAAAACAACCTCAAAAACATGTCTTGTAAGCTGTTCCCACTTTGAACAGCAGGTTCCTGCTGAGTGTTTAGATTGTGTGACAGTGTTTACCATCTGAGGTGAGCCAGTTATTCTGAAGATTAAGAGTCTCAAGCTGATGCAGATGGGAAATATGCTCGACCGTTATCTCCTCGATCTTGTTGTTCTAGCATCAGAAAACACAACACAGATTGTAAATGCAGGACTCCAAACTTTGGTTTTGTGTTGGTATTTATGGGAGTACATGAAAGACCTGTAGAGAGAGCTGGCGGGTTTGTTCCGAGAGCTTAGCAGGGAACTCGATGAGGTTGACTCCGGGGCAGTCCACTACCCTCTCTGCTGTACAGCTGCAATCCTGCGGACAGATTTCCGGCTCAGATTTCGTCACCTCTGTTGCAGTTTCTGTTTCCTCTGTTGGCTCTTCCTCCTCCTCTTCCTCTGGTTCAACAGAGGCCTGGCACTGCACCAACACCCAGGCCAAGAGCAGCACACTCAGGGCGTGCAGGATGGAATGCTTGAGAAAGGCCATCTCTCCTGTTGCACAAGAACATGGATAGTAAAGTTATAAACATCAGGTCAGTGAGTATTTTTTTCCTGGAAACAGGACCTCACACGCTACAGTCTTTGGCTATTAAAACAGTCAAACATGGTTACAATAAAAATACCGTCTTAATTCAGCTAGATGTGCCATGCCATGTATTTTGTTCTTTATTGTTCTTTGTTCACTTTAGTTTACTAGATTTCCCCTCATGCTTGTACCCCCTTTGTCCCCCTCCACGTATCTGTGAGTCCCCACGCCTCGTTCCTCCTCCTCGTGTTTTATTTCATGTTTTCCCCAGCCTGTTATGTCTCTGCTCTCCCCGTGTTCTCTCCTCCCCTCCTGTCTGCACCTCTGTGTACTTCCTGTTTTACTTTGACAGTCTCCCGTCAGTATGAAACTAAACTGGGAGATTCAAAAGGAACTGCCTCACAAGGAAACACACAGAGGGGCACACAGTCATGAGGGAGACGGGGACATAAATACACAGAGGATTAACGAGGGACATGGGAACACACGGGGAACACAGCTGACACAGATAATCATAACGAGACAGGGCCTTTAACGTCTGTCAGCAATAAAGCTGTATTTTCTATTTCCATTTTCAATTTAATTGGATAGAATTTATTTATATAATTTATATTACAAAAACATTTACTTATATAATGACAAAAATTAAAATAAATACTAAAGTTGAAGTTGAGCAGCCCTTGTAACAGTTGGGAGGAAAAACTTTCCTTTCCACGTGTGAGCCAGTTGTAATCGCAGTTCATTGACCAGTCAGGTTTGAGCAGAAATTGGTTGCATGCAGGTAAACAGTCTGTGTGGAGAACAAAAAGAGGAGTCCAACTGCCAAAATATGATGTCAGAAACCACTGGCTGTTGTCTGAAAACAGTTTAAATATATCTGCATTCATAAACACCATGCACCACCATGATCATCATCTTGATCTGAGAAACACTCCATGAATCGACTTTGAGTTTTTAGGGTGAGGTAATCAGATTCTTGACACCACTACAAAGAAGCAGTTGTTATATTGTGAGGAAAGAAAACAACAGGTCAGCAAATCTATAAATCTATACCTGCAAATTTATCATCCAGTCCAGCAGAGAAACAACTTGTGAATTCATAGATTCAAACTTATTTTTTCAAGTAGCAGATTGTTTTGTGGTCACTAAATAAACTACACTGTGAGAGTTAAATCTCTGCCATCATCACACATTCTCTGGTTTCGTTTTGACTGCATCATTTCAAAGCTCTGGAAAAAGATATCAACAGCTGAAGAGAAAAGAAATTGCTTTCTTACTGTATGTTTCCTGTATTGAACACCTCTTGACATTTCTTCCTGGTGAGAGACAACTGGCAACCTGACTGATCCTAAGTGAATGACTAAAAGATAAGAAAAAGAGCCCTGCTTCAAGAAGGTGTGATGACTATATATGACACATAAGCTGAAAGGGGACTGCAGATTTTAACACCAAAATACAATTAAAAGTAAGAAGTACATTCAGTGTGTAAAACAGCTGTATAATTGCGCAGCTGTTTGCAGCCTCTGTTGCAGCACACAGGGGCTGCTGAAATGCATAAAAAGAATATTGGGAATCTGTGTGCACAGTTTGTTAAAGCAAGCAGAAAAGCATCTCTGCAGAGCAGAACATGGCTGTTTCTCAATCAGCGGGATTTCCACCACCAGTGTGGTTGGCTTATGTTGGCTTAACCCTAACACAAACACATGTAATGGTTGTGGAAAGCCATCTCATATTCTGCAGAGACTTCTACTTAAGCTTAGTAGAAAACTCTGGTTCGTAACCTTTTTAGCTCGGGTAGGATTTTAACGAATGTCTATCTTTAAGTCAGCTATTTTCTAATTAGACGTGCTGACTAGTAAACAGAACCAGCTGGGAAGTCAGAAACAGTTTGGAGAGGGCAGTCATTTTGAAAACAATACTCACTGCACGAACTATCTTTCTATTGTATTACCTAAATCAGTGGTGTCGAACTCCAGGCCTCGAGGGCCGGTGTCCTGCAAGTTTTAGATCTCACCCTGGGTCAACACACCTGAATCAAATGATTAGTTCATTACCAGGCCTCTGGAGAACTTCAAGACATGTTGAGGAGGTCATTTAGCCATTTAAATCAGCTGTGTTGGATCAAGGACACATCTAAAACCTGCAGGACACCGGCCCTCGAGGCCTGGAGTTCAACACTTGTGACCTAAATCAAGCCTGTAGCTGTGACTTCACTGGCCAACAGGCTCTCACAGGACACTAATTAGTACAGCTACAAACATGAAGTTTACAGCAAGGTTTAGTTATTATTGTGATCTGGAAGAATTTGCAAAATTCCTTCTGCCTCGTAGGTTTGATCCAGAATAATATATCTTCATAATTAAGGAATGCGTTGTTTTTAAAAAGTTGTGGAGATACTTGTGTTTTACAGAGGATGAATCCCAATGACTTTGTGTTCTTCAAACCTTTGCACTGATTACCATGAAATTTGTTTAAGAAGTCCACGTTCCCCTCTGGATGACCTACAATAACTGTCGCTCATCAAAAGCTTCAGACTGGGTTTAGAGCAAAAATGTGGGACAAAAACTCTACTTTACAAACCAGAGATATGGAATTTGTATAGTGTGTGCATTTGTCAAGCAGCGAGTCATTCTACAATGTGCCTGTGAAGCACATTGTAGAATGACTTTTGATCAGTTATTTAAGAATGATAAATGTTATTCTTTTTAAGAACAAGTTCTCAAAGAGTAAAATTGTGGCTCTGTGCTTTATGCTAAGATATAGGGAAATTAAAAGATTTCAGTGCTAGGACCAATTCTTTTAAATTATTCATGCTTCCCTTAGGCAGTATCATTAGAAGACATAGCATACATTTTCACTGCTATGCAGATGACACCCAGCTCTATCTGTCCATGAAGCCAGATAACACACACCAATTAGTTAAACAGCAGGAATGTCTTAAAGACATAAAGACCTGGATGGCCGCTAACTTTCTGCTTCTTAATTCAGATAAAACTGAGGTTATTGTACTCGGCCCTGAAAAGCCTAGAAATATGGTATCTAAGCAGACTCTTACTCTGGATGGCATTACCTTGGCCTCCAGTAATGCTGTGAGGAACCTTGGAGTCATTTTTGACCAGGACATGTCCTTCAATGCACATATTAAACAAATATGTAAGACTGCGTTCTTCCATTTGCGCAACATCTCTAAAATTAGAAATATCCTGTCTCAGAGTGACGCTGAAAAACTAGTTCATGCATTTATTACTTCCAGGCTGGACTACTGTAATTCATTATTATCAGGATGTCCAAAAAACTCACTGAAAAGCCTTCAGCTAATCCAAAACGCTGCAGCAAGAGTACTGACAGGGACTAGAAAGAGAGAGCATATTTCTCCTGTTTTGGCTTCCCTTCATTGGCTTCCTGTTAAATCCAGAATTGAATTCAAAATCCTGCTCCTCACATACAAGGTCTTAAATAATCAGGCCCCATCTTATCTTAATGACCTTGTAGTACCATATCACCCTATTAGAGCACTTCGCTCTTGCTCTGCAGGCCTACTTGTTGTTCCTAGAGTATTTAAAAGTAGAATGGGAGGGAGAGCCTTCAGTTTTCAGGCCCCTCTTCTATGGAACCAGCTTCCAGTTTGGATTCGGGAGACAGACACTATCTCTACTTTTAAGATTAGGCTTAAAACTTTCCTTTTTGCTAAAGCATATAGTTAGGGCTGGACCAGGTGACCCTGAATCCTCCCTTAGTTATGCTGCAATAGACATAGGCTGCTGGGGGATTCCCATGATGCATTGAGTTTTTCCTTTCCAGTCACCTTTCTCACTCACTATGTATTAACAGACCTCTCTGCATTGAATAATATCTGTTATTAACCTCTGTCTCTCTTCCACAGCATGTCTTTTATCCTGTCTTCCTTCTCTCACCCCAACCGGTCGCAGCAGATGGCCGCCCCTCCCTGAGCCTGGTTCTGCCGGAGGTTTCTTCCTGTTAAAAGGGAGTTTTTCCTTCCCACTGTTGCCAAAGTGCTTGCTCATAGGGGGTCATATGATTGTTGGGTTTTTTTCTCTGTATCTATGAAGCACCTTGAGGCGACTTATGTTGTGATTTGGCGCTATATAAATAAAATTGAATTGAATTGAATTGAAAAGAGACATTTTTTTTCTTCTTTTTTCTGTGAAGTTAATCTGGTTGAATGCTTTTCAGGTCTGACCTAAAGTAAACAATTCAATTAGCCACCTGGAATGGTCATTGTGTTAGCTTGCTTTAGAGATTTCCATCCAGGACAACTTGCAATCTGACCTAATTTTCCTTAGTTTATTAGATTCTTTCCTCGGCCATGGTGCCAGCAGCTAAATAGTAAAAATTTCCAAGCGTGTCTGCACTTGTCAGATCATCTCTCTTCCAAAGTTGGAAATATGTTCTGGAAAATTACTTGGGCTAATTAAGAAGCAAGGTCAGTCTGTGGTGAATTGTGTAAGAGATTCTTCAATCAATCCCAAATCATTGTGCAATGCTGACGTATTCTAAGTTTATCTGTCGTTTTTGACACATGTACAAGACATTGGTGCACATAATGTGATTCATCACTGTTGCTTTCAAATGCTGGCCTCAATTCATCAATTTGCACATTGTATTTCTGTCATGGTCCCTGGTTCCAGGGGGTTTGAGTTGCTTTGGCGTTTTGGGATCCTTGTTTATTATAATTTTAATTTCAGCTTAATTTCATTATGATTCTAAAACCTTGTTTTTAGTTCTAGTTACTGTTTTCTAATTATTGAGTTCTGAGTTACCGTTATGTCCGCACTTGATTATAGTTAGATTATTTATTTGTTTGATGATTCAAAACAAAAAAAAGAATACTTCAAGATCCATTTTGAAGACTCTTGATTGTATGTATCACGTGAGGTCACATACTATTTTAATATTAGCTATACTGCTCACACTGACCTTACAAAAACTGGATTTAAATACTTTGTTTCTTATAAATGAAACAAGATACAACGCTAACACTATGAAACTGCGCCCTCTGATTTCATTTAAAAAGTTATATGTATTTATCTGCAAGCACTCTTTAGTCCTTGTATTATGTGTCTCACCTGAAAGCAAGATCATTTCAATAATATTAGTAATAATAATAATAATAATAATAATGACAATTTAGCTTTTTTTTGTTAAACTTCCTCCTTCTGTCTTGTCTTTATGTGTTCAGCTCTGATGTTTTTCATCCATGTTTCAGCATCTCTGATTTTTAATTATGATTGTCGTTCCTTTCCTGTTTTCTTCTGTTTAACTATTTTAATCTTGTTTTGGGGTTTAGTTCTGCCTGTTGATTGTCTTGATTATGTTGAGCTCTGTCTTGCTCCTAACCTGTCTCCACTTCCCTACTCTGCACTGCGTGTGGTAATAGTCCCATCTTCCCTTTGTCCTTTGACAGTGCATCTGCTTATCTAGCA
>NW_005187424.1:4211923-4265868 GCF_000239375.1 Pundamilia nyererei | reverse complement strand
CAGATGTGGGTCTTACATCATCCCAATGTTTTTAACTGCATACTACTGTTGTTTTTTCATGCATATAAACAAGATTTATAACTTCATTACAAAGGTTGGTATTTTCAAGATGGAGGAATGTACAAAGAAAAAATCTACACATCAATAAGAAGCTGATTTTATTACAGCAACATGATGTTTAGCTTTGGGTTGAACAGCTGAACATTCAAAACATATCATGCTATGGTACGAAGAGTAAAATGCACTTATAATAAACGTTTACATGAAATGTGCCACTTTGTCAGTTTTGTTGATCATTTTTGTAAACAGTCAGATGGTGAATCAGTATGAATTATGGGATGGCATTATTGTTAAATGTGTTCTCTGCAGAAGGAGTCAATAATGTATGCAATGAAGAGAGGAGAGGAGAAAAACTCTGCACTCTAAAAAGAACAGGGTAAAATGGTTTAGGTTTGCAAAGCTACATCTGAGCAAACCACAAGACTTCTAGAACAATGTCCTTTGGACAAATGAGACCATAGTGGACATGTTTAGTCATAACGCACAGTGCCACATTTGGCAACCACCAAACACAACAAATCTGCACAAACACATACCAACTATCAGGCACAGTAATGGAGGGGTGAAGATTTAGACTTGTTTTATACCCGCGGGGCCTTGGCATCTTGTGGTCATTGAGTCATCAATGAACTCCTCTGCATGCCGAAGTAATCTAGAGTCAATTCTAGATAAGGCTTGTGCAAGCACAATGAGCCTGAGCACAGCAAATCTACAACATGGCTAAAAAAGAGAAGAATTGAGGTGTTGCAGTGACCCAGAAGTCCTGACCTCAACCTGACTAACATGTTATGGTGGGACCTTAACTCTACATAAATGAACTGAAGCAACATCGTAAAGAAGAGAGTGCCGGGATTGGATGATGTGAGAGACTGATAAAGTCATACAGAAAACTATTACTTCGAGTGACTGGTAAACTTAGCAACACTAAGCAAAACTGACTATTAGACCACACCTCTGGATTTAGGCATTGGAGTCTTGAGACAACATTTCCATCAACAGGCCAAACTGAGCTATATAACTTAACTAAAAGTTAAGCTAGAGTGGGAGTACATTATACATGCTTCCTTTCCAGTGGCCAACAGGGACTGACTTCTGTAATTTATAAAAACATTCAGTTTTACAGAGATCTATCAGAAAGTAGCCCACATGCTCACCTGTAACCTCAGTAAACACTTTTTATCTCTAAATTCATAGCTTCAAGTCTTATTGAGTACAATGTCAAGTTAATGTTGTAAATTACAATCCCCATGAAAGACCAAAAAGACACTAAGCACAGCAGTTAGATAATCCCCATGTGTCATGATGTTTTATGTCAAAAGGCTAAGATGGCAACAATAAACACAGTCAACTTGAGGCTTCATAATGGAACTGTCCTAACACATGGCTTTGTCCATCTTTTATATACAGTCTATACTTTAATCCAAACTTATTGTGTTGAATGATTACTCATGATTACTCATAAACCAAACAACCCTTTCAGATAAAAAAATATATTTTTGACATTTAGATACAAGTAGGCTGTTAAATACTGCAAGAAACAAAAAAGAAAGGAATCATTTAACAGTGCATCACAATCCATTATATTTTTAAAGCAATTTCATGGCTAGCATTAATATAAAATGCATTCTTCCACAACCCTTTCAATCCACTAACACTGAATCCTGACGCACCATTCTGTCTAAAACAAATGAAACTGTGTTATGTACGCACCAGGTCAACAAGAAAAGAGAGACAACTCTGTGTCTGAAACTTCAATCTTCACCAACTGCACGGTCTAGTTGGGAAAAGAACATTTATCACCCATGACAGCTTGATCTTGTTTCATTTCAAATAGTTTTTCAGAAGAACCCCCAAAAATGCAACAAAAAAAAAACCTCAAACAAAAAACACATCGTGTGGTCTAATCGCTATAGGTCAGCACTGCTTACATGACACTTGTGCTTTGATAAAGCCAGGGAAAATTATCCTTCTAATCATCTCCTCTAATGCTGGTAGAGATACTCCACTCAAGGCAACTCTCAAGGTACAGGTATAAAAGCAATTTATCAGAGGAGCTCTTTCTGCTCGTCACTCCACAGTATCTATCAGAGGAACAGCAGCGCACGCACACAGAAAACTCACAGTACAGCATGCACACACCCACAGCAAAATGCACTTTGTACGATGTCGACAACAGCCAGAATCAAAACATCAGAGCATCCAGGGGTTAAAGAGGAGTTTAAAGCAATCGAGAAGTTGACAACACTATGGTACCTTATTATTTAGAGACTTGAAGTGAGAACAGCCTTTAGATACTATGCATTTAAAATGTAATTATCTTGTTTTCATGCTGTTTAGCTCGTTCTCAGCAGAGGAGAGGCTGTAAAGTAGTTTGACTGTGCAGATTGTCTAAAATGCAGATACCAGAATGGTCATGCATGGATGAATGACACTCAAAGCTCAGTCTAAGCTCATATAAATGCAACAGCCACCCATAAAACATGCGGCAGTAAAGTCTACAAAGTAAAATGATGGTCTCCTGCTTTACTTTACCCCTTCCGAACAATGTTAGCTGAAACGCACTGAAGTCTGACTTCCAGTTCAAACACAGGCTGTCCCATAGTAGGCTTGGAGTCACACAGCCACTCCAGATACCCTCCAGATGTGAGAGCGAAGTGGGAGTGGGAGAGGGAAAGTTAAGGGAAAGACAGCCAGGCGAGAGTGAAAAAGGAAAGGAGTGAGTAAGAGAGACAGCTCTGACCTGACAGGGAGCCAAAAACACAAATTCTTTCCTTTTTTCTCATATTTTTTCCCCATGTTTCCCTCGTTTTCTCCTCACAGCATGCCATTTCAGTTTAAATGTAATAACTTTGTGCTTTGTTAACTTCTGGTAAATTTGTGTCTGGATTTGACAACAACTAAACAAACTTAAACTGTAAAGCAGTGATTATACATTCAGTGTGTAAAAACAAAAATCTTGGATGCACTTGCTCAATCAGTCTTGTTCTCCAGGGCACGCTGATTTGTAAACCAGTGTAGTGCAGACTGCTGATAAGAGCTGCTAAAATAGCTATGAAAATTCAATCTGTTTACAGCGGTGTGCTCTCAGATAGCTTTCATTTGGGAGACAGACAGATTAGTCATCTGAAAATAAATTAAAAAGTGGAAGAACAGCATGCCAAAAAGGAGTGACAGGATATGATCTAATATCCTATGTGTTTCCAGACTTTTCAACAAGCACCTCCTACAGTAGTGTGTGAACATCTGCTACCATTAAGGTGCATCAGCACAGTTAATCTGAATATAATTTACATGGCTTTGGGGATGATTTGATGCCAAATTATTGTCTTTTTTTATTATTTTGATTATGTGAGTGAGCAAGTTAATCTTTATTCACACAATTGCCTTTGTGTGTGTGTTTGGAAGAAAACTTAAGGTTTTGAAGTTTTGATGGTTAAAAACAAGCTCAAATAATCGCTAAATGATTTCTTGAATATGAAGAAGAGTTCATTGTAATCCAATGACATCAAATCTCTATACGGTAGAGCACCTTTGGGATGTGGTTGAATGGAACAAATCTGCTGCAAGTGTTTGGTAATATTGTGTTAGTATGGACCAGCATCTCTGAGGAATGTTTCCAGCATCTTGCTGAATCTATGCCATAATTCATTAGGGCAGTTCTGTGGAAAAAACAGCCCCTGACCCCACCCACAGCAGAATTAAGACTCATCAGTCCAGGCAATGTTTTTTCAATCTCCTCGTCTAACTTTGGTGAGCCTAAGTGAACTTTAGCCTCTGTTTCTTGTTTCCTCAGCTAACAGGTCTGGCACCTGGCCGTGGTCTTCTGTTCCTCTTGTCCATCAGCTTCAAGGTTCAACAGAGTGTGTTCAGAGATGCTCTTCTTCATACCCTTGTATATAGAGAGTGGTTATTTGACTTACCCTTGCCTTCCTTTCCTTGAAGCAATCTGACCAGTTTCCTCTGACCTCAGACATAAACAAAGCATTTTTGTCCAAAATAAATGCCAATCACTAGGTATTTTTTTCTTTTTCAGAACATTTTCTTTTTTTCTTAAACTCTACAGACGGTTATGCAGGAAAATCCCAACACATCAGCAGTTTCAGAAATACTCAGACTAGCCCATCTGGCACCAGCAACAATGCCACATTCAAAGTCACTCATATGACCTTTCTTATCCATTCTGTTGCTTGGTTTGAAGACCTCACTTTAAAAAGGAGAGATTGTTTAGGAAAACTGAAAATGACAGGACTGGAACATTCACTTTAATTTTTAGAGAGTAGTTGGTATGGATCTGTTAACTTTTAGGCTCTTTCAAGGATATTTGGTACTAATTGAGGTTATTTATACCTGTAAATATAACAAAAATAGTCTCCATTACATAGACGTGAATCATGTCACATTCGTTCTGGGCTAATTTTTTTAAAATGACATGAACGCTTACACAACTGTCCAAATCACCCTTAATTCACCTTACATTTTGGCATTGCCTAACAGACTTCACAATATGAATCTACGAAGGCTATTTGTGCTGGAACTGAAGATGCTGAGTGCAGACAAGAATAAAGGCAGTGATGAATGCTCACGCTGCACTGAAAGATACCGGGGCTCTTGTGGTTGTAGCAAACTTGATGTGGTTTGGGAGTCTCACTTACTGATCACATGAGTTGCTGATTTCAAGATTTTTTTTAAAAAAAAGGGGGGGGGGGGGCAGAATTGGGTTTACAGCCTCGAATCTGCTCTCGAAATCGGCGAAAACACACTCTGGTCCATGTTCTAGTTATTACTCATCACATTATTTGGCAGGCTGTTTTTCCCTCAGATGGGCTCCGGTCGCTGGGACATAATTTTATGTAATTTTCCACTAGTGCAGTGAAACATGTTTAGTCTTCTAAACAATGTCCCTTTCAACAGATGCATTTTATGGCTCTTTGAACAAGTTGTAGGGTAAGATTATAAAGGCATCTTGGGACATATACTCTGATGAACATTAGTAAGCCTGCTGCATTTAATTGTGGACGCATTCAAACACATTCAGCATGTTTTGTTTATAAATTGCAGCTGGGATAGTGATTGCTCTTTTTTGTATACAGCTGAGATCCCATCTGCATTCTTTTAAACATAACTTTTATTAGGATAACACCCTCAATCCAAAGAGATTTTTAAGGTGTTCCACAAAAAATAAGGGATTCAAGTCCCACCGACACAAGTGTCCACTGAAGCTGCTTTGGACCATTAAAAGCAATTCTAATTATTATTATTCGAATTATTACATCATGTAGTTTTTATCAAATACACCAATCACCACTTTATTTTTTGGTGTTGTGGTGGTGATAGTGGTGAAGCTGAAGGTTTAAAACACCCTGCTCTTTCCAAACAAACCTAGGAGAGCTTTTTGAAAACATACTGTTCTTGCAGCAGATAATTATTTTCCAGGACATTAATGGCCCATATACAAGCTGTGTTGCGTAACTGGTACAAAGTAGCAAACATTTTATTCAGGTCAGGGTCACAGTGACCACAGAGCAAGCAGAGACATCATGGAATATAATTTATAGCTTTATGTGATGCACTCACAGATTTAGGACTGCATGCACATAAAGTTGGAAAACCAACAAATGTCATCCACAGAGATCGTGACAGAGACAACAGGGCTCACCATGACAGTGGCCATTTTGACTGTATGTGCTGGGTGTCACATGTAATCTCTTGAAGAAGAAAAAAGAGGATGGGGGGCTAAGTCAACAGCATACAACTAAGGCTAGGTATGGATGGATGCAAGTTGGTGCTAATAATTAAAAAAAATATTATGTACTTGTTAGCACTAATTGAATTTGCAGATAATTGAGAGATAATTGACTTGACTGGACAAGTTCAGCGACTTCAATAAGTTGAGGGGACATCTAGCAGACAGTTTGCAGTGTTACCATCTACCCTGTTAATGAGTCTTTGCAACCCCCTAATATGAAACATTTAGTTCTTAAAGGTACAGTGTGTAAAATCTCACTGCTTGATGCCAGGAGATCAAGTGCATCATCACAGCTACGCTGCCCACGGTAGGCCAAACAACTCTGGCCTCCGTTCATCTGTAGTGAGTGTAGGCTGTCAGCCCGCTGTTAACCTCAGCTGGAGTCCATGTTCATTTACTCTGCAGGAGGCTCTGAAAAAGGAGCCGACGAGTCATTAAAGCTCACTTCTGTCTAATGTCAGCAATACTGAGGTGAGTTGTTGAGAACATCCTGTTTTTTGTTTTTTTTTTGCTTTTAGGTGGCATTAGTAAAACTTTCTTTGAAGTGCAAATCTAATATTTTATTCTCTGGAATAAGCAGTTGTGACAAGATCGGGAATAAATGACATGTTTATTCTCATTTTTGTGTTGCACTGGCTATAGAGTAATTGACCCATCTTCAGATCTACCCAAAAGTGGCAACTTCAGGAACTCTGGTTTTTGTCATAATTGACTTTGCTCAGTTTTTTCCTCTGGGTTGCCACCTGAATGACATGTTTGATAAGAGCCTCCCTTCTTGATATATATCCATCCATTCTCTGCTATAGGGCTAACAAGCATGTCTTTGGACTGTGGGAGCCAGAAGTCAGAGTACCTGGACAGAACCCATGCAAATTCCACAGAGAAAGGCCAACACCGGCTAGTGGATTGTAATCCAGGGTGTTTTTGCACCATGTGAGGTGATGATGCCAACCACTATGCCATTTACTACCACAGCTCAAAGTAAATACTAAGTGCACGATTTCTATAAAGACTACTGCAGGTTTTGCTGTAAAGACGTGATCACATGACAGTGAATTCACTAAGGCTACATTGTCAAACTTGGAGCAGAGCCACAACAAACTGTTCTTACAGTCTGAGCAGTGCTTTTCGTGCCAGGTTCCATCACCTTTCTTTGTAAGCTGGTAAAGTGCGTCGTAACTTTCCTCTCTTCTTTTAGCAAGAATTTTCTTTATCATTTTATTCACATTAATTAGGCCTTTAATTTACATAAATGTTTGCAAATAGTCTAAAATGTCTCAATTTCTTCACTGTAACACAACAGAAGAAACGACATTCTCTAAAAGCAATCATTACTGACCAATGAAATAACCCCAGTGTGACTGCAGAGTTAGACCTGAAAACTACACGAGCCAAGCCAAAGCTGCAGTGGAATCTGGGTCAGAGCTAGTTAACAGATTTGTCTTTCAGCCACGCTCATCCATCTACAAAGGAAAAAATACAGCGTGGCAGTCTGGAACCGGGTTGCTGCAGCACTGGAAAAGTACAGGGCCCTTCAAAGGGCACACGACCGACATTGACATCAAAGTACCGTGTAACAGTGGGACATTATTTTGCACAGTCACACTGATATAACCTCAGATAGCACCCCGAAACTGTGTCAGGAGACTTTAACGTCAGCCTCTTTTCACTGCAGAAACACTGGAGCGTGGCCACTGTTTCCATTTTAACATCCAGAAACTCAACATTCCCATTTGAACATAAAAGAAGGAACATCATGTTGTTCATTCAGTCTTGTTTTATGTTCCATTTCATGGATAAGTTGCTCTGTGCTTTTTTATCAGCAAAATTTAAAGAGACCTCGAGTTACTTGCAGGAATCATGCGCCAAATACAAATACACCCAGACCGTGGAAAATTAAAATCACGATCCCCAGGAAAGACATGTTTATTCTGTAGAAATATTTTAGAGATTCATACAATAAGAGAAGAGCAGAATATGTATTTTGTATTAGTATTAGTTAGGCAGACTTTAAAAAAAATACTACATTTCTGCCTAGAAACCATAATCTGAGATGAGGAGGCACTTTGACTGTTCAATCCATTATTATGAAGAATATTACACCAATCTGCTCTACTCTTCAAACATTTCTAGACATATTACACTGAAAGATTTCATCAGCAGGGAAGATTACAGAAAAATTGGACAAGAACTGAATTAGTATCACAAAGTAGGGAGGTACCTGTCTCTACTACGTTGGACTAACAGTATCGCTGCAGGCAGGGACTAAATTAGAGAAATAATTATCTCTCCATCTATGTCGTTCTCCAGATTGGCCTGTCTGCTTACTAATCCCAGTGTTTGGTCAGTGAGGTCACTAAAAGGAAGAGTGTTTTAGTCCAGTGATGAGAATTTTTAACATTTATCTGAAACCAGGCTTGCGGTTGAATTCCTCGTGGTTTATCTCTGTTCTCTTTCCAGCATCTCGTCTACAGCTTGGCTTTGCCCGGCTGCAGCTGCAGGTTTTGTAGCTTCATAGCCAGACCCATGTTTCCTGTGATCTTCAGCTTGCCCTGGAAAAATGCCTGTCAATCAGAGCGAGAGCGAGAGTGTAATGCACTGTAATATAAAAGCATCAGATGGTTGGGAATCAGAAGCATGGTTCATTCAGTGTAGGAGAGAAATACATGCTGCTGGCTTTAAAGAGTTACCATGAGAGATTAACTCAACCCGAGAAAAAGTGGGACAACAGCAACAACAGCTTATGAAAGGTCAGGAAACTCCAGAGCACACAGGCGTATGAAGGAGAAATGAATGTTTGTGATGTGAGAAGGTAAAAATCAGGCGAGTGATGTAAAAACGTGACCATTTTAGAGATAAATATTTTCTCATGGAAATAAAAATAACAGTCATTCATGTAACTTTACAGCAGAAATGGGGAAACTGAGGGGTTTTTATTTGTTCAAAAAAACAACAAAAAAAAACAACAACAATGCAGATATCCAAATAACTGGGGGTCTAAGCTGTGGAAAACACACTGCTGGAGCCTGCATTGCTATCCTTTTGTGATTAATAGAAAACGTATTAAATTATTAAAGCTGTGCAACACTCCTTTTGGTAATCTGTAGGAATGCATCTCTCCCTCTCTGTCCCTCTAATCTTCCTTTTCTCAGGCCTTGTTGTGGCTTCTCTGCAATCTGTTATCCAAAGCAGGGTTAGAATCATGTACTTGTGCATCATGTAACTGTTTCCCTGTAAGAGCGTCACACACATATCTGTTCCCAGGATAACGTTGGAAGAAGTTAATAAATTAAACTTGCATAGATATTCATCACGTATGCTTTTGCTTCCTTGCAAGTAAATAAATGCGTTGGAACTCACTGCTCTGTGTCTCACTTCATAAGGGATTTTTTTTTTTAAAAAACAGCTTGGTCCTTCGAGCTGGATTTCAACATCTCTCCTGTTCATTTCAGCCAATGCGGACCAATACCGTACATAAGAGAGTATGGGACTCCTGCAAGACCTCCACCAGAGTTTAAAAACGACAATTCAGGATCGTTGAGTTGTGCACATTATTATTAGTATTATAATAAAAGCTGGAGAAGGTTGCAGAGCGGTTACCAGTGTTTCCAGTGGGACTGCCCTGTGAAACCCCATTGTACGCACCAATTACTCAGACATTATGTCTGTTATAACTGGTTAGCTGACTGAATTATAAAAACTGAAGAACACTCGCAACTAAATAAATAAAATACATACATAGATTAACCCCTTAGCAGTCCTACAAATTTACAATTAGTCCCCTAAACCATCCAATGTACCGTGGGCGGTACGTCCGACTGCTAACAGGTTAAATAAGTAAATATGTAAAATAAAGAAAGAAAACAGAAGCTGAAATAGAGAGTCGACTCTAAAATAGACACAACAGATAAACTAGTAAAGATATAGTGAGGTAAAGTAAAACGCACAATAAAATAAAATAAAGTGAAATGAAAAGCTGTAGGATGGGTAGTAACTGCAGTAAGGTGGAACAGGATGCACTCAATGCCAGTGACGTCAGGTCAATGTGCCAAAGAGACTCGAGAGCAGTTCAGCATTTGCTCTTATGGCAAAAGGAGTTCAGTTTTGAGGGGAAACTAGATGTTTTTCTCCCATCCTTTTTTTTAATGTCACACAGGAAAATCAGAGAGGAAGAGGCAGACATACAGTGCAGAAGCGGCTTTTCTAGGACCTCACAGTACATGCAATCACTGCAAATGGCTGTGAGCTGATGGTAGATGTCTCTGGATGACATTTTTTTAGTGTAAATTGACCTGAGTGCTACCTTAATATAGTGCTTTCACGTGTAATAATAATAATAATAATTCAAATGCATTTCCTGCATGGAAAACAACGAGGAGCTGATAAGTCAAATGTCGAATCATAAAAGGTTAAAACTGTATATATATTTAGCTTGAAGGTGCAAAAGAGCCACCATATCTATTTTCAGACAAATCTAATGAAAAGACAATTGGTTCATTTTGTGATATGTGGCTCTCGACCCCTCTCACTGTTGTTTCTGCAAAATACAAATATCTTTAAGTATGGTTTAGTTTTTAAAAAGGTTCCCAGTTTGTAATCTTAGTTACTAAAAACCAGTGTAATTGACTTATTAAACATTTGTTGTACCAGTAAAGTGGTTCCATAATCAGGGGTAAATGCTTTCCAGGGTTCGTTTCGCAATTCACAGAATACTTGGAAAGAGCTAAAACTAAAAGGTAACTTATTACGTTGTTTCTTATCTTCTGTACATTTCAACTAATGAGGACAGTGAATGTGAATGTAGTCCGTGTGAGCCAAAGGCTCCTACTTCAAAGTCCACAAAACGCCCAGTGTCATAGTGTTTTCTACTTTTGTATCTATGATACCACAGAGCGGACCTAATATAGTGATCGCAGGCAAAGATGCCCCACAGCTCTGCTGTTCAGTCTTTGTTTGTGTAGTGCAGGCAAACAAAAGAACCATCCTGTAAAAGGAGGATACCTAAAACAGCTTGTTTCAGACAGAGGATTGAGAAACTAAGAAGGATGTAACACTAAAGAGATGGATAAGCAGATTCAGTATACGTCTTAAAGCAGCGGCTCTCGCACAATGCCAAAAACGTTAACAGCTCCTACACTACAATTTTTAAATCCACCATCACAAACAAATAAGGATCTGAGCTAAATTTAAGTAAATTAAAGTACAAGTCTGACTTAAGTAAACATTAAATTTGTTGTATTACTGCACATTCATCAGGGCACGTTGGTTTTTTCACATGCTGAGCCAGTGCACAGCTCTGTGGCCGTGCTGGAGAGGCCACAGCTAACAAGACATCCAGCAACTCAAATGACTGAGAACATGCAGAGCTTTGGTCCAGCTGGTCTTGGTCTTTTTTTCCAGTTAATTTTTTCGAAGGTGTGAGACAATCTCCAGGACAACAATGTTTATCAAAACAGCAAACTCCTCATTCACAGTTTCACAGCTGAAATTAAGCTCATCTATGAACAAACGGACTTTTTCCAAGACTGGCAACAGCGGGTTCGACTCCTTGGAGGAAAAACTTTTTTTCTCAGTTGGCAGCTCAGCAGAAATGTCCGTTCCAGGTGGCTAATAGCTGTTTACTTTAAGTCAGGCTGAAAAACATATAAAATGAATGTTGTAAAAATGTTTTTTGGAAAGCTGTGGGAAGCTCACACTAGACATCCTAAGTATTTGTGGGTAATGTAGGACCTTGCCAGCCAACTGGAGAACTCATGGCAGAGGGACATAAGTGGATACGTAAACATGGTAACACCATGTCAGACTTATCAACTAACACTTATACAGAAATCTAAAAGAGTATATGATAGTGCCTTTCCTTCTCACACAAATCATTCAATATGTTTCTAAATCAGTTATTAGTAAGTGTTACACTTTTATTAGCCAAAAATGAGACTTGAGAAAAACAAATACTGCATGCTTGTACAAAATTAAATAAAATAGTACCGGAAATGTCTTTAGTTTAAGGTTTTTTGACTTTGAAATGGCTCAAGATCGCTGTCAGCTAGTCAACTGGCACATTTAAGGAGACTAAGATGTTTTTGTTTGGTTGGGTTTTTTTGGTACTTTATGGAAAGAAAAGAGTTCACTGAATCAACTTCAGCTGCAGTATCAACAGACCGAAGGGAAAATGGTAAATGGACAGCACTTATAGCACTTCACAGTTTAGCCTCCAGGCCGTACCAACACCGAATACTCACAGTTTGTGGGTTCATTTTCCCAGTCATCAAGGCCAACAAGTCTGCGTCTGACATAGAAATGGTGCAATCGGCTTCCTTATCTGCAGGGCAGAGACACAGAAACCGAGCTAAGTTTAAAAAAACATGTTACAGCTCAGAGGTTTTTGCTCACTGACTGAAAAGAATGGGAGCAGTTTAACCCTCAAGAGACAGAGATATTTTAACACCGAAAATGGGACCGAGGGGTCATTCGTGAATCCATTATATTGGATACAAGAAGACTGGAAGACTTTAAATCATGCTCACACAGCCGCTCAGCTTTCTCACCAGTATCATTGTGAACGCAGCCTTTGCCGTTTTTCACGTCCACAAACCAAGTTGCCTCCTTTCCACTTGGGCCGTCCTTTACTTTGAAGGCAAACACTCCACCAATCTTTTTCACAAACTGCTCCCCATCCTGTACAAAGACATTTCACATACCTTAAACCAAAAACAGTTTCCACTACATGTGACTGAAGGAAAAATATATCAAAAATATTTCACAAGTTTTGCAAATGTTCCACATAAAGTTGTCAGTTTTTAAAAGAACATGTTTTACTGCCTACATTCACTCATCTTATGCTCAGCCTGACAAGCCATGTGTTATTCTCTTTAGAGTTTCAGGTAATGGCAGAAAAACTACTGAAAATATTCAGATAGTGAAGGGGGGAAAAAAAACCCAGTGGAAAATCTGCCCAACTCCAGTTCAGGATTTGGTAACTGTAGGTGCAGCCAAGAGAGTGGGCTAAATTTACATTTAAGCTAAATGTGCACAGGAACTGAAAATCTATAAAATGATAAAGACTATGAGGCTTTATTTGAAATTAAACATTTTGAATATTTATACAATTTTGAAACAGATCAGGGGTGTCGAACTCCAGGCCTCGAGGGCCGGTGTCCTGCAGGTTTTAGATGTGTCCTTGATCCAACACAGCTGATTTAAATGGCTAAATGACCTCCTCAACATGTCTTGAAGTTCTCCAGAGGCCTGAAAATGAACTAATCATTTGATTCAGGTGTGTTAACCCAGGGTGAGATCTAAAACATGCAGGACACTGGCCCCTAAAGCCTGGAGTTCGACACCCCTGAGTTAGATGAATCATTGTCCCCAATTACCATTCAAGAAAACCATCCTTTTTTAATGGAGATGGATAATCCATTAAATTTAGTTCTAAAGCAAAGTTCTGATTCTACAACGCAGTGGTTCTTAACCTTGGATGAGTCCAAGCCCATTGCAACTTTTTCATAAACTCGTCATCCTGCCTGCTGTCCTGTTTGCTGCTGCCACTCTCTAAAGAGAAATCAGCTAATTTCATATATAATATCTGCTTACAGTTCATTCACAACTAAAAGCAACATAATGAGCAAAGTTAGGTTTTGTAAATAAAGTATTTGATCACGAGCAGCAAACCTTTTGAGCGGATGTGTGTTTGTGTGCATGCATGTGTAAAAAAGTTGGACTTTGTAAAGTCCTATCATGTTTTTCATAAAGCATGATCCACCATGGGTGGAGCAGACACCCCAGGCATCCTTGTATGGTAGAGCTTTGTCAATTAAAATGTAGCCATAACTTAAAGGATATCCTGCTTAAATCATTTTTTTTTTTACCGGTACACTAAATAAGGCCATACTTTACAAAATGAGCATTAATTAACGACATAAACTAGTAACTAAGACCATAAAATTGGTAAGGAAAGCCATTTAATGGCTATGAATCAACTGAGAAGAAAGGTTAGTTTCTCAAAAACCTCTGTTATCCAGGTTCTTTTGACAACTAGAGGAGTTGCTGTGCCCTGCTGGCCATCAGCGGAAGAAATGCGAAGAGTGAATGTCTGACGTCACTAGCCGTGTCTGGGCCTAAACTTGCTGCAGGTCCATATATCAAACGATCACTATGGCATTACTGAGAGTTGAAAAACTGTCTAGAGTCTTTCATCTTTAATAAAATGATCAGCGTTCTGCTCTACCAGGTGTAACAATTGAGTTTAACATCCAGGCATCCATGAAAACGGAATTAGAAGTTAGCAGGGAGTTAGCGCGCTAGCTTCTATCTAAATACAATATAGTATGTCCTGACTGCGGGGTTTTGGAAACAAATTAAAACGTACAGCTCTGCTATCACTTCCAACATAAATGAAGACAGAAAACTAAACAGCAGTGACGTTTGTAGGGTTACTGAAGTTGGGCTAGCTGGTATATAATGATGTGCTACGTGACCGCTAGCGACACAGCTATGTTAGCATAATATAAACAAGCTAACTTTTTTTCCACTCGATAAAAGTTAACGTGAGTTTTCTCGGTGGTCAGGAACAAATGTAATCGTATGGCAGGATGCTGTAAAAGGACCAAACTTCAGCCAGGAGAACAACTGAGATAATCCATCCACAATACGAGGTTAGTCATTCATATACTGCTGCATGGGCTGGGCTGTAGTTACATCCTAAACTGAGCTTAAATAAATGATTAGCAGTAATAAAAGCCGAGGGAGGTCAACAGGGATCACTGACTGTTTTAGGAGCTTTTTGAGATCAAATATCAGAAAATACATAACATTAAACATGTTAACAACACAAAAGCCATATTAAACGCAGACTACTTTAGACCCGGAAGTAGGATTCGTCGCGTCATCACTGAACAACCGGATAGTTTCACGCATCAGTTAAAACAGCGGTCCCCAACCTTTTTTGCGCCACGGACCGATTTATGCCCCACAACAAAATAAAACTAGCACCGGTACCGAAAAAAATAAGATTTATTCATAACACACGTGAAAAGACCCAGGAAAGCAGAGTTAACGATAAAAACGATAACAAAATAACGCTGAAAACCGATAAAAACCCTGAAAACCATACATTTCACACCTGAGCCTCAACTCTCGTGGCCCGGTACCAAACGACTCACGGACCGGTACCGGTCCGAGGCCCGGGGGTTGGGGACCGCTGAGTTAAAACACTCGACTCCAGGTACACGACGCCTAGCTGGAAACACTTCACACAAGTCGAGCTGCCCGAGATTCACAGAATTTACAGAAAATGTTACATTTTTGTGATTTATATCGTTATCGGGACGATAGATGTCTTATATCGGGATTTTGGTCATATCGCACAGCCCTAAGGGGCACCCTTTCATTTCTTAATTCTTATGCCCATCATTATCTTTAATTGAATTGAATTTAATTAATGCCTTTGTAGGAAATAAAATAATAGTGTCTGGATTCTAACATCGGTCATCTAATGAACATATAAAAAATAAGACTTCGTGTGTTCTGATTAATGTAAAACTATGACAGAGATATTTGTAGCTTCGTGTGGTACCTCTCAGTTTTTGGCAGGTGATTCTCTTCTTGTTTTAGCTCATAAAGAGGCTCAAATGTTAAAATAAACTATGTTTGCTAAATGTGAACGCCCAGAGGTATACACATGTAAGAGAACACAATAAAAGTGCTTTAAATGAGAAGGCATCCTGTGGAGTTTTTATCATTAGTATTATTGTTGTGGAGTTTTGCTTTTAATCACTGGGTATGTTTGATAATTATTCTTCATTAGCCAACTACCTTCCTCTCGTCCTGCTTTCTTAGTGTTGATTGGCTGTGGAGGATGAATTGCACTTATATAAAGCCACAGGGAGGCTGGAGTGGCTGTCTTCACTTGTTTTTCAATAGAGCTTTCAATAGAGCTGTCAGTCTCAAAGCAAACAGCTTTTCAACAATTTAAGTTTCACAGGCAATTTTCATTTTGTCATTTTTTGTCATTTTTTCCCTCATTCCTGACATTCCAACAAAAACCAAGTATTAATCATAATCCATAAGCGCTTTCCCTTCTTGGCTCATGCAAAGTTTAACATTAAATCACATAAACACTTTCAATAGCCAACAGATCGTTTTCATTTCCCCCCCCCCCACACACACACACACACACACACACAGCATTGTGTCCACATTCTGACATTTTTTTCTTTTGGGCTGTTTTTTATTGCACACACAGTTATTGCCAAAAACCCTTTTATTCAACAGCTGTTCTTGTAAATTTCCAGCTGTAACATGACAGGAAATTATCTGAAAGGTAATCTAGTTGAAGTAATGTAAACAGAGATCTTCAAGATTCCAGTTGTTGCTAAAAATAAGTCTTTCATATTATCTTTAGATGTGAAAGGGTTCTAGACTTTAGTCTTTTATAAGTGTTTTTATAGTTTTCTAGTGCATGGGCATTAGGTGACTGGCTTCAGTCTTAAAGAAGAAGCCTAAATTTGATAACTCACTCTGTGGTTTGGTTCAAGGCCTTCTTCTTTTGTTTGTTTTGGCCTCCTATAATTTTTTTTGTATTATTAAATCTGCTTTGAACTGAAGCAGCATGGTCGCATGCTCCTGCAGTATGATTAGTCTGTTAGCTACAGACTTGGGGCCTGAAAGAGCTTCCCCATTTTCTGTGTTTTGTGGCATTAAGGTACCAAGGAAAGCAGCAATTAATCATCAAAATGATACAGCTAGCAATAAAAACATAAATGGAAATAATGCAATTAAAATATGAAAGGAAACAGCTTTTCAGATAAGCCAATACAGTCGACATTTCTGGGGCGTAGAAGACACACGACGGGTTTTGGTGGGAAACAAAATGTAAACAGCCTTAAATCTGTCGGGTGCACCGTTTACTTAGGTGTTTGTGGAGTACACTCTGCAGCCCAACACAGGTCAGCGACAAAAGTATTACATAACCTAGTTCATCCTTAATCTGCCCAAAACTTGGATTTGAGTAGAAACAAAAAAAAGAAAGAAAAACATTGAACTAATATGAAAATACAAAAGTAGAACAAATTCCCTCTGATAAGATAAAGATAAGCTCCCAAGCTAAAAACTCAAGTCTGTTTGTCTGATCAGTTTTCAGAGATATTACACTAAACTTTGCTGCCATTTCCTCATTGATGACAAATCCCACTCATTACGTAGAGAGCACTGCTGGCGAGCTTGAGATGAATCTGTATGATTGAGGTCAACTAAAGGTAACTGCTTAAAAACAGAGTTTTGATGGAAACCATTTGTCTGATTGAGTCACCATAAGCTTGATATTATTTTTTTGTGTTATAAAATGATAGTTTGGGAACGGATCCTGATGTGCCACCATAAGGCTAAAAGCCTGTGTAGCTATATGAACACAAGCCTAGGAGAACTGTAAATGCTTGGATAGGTGGATTCAAGTATTTATTAAAATCTTTTACAAAATTATTGTGTTTCGTTTTTTAAGCAAAGACCAAATCATAATACATATTATTAAAAGACCTAATATGTTTTTTATTATACATATTTATTTATTTATTTTCACTGAAAGGGCATGGAAAATATTAATCAAAGGAGAAAAAAAATTTAAAGATTATTTGAAAATATATGTATATGTGAATAATGTGAATGGGATGCCGATCCTTAAGCAATACCTAAATGCTGTTAAAACCTGTCCTGTTATTTGTCAAAGGCAGCCAATCAGAAGAATGTGGGCCCATGGTAAAAGCAGACTTAAGGGAGAGGAAGCAGGCCTAAAACAGCCCAAAGCCCTGGAACTAGACAAAATTGAACTATAAAGTCTACAAATAAAACTATGGAGCTGGAAATGCGCATATCAAGTCCCATTCATGTAGGTAACATAAATACCTCCTGCAGTTTCTTGTCGATTTCCTGGAACACAGCATGCGCCTTGAACCCCTCCAGTCCACCACTTGCACTAGTGTCAATAGCTTGAATCCTTCAGATGATGAAGACAAATAAGAATAGGAAGGTGACGTTAGAGATAAAAAGAAAAGAATGAAAACACTGCCTAAAGTACCTAAAGTAACTTAAACTTGTAACTCTTCAGTAGTTTGGACACTACTATCGCATACTAAAACTGAAAAACATTTTCCACCTGGGCACATGTATTCTGAGTTGAGCTTTTTAACCCGCTGCTTAAAGATTCGCTTTTCCACCGAGCAACCGTGGATTTCCAACCACCGTTTACTCTTCCTACCGTATGAAGTGTAACTAGTCAGTGCTCCAGCGATGCTTGGTTGGATCATTTGTTTACATTTGGGTGGCAAATCACCAGCTGCTAGTGTTGTTGCCCCAACTTGTAAAACATATTTGTTAGTTCCACATTTAGCAGGAACAGTTATCTTGCATACTTTGCATAGCACTGTTGTTGGTTGGAGGTTGTTCAGGTAACTCCATTTCTGACTCTAACTGTCAGAAACATATGGGCTTGTCTCACTGTTGTGAGCGATAGGGGCATTAAACATGTGGCACCCCAATAACAATAACATTCCAATGTAACACTTTTATATATCACGTAAAATTTTACACTGGTATTATCACAGATGATATGATACGAGACAGCCCTACTTGAAAACACCACCGTGTATTTAATTGTGCAGCTATTTTAAAGCCCTGATGTAAAAATAACTGAGACACACAAAGCTCCAGGAAATAAAGAACAGTCAATAAACACCGTGTCAGAGGTTGGCAACTTTAAACACAACGATAGAGCTTTATCAATGGCTCATTAATGCCATGGTACATCTTTACTAAAAAAACACTGATTAAACAGTTTAGTGTTCACTCTTCGACAAATTTTTGTTCAGGACTTGTTGATCGCAGGGTACCTTCCTCATAGTTCCTCATGGTTTATTCTATCCATCATCATCAGCAAAATTCCCCATTGATGTGCCCTCAAGATGCTGCCCGTTTCCTTCACTCTCCAACATAGGTCGAGAGTGCCAACGTCTGCCTGCCACATAGCGCCAACCTGGGCTGGGCCATATCATACCATTCACGGTAATACCGGTATAATGTTGGGCAACGATAAGAAAATGAAATATCGCGATAGAATATGGGTAAAACGCGCATGCACAGTGGCTTTGTTTTCATACGTACATGGTGGAAAAAGCATGGCGGCGACGGAGAATGAGAAGGGCGAAAGCGGATCGTTGAATGAAACAGATGAACCAGAATTGGTTTGTAAAAATGCTGCAACTTCAGTGGTGTGGAACTGGTTTAGCTTTCGTCTGTCAGATACACAACAAAGCACTATTTTGGTAGAGCATGCTAGCGGGCCGTGGTTATTACCGTGTTTTTCGGAAAATAGTTTATAACCTCTTTTTAAGTTTTGTGGATATTATACATGGTTATGGTGAAGATATGTCGGCCAGTTTCCACTGGAAATGCCTTTTGGTTAAACTGTCAGCAAGGAATTTGCATTTGCACTGTTAAATTTTTTATATAACTTTAATGCACATAAAAAACAGCTGCTTGTTTAAGTGAAAATATATTTATGTTCTTTATTTTTTTTTGCACTAATAAAGTTGTGGAGTTGTAAAGTGTTTCGTCTAGTGTCAATTATATCGTCAGTTATATCGTTATCACAAATTTTCAAATGTATATCGTGATAAATATTTTTGGTCATATCGCCCTGCTCTAGCACCAACAGAACTAAATTAAGTTGAACGGTTGAAAGCTTAACTGAAATTAGAACAGCAAATGCAAACGTAAGAGACTTCAAGACAATGATGAGTTTGCAAAACAAATTAAACATAGAAGTCTTGTTTTTCCACATGTTATCTCTCACCCTCAGAACCTTTGGTACAAGTCTGTAAGTTGTTCCAAAGTGCAGGGCTAAAGACTCTGGTGAGGCAACATATGCACTCTGTACTGCTGAAAATGTCAGAATCTTTACACATATTTTAAATCTACCACTTCAACCAGGCTTTTGATCAAGATGACTTTTAGGCACTAATTAATTTTTATTTGTCTTTTCAACTTTTGCAGTCAGTATATTTTAGAAAAACTTTACCAGATTTTGCTTGAGTTTTAATTTCCCTTGTGTTCATTTTTTACAATATAAAAAAACAAACTTCTTTCATGTAAAAACACACCAGTTTGTTTTTAACAACAGGGTTTTGTGAATTTTTGGTATCTGGTATTTTGTTGCCTCTGGAGGCATTTTGTAAGGTGGATTTTCAAGCATGCCTTATAAATAAATTATCACATTTTTATACAGATCTAACGTAGAAGTGTCAAACTCACTTTAATTAATGGCCAGTGTGCAGCCTAATTTAATAGATAATAATGTAGTTTTCTTTTTTATGCAAGGAAAGACAAGCACATCCTAAAAACTCTCCCGTTGTGAACCATCTATTTACAAAAACAAATAATGAACCACCTGAGATACCTAAAAATTACCTACAGGACCAGAGCCAGGGCCGCATATGTGACACCTCTGTCTAACCTGTTAGTCAGGATTCAGGCAGCAACTCCACATGACATCCAGCTTGACATTTACACAAAGAACAAGCAGGGATGCCACCGTGTGATGACCCTCAAAGAGCTCCTCAGCAGCTGAGATATTTAACATGCCAACCGGAAGCTTGTATGAAAAAACCAAAAGAGCTAACGTTGTTGCAATTTTTGACATTTAACCTGTTTTTCAGCTAACCAGGACAGCAAACGGTGAGCTCAGAAACGTGCCGTAGTTAAACAGTGCAAGCTGTGCTTTTCTCACCTCGGTCTCTGTAATTCGGGCATTTTGCTGTGAGTGTAGGTGAACAAACAGCTCCTCGGTATGTGTGGAAGCAGCAGAAGGAGTGATGTTGCTTGCACTTCACCTGCTATTAGCTTAACGGCTGCACTTCCTCGTTTCTTGCACTTTCCCGGATATTCAGACTCGACCTGTCGATGTCAGATAAACCAGATTAGCTGCCTGTCCTATGGATTCACTTGGTAACATCTAGTTTACATGTGCTTGTTCAGATAATTTTCTTAAACAGATCCGTAGGGTTAAATTACAGAGATTTTTTTTGTTACAATTAGTAACCTGATCCACTAAATTTATTCATACCAGCTATTTAAATATAACCGTATATAAAAGCAGGCGTTATTAATCAGTAATTCAGGCTCTGTACCTTTGTATGACCAGGTACAGGGACCCACAGAAAATAAGATTATTTAAAGATAAAATACATTTAGTGTAAAAAAAAAATAGGTTGACAATTATTTTCATACTGAAAGAAACGCCAGAGCACAAGAGTTTACACATTTATGTTCAAATGAATGTTTTGCAAAGTGATTAAGTGCGTATTATTTATACTCTGTTGTCTTTACTGTCTTTGTTTTACTGAAGTTTTATTGAATCTGTTTTATCCTTTTGCATTGTTGCTTGATTTGGTAATATGATTCTGAAAAACAAGAGTTTGTTAGGACTTCTGGCAAAAATTGCCAGCAAAATCTCAGGTGATTGGCAAGACAGGCTTTTGACTTTTTATAACAAGCATGTACTGAGGGAGGTTCCTTCTATTATTCATTGTTTGAACTACCCACTCCGCAGTGAGTTTGACTCTTTGCCCTCTGGCTGTCATTTTAGAGTATATCAGTAGGACCAAAAGACTCCAGGTTTCTTTTATTCGTACTGCAAGCTGTCTTCTTAATGGCAAATAGCCATTTTGTGGCTTTTTACTGTTGTTGTTTTTATTCTCATTTTATTGTTTTTATTTTTATTTATTGGGACTTTATTTTATTGTTGTGCACTCACTGGGTATGTGTCTGTCGTCCTTGTTGCCCCTGCTGCTAAACTAATTTTCTTTTGTGGGACATATACTGAAAGTACATACATAAACGTGTTGTGTGTAATCATATACATAATTACAGATTCATTAATGTCAATTAATGTTTCTGCTGAAGCTCTTTTATGTCATTATTATCGTCTTAGTTTAACCTGTTAGCCTGTTATTATTGGTGATGAAACATTTGCATTAATTTAAAAAAGTATCTTCAGTGGTTGCTTTACAGTTTAAAAGACCCCTTCAAAAGGATTTGAGTGGAAATGTTTCTGTTATTTCACAGCATAGGTTTTGTGCAAAAACAGACCCAATATTTTCCTATCAAGAGCATCTTTAACTCGCACAGAAACAGAATATATATATATATAGATAGATAGATAGATAGATAGATAGATAGATAGATAGATAGATAGATAGATAGATAGATAGATAGATAGATAGATAGCTTATTACATTACAAATATACTAAAGTTATTGGTAGGCAGTTTCAGATCTGACTTATTTATATGGTGCTTGATGACTGCTGGATGTCAGACAATTAGCAATATATATGTTATATATTTTGCTGTAGGCTCTGTAGTGAGGCAGAGCAGAATGAGGCAAACATCTGAAAATCTCATCAGTCTAATGGAGACCCAGTGAACTATAACCCTGTCTGCTTTTGTAGAGAAGCACATAGGGAGGCCGGGTGCCTGGCTGGGTGGGCTTCAGATAGCAGCAGAGGGCTCACGGCCAACCATCTAACTCATGCTGGCTTGATTACTCCCTCACTTATCACAAATACGGGCTCAGCGCCATGGGAAGCCAGCCGCTGCTGCTGGTACACTTCAGCGAGCTGTTTTTTTTCCTGCAGCTGATGTGTGTAGCGGAGGTTGAGCTCCAACCACAAAATCACTGAACAGGAAAACACTGCACTCTACTGGTCCAAAGGTCGCATAATGCCATGGTTTTACCCTCTTGTGTGGGCAAAGTTCTTATTACTTCTTTTTACTTTAATGCACCACATTACCAGGATTGAAAACAACAGAGCCACAAGAATCGTTTGAGGCAAAATTGTTAAAGGTAAACAAGTCCTGAAAATTAATAAATCATCAAACCTTTGCTTTTCTCCACACACCATTTATATATTTTTGAATAGAGATTCATGAATGTACTGAAAACTTTGTCTCACTAACACTGAGAAATTATTTACCCATAAAATCCCCTGGGTAGGAAATAATTAATTGGAAAAGAGAACATTCCTCATGGTTTTTCTTAAAATCGTTTTCCTATTTGCCTTCCTTTTGCTGTGCTTGTTGTGTGTACTTGTATTTCAAGTTATGTAGTGATGCATAAAGTCCTGATGACTTTTACCTAAAATATAACATCAGTTATATAGATGGTACGAATGCAGGCTTTTTCTAATAGAAGGTGCAAAAAAACCACCAAATATTTTACAGATACTGATCTTTACCTAATACAACGTATTTTAAAGGTAATACTGAATGTGTCATGGCACAGTGGCCCATGGAAATGGGATGGACTCAAGTGCAGTTTCAAAACCAGAGGCTTGAAGTGCGGTGTAACAAAAGTCTTTATTCACAACGCTTGGAAGCTAACAGAAAACTCAGACTAGCATTAAGGAACGTAAACTAGACGTCTGAGGCAAGAGAAACTATGGCCATAACAAAACTATGACTAGATTGCAGGGACAACTGGGTGCAGGGACTGTGCAGGGGAAACTGTGGCTGGCCAGGGCAGTGCTTGCAGGTGGAGGATGCTTGGAGGGGGGGAGGCAGGAGACAAAGGTCCAGGTGGGTACTACGTGCAATGCAGGGAGGCAGGCAGGAGAGACTGGCAGTTTGAAAAGGGAGAGGTTACTGGCAGCTGCATACCAGAATCCAGGAGAGCTTGTACAGATGAGGATTGGTAGGTGGGTTCCAGATGCTGACGAGAAAACAGAGGACTAAGGCAAGTAGACACGATGATACACCAAGGAACAGACATGAGGCTGAGAACGGACTAAAGTTGGCAGATAATCTGGTAAAGACTAGTTGTGTGCAGGTCATAAATACTGCTGGTGTGATTGCCAGCAGGTGAGGAACAACAAAGACTCCACCCAGAGAGGAGGAGCCGATGCAGTGGAAAACTACCCAGACCATGACAGAATGGCTGTTTGAAGTATGTAAAAAAAGTTGTTTTAGAAGCCAGTTATCCATAATTATTCCAACTTTTCCAACTTTTGACTGACTTAATTATTATCACCTAAAAAGTTGTGGTAATTTAACTTAATAGTTAAAAAGATTCTATGAACTTGAATATTTTTATTTCTTTAACTAAAACTTTCCTTCAGCTGCTCACTTATTCACAAGGTGTCACTACAGCAGATGGAGCCGCATATTTGATTTGGTAGATTTTTACACCATGTACCCTTCCTGACACAACCTCCAAGGGATTTGTGTGTCCTCCCAGCCTTCAACCAGGGAGACTTTGCATGTTAGGCAAAGGTGTAAACCACTAACTCTATGGACCCACCAAATTGATTGTTTAATCTACTTTTTTTCCTTTTACAGTTTTTCTTGATTGCTTAAACACATTTCTTGAAACTATGCCTCGTATTCCCAAAACAGTAAACACAAATCCATAATGTCTCACCCAATTTCCCAAACATCGTATTGTCAGGTCAAAATGAAGCTCTGCACCCAAAACTATTAACTTTTGCTGAAAAACCAAACTTTGCCCACAGACAGCACACACAAGGCCTCAAAAACACACACACACAACAACATAGTCTTACACATTGGTGCAATAAATGTTAAACAATATTCCCAAAACTGGCAAGTTATGTTGCTTGTGGTTCTTCCCCTCAAAAACCTTTTCACATGATGAACATAAAAGACACAACCAATGTATATACAGTGGCACATTTTTTTATCCATGTACCATACAGTACAACACACACCAAAAACATTATTCCACGTCAGCATCCTGTGTGTGTTCTGGGTCAGGCCAGAGAATCTCATCCACATCATAGGCTATATTGGCCCTGGCCAGGCAGCGGGGGTAAACTCCTCTTGCAAGCCTGATCCACCCCTGGCATGCATCTACTGGTATGTCTAGGCAGGCCTCTTCCATGGCCTGGAGAAGGTGAACACGGACATAAGGTTCTCAGTCATACACCTTCCACCACCATGCCGAAAACAACTCCTCTATCTACCAGTCATGAACCATAGCAGCGCGATGGAAGCTGACATTATCCCAAACAACAACGTAGCGAGGCTGCTCTGGCTGTGCTGGTTCCCTGTAGTTCAGCTGTAACATATGTCGTCTTAGACCATCAAGAAGAGCAAGGAGAAGTGTTATAGGGTCCTAGAATGGCATGGCAGTGGAGTACCCCTCATTGGCTGATGGCTACGCACAGAGTGATATTCCCTCCACGCTGACCAGGGACATTTACAATAGTCCGATGGCGAATTATGTTCCTCCTCCTCCTCCTCAACTTGCATGTCTTTGGATCCATTGTTTTAAACTTGAATGAACTGGCTTTGGCCCTTTTATCTATCCATCAAAGTTTCTGATTGGTGTGTGATACATTTCAACTCCTAGTGTTTACACTTGGCTAATTGTGTGCTAATTGAGCTAAAGCTGTGCTGATGTGAGTTAATATTATTGACTGCCAGTGCTTTCTAAGTGACCACATGGAGTAAGCACTGACAAATGTAGGGATTTGTTTGTAGAGTTTTGTAGTAACAGTTCACCACATCTGACTCATGTGGTAAAGCAGGGACATAGTGTTTATAGTTCAGGGAAATAGGTGTGCTTTTTGGAAAGTGGCATTATGGTTTTGAAATTTGGGTTCAAAAGATTGGTTATAGTGTTTAAGCAACTGAGAAAAACTGTAATATTTTGCAGTTGTGAGCCCCTTCAAATTGTAACTTTATAGTATTCACTGTTGTTTCAGAGCGTGAGGATTAATTCCTGTCAGGCTGAGGACCGTATTATTTATTAAATTCAACAAATATGATCAAGAAAGACAGAAAGAGTTAACCACCCAACACCTGTTTGAAAGATAATGGAATCTTCTTTGCCATTAATATTTTCTCGAGTGTCTGGAAAGTTAAGCTAAAATATTATCTTTCATTATACTTGTTGTTCTTTGTCAGCACAGATAGGGACAAAAAGAGCTGTAAAATCAACTTCAATCTTCAAGGAGACAAAAGAATGATCATGGAATGAGTATCTAAAATAAGAGATTATGTTTAACTATGTTTAGTTGCAGGTGTGTGAGGAGATGAAGAAAGAATAACACAGCACTGTATTAAACCCAGAGTAAAAGATGGTTTGGGAAATAGTGAAGCCTGCCGAGCTGGTTTGGTAGCCTAGATTGAAGACAGATGATACTCTGACAGTTCACATGCTCCGAGATAATAGTTCATATCTTTGTGAAAAGCAGTCAACCAAAAGCCTTAGATTTTTCACGAACGTAGTGAAAACAAATCAAGTCCACGTATGCAAACAAGCTTGCAGCTTGAATGCTGTTGTCATTAAAGCAAAAGGGAGTTTCACTCTCATCTTGTTGACATTATCATTATAATAAGCTTTTTGAAATCAAAACAAATATAAAATGCAATACAAGTGTCTTTTAGATCAAAGCTTATTTAACAGGACTAATTTCATTTCAGGTTATTTTACTGCAGCATAAGCCAAGTTATAAATCTTTAAATTTGATATAACTGAATAATTGACACTGTCATGGGCCCTTATTTTAACAATATATAGGCTTTAGATATTTATTATTTACAATAAAGAAACATGTATTTACACCCTTACAAGACTATACCGGAAATCTAGAGGCAGGACCAGAAGGAGTCACGTGACACGCTCTACTGGTTAAACTTCCTGTTGTCACTTTAGTTAATTATTTCTTTCTATTTTTTTTCCCTTCTAACGTTTTCCTTTACTTTTTAAAATTATAAAGTCGAGTTATAATACGTGGCGTTTATTTTCCTTTGCTAAACCTTTCCCGAGTGTCTGTGAAACGAAGCGGTACTCTAAGGAAGTTTAACCGGTTGCTAATGTTAGCTAGTTAGCTGGCGTATCTTTCCTTCAGCGACAGGTGAAAGCTCGCTCCGTCCAGGCTTACCTTTTACCTGTTAAAACCGTTTTTCCCGTCGTGCTTTACGTTTGTAGCCTCCTGTAGGTGATCAGTTTACAAATCAACACCATGGCCGGTCTGCTTTCATTGCATTGTGTCGCCTCTCTCAAGAAGTCCGGGAGTCTAATTCATTTTAGAAGCGCTGCTCTGGGGGTTCATATGAGACACTATAGCAGCAAAAAGGCCCCCTTTTCATCATCTTCGGAGTATCTGCACCAAAGCGTCGTGCCTTCCATGCATTACCAGAAGAGTTTACCCAGGTAAGACGTTTTGTGACGAATTTGGACACATTGCTTTTTCATTTTCTCCAAACATGTCGCGCAAACTCAAAAAAATCTGTGGTTTCATGTGCACCGGAGATGTCCAGCAAACAAAACAAAAAGGTGTCCTGAAATAAAGGTGACCCATTTAGCTTTTAGATCGATGTAGGTAAAAGGGCATGCTTGCGCTAAACTCGGTGACCACTAGAGGGTGACATGAATTATGATTAATGACGCTTAAAAAAATAGGTGTGTGAAAACAGTTCAGATTTTGTGCAGGAAACATTATCCAGATATTTCAGTCCATAAGATGGCATCACACAGTTGCTGCACATCCATGATGCAAATCTCCCATTCCACAACATCCCAGACTGCTCGGTTAGATTGAGATCCGGTGACTGTGAAGGTCATTTGAGCAGAGTGAACATGGTGCTTTATTCTCCTGGAGGCAGCCATCAGAGGATGGGTACACTGTGCCCAGAAAGAGATGGCCATGGTCAGCAGTAATACTCGGGTACGCTCTGGTGTTTAATCAATGCTCAGTTGGTACGAGATGCCCAAAGTGTGCCAAATAAACATTGCCCACAGCATTACATGATCACCATAGCCTGAACCATTAATACAAGGCAGGATAAACCATGCTTTTGTGTTGTTTATGTCTAATTCTGATCCTGCCGTCCAAATGTTACAATAGAAATCGAGACCCATCAGACATTTTAAATGAAATAAAAAGAAGAAAATGTCCCTAGTTTAAGAAAGCTGTTGAACATTTGGTTCTTGAACATGGATCACCACATCACAGTGGGTGCTCTCTTCCGTTAAGTTGTTTTTATTATAAAACATACAAATGAATCGAATAAAACATGACTGACTTCATTTCCCTTTTGCTGTTTAGATTGCCCATACCAAAACTGGAGGATACTATCAGGAGATATTTGGCTGCCCAGAAGCCTCTTTTGGATGATGACCAGTTCAGGTGAGTTTCCACAAGTTAAATCAAACTTTTTATTTGATTATTTAAATGCTTTAAACCTAGTTGGAGCCATTGTTGTCATGTATCTGCAGAACAACAGAGAAACTTGCTCAGGATTTCCAGAATGGTGCGGGAAAGCAGTTGCATGAGGAACTGGTTGCTCAGGATAAAAACAATAAGCACACAAGCTACATCTCAGGTAACTATGACTAGCCTAAAACTGAGCATCAAAGATGGAATAATCACTGTTAAATGAGGTTAAAAATGTTCTTTTGTGTCACAGCTCCCTGGTTTGATATGTATCTGTCTGCACGTGACTCTGTGGTGCTCAACTTCAACCCTTTCATGTCCTTCAATCCCGACCCAAAGACTGAGTACAATGACCAGCTGTTGCGGGCGACCAACATGGTGTGTTCAGCTGTGCGCTTCATGAAAACGCTACGAGCCGGTCTGCTGGAGCCAGAGGTTTTCCATCTGAACCCAGTCAAAAGCGACACGGACAGTTTCAAGAACTTTATCCGCTGGGTCCCATCTTCACTGTCCTGGTATGGGGCCTACATGGTGAATGCATACCCTTTGGACATGTCTCAGTACTTCCGCCTCTTTAACTCAACTCGGATTCCTAAGCATGGGCGAGATGAGCTCTTTACTGATGAGAAAGGGCGACACCTTTTGGTTATGAGGAAAGGAAACATGTACGTGTTTGACATAATAGACAGGGATGGGAATTTAGTGAAACCTGCAGAGATCCAGTCCCACTTGAAGTACATTTTGTCTGACTCGACACCGGCACCAGCCTTCCCTTTGAGTGTTCTGACCAGTGAGAACAGGGACGTGTGGGCAGGGCTCAGGGACAAGCTGATTGGTGCTGGAAACGCAGAGGATTTACGGGTCGTGGACAGCGCCCTTTTCTGTCTCTCCCTGGATGACGAGAGCATGCGGGACCATATTCACATCTCCCACAACATGCTGCACGGCAACGGCTGTAACCGCTGGTACGACAAGTCCTTCAGCCTCATTGTAACCAAAGACGGACAGGCAGCTATTAACTTTGAACATTCCTGGGGTGACGGCGTCGCTGTGCTTCGCTTCCAGAACGAGGTCTTTAAGGACACCACCGAGAAGCCACTAGTGCACCCAGGTTCGGCTGCTGCTGCTGTGGATTCGGCCTCTGCTGTGCGCAGATTGCAATTCAAGCTGAACAAAGAGCTGGAGAATGGCATCCAAAAGGCAAAGGAGAATATTGACTCTGCCGTATCAAAACTCACTATTGACGCCATGGAGTTCAAAAGAGGTGGGAAGGAACAGTTAAAGAAGAACAGGCTGAGTCCAGATGCTATAGCCCAGCTGGCTTTCCAAATGGGCTTTCTGAGGCAGTACGGACAGACTGTAGCCACGTACGAGTCGTGTAGCACTGCAGCTTTCAAGCATGGCCGCACAGAGACCATCCGACCAGCGACTGTACAAACCAAAAAGTGCTCACATGCTTTCGTTCAACAGCCTGGCAAACACAGTGTGGCGGAGCTGCAGGCCATGCTCGATGAATGCTCCAAATATCATGGGCAGCTCACCAAGGAGGCAGCTATGGGTGCGTGTGACATGTCAGCATGCAGATAAATTATGGTGATTTTGTACACCAGTAAACGCAGTGTTTTAAACTGCAGATATCTCTGATGGTAATTATCTGTCATAGCAACAACACATCATAACAGGCCAAATCAGTAGTTTATCTGAGCTAAATATTTAAACCATAAAACGCTATAACCATGTTTAAACATTTCACAGCCCTCCCAAGATGATTTAATCAGAACCAAAGGGAAAAAAACACCTTTAGTTTGGTTCTTTGTCCTCCTGCACCATCAGGAGTTGAGCAATCGATCTTTGCACACAGACATTTTTTATTTTATTGCTCTAAATGTTCTTATCTGTACCAAATATTATGTAATCATCATGTTGCTGTGTGTTTAGGATTTGTGCACTTGTAATGCTTTAAAAAAAAGTATATTTCTCAACAATAGCATCTCATTTACAGTTTAAAAAGTTGAATTTGCTGTAATATTTAATAAACAGTTTGCCAAGTAACCACCTAGTAATGGGCTAAAAGGACCCATTTTTATCAGCTGAACATCATCTAAGTGACCATGTGATTAAGTGTATAATTTTGCCCACACATTGAACAGGCCAAGCAATACTGTAGCATGGCCATGTAATAGTTAAAAATATAGCAGCATATGTTAAAAATGTAAATCTTTTTAACATATTCAGGGAGAAACAAACACATCAAAGTGTATGGTCTTAAAAACACAATGTATGATTGTCACTTACTTTTTTAGATTTATTCATTTATATTTAATGATACTTAGGTAATTTTTTTGGCCTTTATGACTTGGGCTCTCTCTCAGAGCTCAAATCGCACTTCAGTCTGACATATGCAGATATCTGATTTACAAAAACTGGGATTCTCAGTTTTAGCATTTTTCTACTAAATGGATGAGCAAATATGTTTTGATATTAGCTTATTAGACATAGAGGGGCACGGTCTGCAATATGAAATTTCAGGAGGTTTTTTACAGTAATGCAAGCAAGGTTAAGTCATAAGTCTTCTTATTCACCATAATGTGTGACTTTATTAAAGAATTATTTTCTTGAATGCATTGTTCGATATAAAAAACTGAAGTGTTAAGATAATGACTGATTAGCACTTTTTATTACACACAATGCTGACCTGAGAACAGTTCCTTCACTAACTGCTCTTTTTGCATCTCTCTCCAGGTCAGGGTTTCGACCGTCACCTGTTCGCGATGCGATACCTGGCCGCCTCAAAGGGCCAAGCTCTGCCCAGTCTGTACACTGACCCAGCTTACGCCGCCATCAACCATAACATCCTCTCTACTAGCACCCTCACCAGTCCAGCTGTCAGTCTCGGCGGCTTTGCCCCTGTGGTACCTGATGGTTTTGGTGTCGGCTACGGCGTCCACGACAATTGGATCGGTTGCAACGTATCTAGTTACCCGGCTCGCAACGTCCATGAGTTCCTGCAGTGTGTCCACAAGTCTTTAGAGGACATTTTCACAGTGCTGGATGGAAAGCCACTGAGCTAAGAGTGAACAAGTGTACTTTTACATATTAATAAAGGTAAGAGTAGGAAGGAAATTCAGGGAGAATAGAAAGGATGGGGAAAACTGAAGGGCAGCTCTTTGAAAACAAAGTTTCCTCTGTCATCCCTTAGTTATATATGCGTATCATAACAACTGTTCGGTGATGAATAGGACCGCTGGTGTGCGGCAGAAATCATAACCAGTTATTTTGGTAAAACTTGATATTCTAACATTTTGGTGAAAAATATCCAACTGTAATGAAAAAACATCAGCAACTTCATCTATAACACTACAAAATGAGAGAATCAAAGAAAAATCAAGTGTAGCAAAATACATTCTTATCTTTTCATATTCACTTTCAAGCCCTGAAAACAATAACAATAATAATAATAATAATATACAACATATTTTATTTACCTTCATTGAAAATTTGCTCGTGTTTGACTTCCTCAGCCCACAGTTATTCCAAATTCCCATTCAGACATTTGTGACCAACTCTTACATACATGCTGATGTTAGTGTGCTGTGGCCTAATGTTACTGTTAGCTGCGATTTAAGGTTGTTCATCCATCCATCCATCCATCCTCATCAGGGGGAGGGAGCCTATACCAGCTACCATGGGGCAAGAGGCAGGGTACATACTGGACAGGTCACCAGTTTTTCACAGGGCTAGCACATAAGAACAGACAACCGTTTGCACTCACATGGGCAATTTGGAATTATCAATTAACATAACCCCACTAACTGCATATCTTTGGACTGTGGGAGGAAGCCAGAGTACCTGGAGAGAACCTACGCAAACACGTGAAGAACATGCAGAGGGGCCTTCGCATGTTCTCCAAACTCAGCACCTTCTTGCTGTGAGGCAACAGTTTAAATATAATCCTGCCCCTACACAACTTGTGGTTTCTCAAGGAGGGTCTCCACATTAAACTTTTTTCTTAAATGGAAGTGAAATACGAAGCAAATTTCCACTAATTAATGGCCATGATACACGTAATGCATATATAATATAGCTATCTTACAGTGTTATGAAGTGACACAGAGGTCTATTGAGTTACTGCTTATGTCAGAGAAATGAGGGAATCGTTGCTCTGTAAAAGGCCATAGGAAGGGTGTAGGGAGTGGGTTGAACTTGGAGCTCTGACTCTAGTTGGTCATTCATGCAGTTAAACTTCTCTGCAATAGTTGCCAGTCAGGATGCAGAGGATGTGCCTTTTTTTTAATGATGTGAAGCTCAACCAGAGCATTTACAAATCACCACTGTAATACACTGAACTGTCATTAGTGTTAGATTACAGCCATTTGTTGTGCTTGAATGTATTTTGAAATTAAAAGTTAATTACCTCTGCTCTTTTATTTGCCCTTGTGATTCTTTACAGACAGCTGATCATTTAAGGCAACACATATTCTTTAACCAAATCACTCTTTATTTAAAATAAAAAATAGTTCCACCAAAAGCAAATGTACAAATGCGGTAGTACAACAGAAACATCAGCTAAAGTAATTAAAATGAGCAAAATCCAGATTTTAGATGGGCTTGATCTTGAAGTGTAGGCCGATCAGACTGAAAACAAGACATTTCAGATCTTGCACCAGGTAGTAGAACACACGAAGGCCCTCAGGGTCCCTAAAAACACATGTGTGCTTACATCAGTAGCAAATACAATTTACTTTCCACTTCCCAACTCCTGAATATATTACTTACTTTGACTGATTGACGTCAATCAAGGAGCCAATTTTGGAAGTTGTGAATGAAATGTGCTCGTCCCCGATGACAATTTCGAGTTCCTGTAAAAGATGAGACAAAAAACAGGCCTCAGAAAATTATCTTGGGAGAAAATCATCAGTGCAGAGTTGATGAAGGTGAAAATTTAGGTCACTTTCTTTCATAAGTAGAAAAGTTTAGGTCATTTTCAGAGTGCTCTCAACTTTATTCTTTCTCCACTATGATCTTATTGGTCACAGAAAAATCCATTTGGTTGACCTTCTGTCCGCACAGGTTTGAATTAAAGGATGAACTGCAGTTGACTGCTCACTTTTAAGTAAAGTAGCCAAAGACCTTATCAAACTGGGACATTTCTTCCACCTTCCGTGTTATTATCTGCATGCTCAATTTGCAAAGGGTTAGAAAAACTAAAACTAAGAGTATAACTATATTAGAAAATGATTCTTTCATAGAAGGACATCACACTCAGAAGATAAGCCTGAACTTTCAAACAATAACTTGTTTTAAGCAGCCATTTATCCCAATGGATGATATGACCCTTGAGCAATCACTCCAGGTATGTACTAGGAAACAGAACAAAGATCTAGAGTATGAATGACTGACTAAATGTTTATCAGTTTTGCTATTGGAACTATAACATATTCCAGGATATTGAAGTAAAAAAAAACTGCCAAATTTATTCACACCACTATTTAGGGCTTGTAAATCATAAAATATTCAGATTGTGAAAGTATAACTTTGCATGGAGATATTAAACAGAGTGCAATTACAGTATCAGCAAAATCCAACTGATGCTGTAGGGTCATCAAGTCAGATTTTTCTTTTTTAAATCTTCCACAGATGGAAACGATAAGCCTCAGTATAACCATGAGGTCTAAGCGTACCCAACCCAAACCAGGAAGAAAATGGAATAAAAGAACAGAAACAGTCCACTTCTCAGCAGTTTTCACTACTGGATAAACTTAGTGTGGTTTGGGTGAGGGAGCTGCCTGGATACAGCATGCAAAAGGCAGGATTGAGAATCACCACTCTCAGCGAAGGTACCAGAATATTTTCACAACAGCACACAGGCTGTACTTGCGATGTGGAATAGTTAAAGACCGCCTTGGACAGTTGCCTATTGCAATGTACCTCGAAAACTTTAAATCTGCATGGCATGAATGAAAATAGCTCAAACTGTAATAACTGGGAGGACACGGGGTAATAAAGAGGTCACAAACCTGTCTGCCAACTCTATCAGGAGGCGGCCACAGAGCATCATCTTCCTTGGTGATTTCACTGTCGTCAATGATCCTCTTCAGCTCCTCCATCACACTTTTGTGAACATATGCCTGGTTGGCACACCGGAAAACGCACAAGTCAGATTTAAATTTGTACATTTCGAGAAACAGCATTAATTTATAACCACATACATGTTGTTTAAGCATGATGACCGAAACTACTTCTCGAAAAATAACCAAACAACCAGCTCTTACTTTACGGATATCTCACCACCCCTTACACATACATTTAAAATCAATCATACGTTACCTCTTTCCTGATCATTACGTCATTCTTGTAGTTACTGTTGTTTGCATATCTCAGTTTACCTGCGGGGGGAAAAAAGATTAACTTTAACGTGGGAAACTGTGTATCGTGTCGAACAAAACGCCCGAGTTTGTTATCAATCGCTACAGGCCGCATGGCGCGTACGCACTCACAGGATAAACTCAAAACATTACTGCTTATATTCTAAACCACACGCTATGGTAATAATTATCTTATTTATATAAAAACAAAGTTAGTAATCAGCATTACTCCTGCAGCTAAATCCAAACGGAGAATTTGGCTCTTTGACTCCACTGCGGCCTAGCTAAACCGGTTAGCTTCGAACCACGGACAGCTAACGCGTCTGTATTGCCGCTCAAATTACACTTACCGTCAGGCCTGAACTCAAATTCTAGAAACTCATGTCCAAACTTCCCCTTGTGTCCGACATAATATCTCAAATAAAAGTCGCTTGTTGACATCTTTATTCTACAGAAAGCGTTTTCTGCGCAAATCCGATGAACAAAACTGAGCTAGCAAGAGCAGCCCAGAGCCTCGCCAACCGTATACGCATGCGCAGAGGATTATAGATGCGGGGCTTTTTTGACCAAAGTTTTGTCTTAAAGGTCATATTCCCGCGATAATTCAGTCATTTTTTTTAACTTTAAGAATTTAGACTTAGGGTTTCTTTTTTTTAAAGTTTGTGTCAGTTTTTTAAGTTAACTAGCAACTTTTTTCTTTTATGCCTTTAAAATATTCATTATTTGCACATCGATTTATTTTTAGTTTGATGCATCTTTGATTGTTTGTTAGTTCAGAAGTATAAAATAAATGTTATTTTTTATTCATTTAGTCACCTATTTTTGGAATAAAACTCCGTTAATAAATACAATTTCTGGCTTCCTCTTGGGGTATGTATAAATCTATGACAAGCCCCAAGAATGTGCTTTTTAAGACGCCAAACCATAATCCTCAACAACTTCTACAGATGTACAGTATGGAACAATTCATTACTGAAGCACAACATTGTTTATTAGACTCTTCTGGTCCTCTGTAAATCTTCTAAATGGCTTTGTTACATTACAAAAGAAAAAGAAACAGTTGAATAATTATATCAGTAATTAATTGTTAATTATTTCCAATTTTGTTCATTTGTTTGCTTGATTTTACTTAAGCCATCAATTCTTGGTTGGTGTTTCTGCATTCATTTATCATCAGGTTCTTCCTGAAAGAACTCACGCAGGGCTGAACTTTGCAGCGTCTTTATACGTGTCGCATTTTTCTAACGTCATCAAACCGCTCTGGCGCACAGGAAGAGTCTGCACGTGTGGTGGTTGTAAACTTTGAGCCATGGCAGGCGCGTTTTCACAGGAGCTTGAGGATCTGTTGAATCCTTTGCCAAAATTCGTGGATCCGGAAGATGATGATGACGAGGCAACCAAAGCCAGAGTGGTGGACCGGTTCAATGAAGACGACGACAATGAGGATGAAGATGCGGCCGGCCTCAGCGCTCTGCGGAAGCGCAACACCTCCCTGCTTTCGGACACAGATAGACGGTATGTGGGAAAGCCAGTGTCCCGAAAGCAGCTGCTTAGAGAGACTGAGGAGGATGAACATGATGTTGAGGAGGAGGAGGAGGAGGAAGAGGCAGAAGGTGACGAAGATGATTCAGTGGGGGATGAAGAGGCAGATGACGATGAAAATGCTTCAGAGGAGGAAGACGATGATGAGGAAGAGTTGTTGATGGGCAGTGATTCAGAACTCGATGTTAATCTAGCTTCAAAGAAAAAAGCAACTGACATCACCTTTCCTCAGAAAGTAGACTTCCATAAACTGACAGAAGGTATGGATGACCTGGGAATGAGCGAGGATGATGATGAAAGCCATGAGGAGTCTGAAGGCAGTGAAGAAGAGGAAGGCTCTGATGATGATGATGATGAGATGGAAAGCGAGCAAGAGGATGATGATGATGGAGTGGTGCGCACGTTTTCCCAGGACAAAGTAGATGAGGAGGTGGAGAAAGGAAAGGCGGTGAAGAACCAACTGGCCCTGTGGGACCAGCTGCTCGAGGGCCGGATAAAAATCCAGAAAGCTTTGGTGACTGCCAACCAGCTTCCTCAGCCACAGACTTTCCCAGAGTTCAAGAGGAGAGGTGGGGGGGAGTTCACAGCGGCGTTGAAGAACACTCACAAGGCTCTGAAGGCTCTTCAGAGGTCCCTGCTGGAGTTGCATGACCAACTTCTGCACCAGAACGCTGACACGAGATCCATCGACACAGGGGAAGACGAGGAGATAACCAGCGACGATGAAAAGGAGGGATCAGCGCAGCAGGCCAGAGCGCCCAAACGAAAACTGGAGATGGCAGAGTACCCGGACTTCATGGCCAAACGGTTTGCAGCTTTCCAGCCTTACTGCAATGCCACGCTGCAGAAGTGGCACGACAAAACAAGGCTGACGATGGGCAAGAGCACCAAAGGGTTTGGGGCGTTTGAGAGGAACATTCTCACCCAGGTGGAGCAGGTGCTGATGGACAAGGACAGGCTGTTGAAGCGGACCCAGACCCAGCGCTCAGAGTACCGGGTCCTGGGGAAGGTGGAAGCCCCTGCTCTCACATCTGAGAACATCCCCATGGAGGGAGGCGAGGTGTCGGAGCAACAGCTGAAGTCCAACACGCATCTGAAAGATCTCGATGAGGACATATTTGATGACGACGATTTCTACCACCAGCTGCTGAGAGAGCTGATCGAGCGTAAGACGAGCGCAGCGGACCCCAACGATCAGGTGGCTATGGGCCGGCAGTGGCTGGCCATCCAGAAGCTGCGCAGCAAAATCAAGAAGAAAGTAGACACTAAAGCCAGCAAGGGGCGCAAAGTCCGGTTCCACATCCACAGCAAACTGGTCAATTTCATGGCGCCGATTGACCACAGCTCGATGAGCGACGAGGCCCGCAGCGAACTCTACCGAAGCCTGTTTGGTCAGAACACTTCTATGAGGGAGTGACATTAACATGCTGAGATTCCCAGGACTGAATGGCCACTCTCCTTTAGCAGGAACTCTTCAGACTGTCTTACATACTGAACTCAAAAGAACGTGCAGTTCTGTAGAAACGTCTTTCATACCAAAGTGCTTCTTTATTTAATCACAAGAGTGCTACTTTAAAAATTCACACTGTTTTTCCATCACATGTGAATAAAGTAAAGTGATTACTTGAACTCAAAAAATCCAGAAACCCTGCTTAGTGCATACTGTTGATTTGGGGCACAGCCGGGAATATGTGAAACATTGCATATGTTGCAGGGCTACATTAGCCTGGACTGAGATCAAAAAGAAAATGAATTTTCATGTTTAACTATTAGGTAATAGTAAAATTAATTTTAGATACGTTATTACAAATACACATTTAAACCCTGACAGGAAAGCTTTCTCAATTGTTTGAATACATGGCAGCATTGAAAGCAGATATTGTGATTTGGAAAATGTAAAAAAAAAAAAGCAAAACAACAACTTTGAGTCCTGTGATACACCGGACACCTCTCCATGTACCCCACGCTCTGCCCTATTACAGCCCTGATGAACTTCTGCCTTCTCATGATGCTAAATTGGATATGAAGTTAAGAAAAATGCACCAGTTTAACATCGATGGTTTACACTAACAGAAAAAGAAAGCTGTTTTCTGTTAACTCACTGTTTTTAACCGTTTTCACATGGAAGTTATCGCCGTTACAGGATGAGCCTGGTGTCAAAATGCAGGTAAAAATGAGTTGTTTTAAGCAGTTAACCCTTTAAAGTTTACCAAAATAATCCTTTTCAATTTTGGTCCAGTGAATCAGAAAACAGAAATTTTAAGTATTGAAACTATGATGTATGACATGATATTGATGCTCTTGGTTGTAGGAAAAAGTATTGTGATTTGAGCTTTAGCTTAAATGTGTCTATCAGCCCTTAAAGTGCTGTGTTTATAAAGTTAAGACATGAGGGTTTTTATTTGCAAGTAAAATACATTTGTGATTTAAATTCAGATGTTTCGTTTGTTTTTAAGCTGAATCTTGTGAGAACTCAAACTGAGTTTTATTGTTTTATTTTATTGTCTACCTGCAGAAGTCTCAGTACATTTTTCACCAATTACAGCATCGGAAATTGTTAAACAAACGCAATCTACATGAATATCTGCTGACGTACACGCAGCATGCCTCACTCAATTCAAGCCTACCACAACCACATGTCTGATTTAATGTGCAATGCTTCCAGTTGTCTGTTAAGCAGATTATGAATGGCTAATGTAGACAAAGCAGTAACAAGGCTTTGAGGTCACTGCAGGTCTGTACTTGCTAAAGTGTGCCTGTGTCATGCGTTTATATTGTAATGTTTGGCATTTTCTCCTTTGGGAGACAATCTTACACAAGGCAATTTCAATATCGAGCTTCAAAACAGTGCTGAGTCAGAATGGCATCCGCACAGTGCCGGCAGGTGCTGCTGGTGTAGGAGTTCCCTTTAGCATTATTATTTCACTCATGATTAACAACACTTTAATGCTGGGTTGATCTGACACAAGCGAACATCATTTTATTGTGACACCTCTTCCATTTGGAGCACATGCTCGTGCCCCAGAGCACATCCACTGTTAATGCTGGCTGCACACCATTCAGTATGGAGTCAACCTACAAGACTCAGCTGTGAGGAAAACAATCCATTTAAGGTTCACATTTTACTTGCAAAAAAACTTTTAAGGGCTCTTTGGGGCATTTTATCACAACGCAGACACAAAATGCCACTCCATATCTTTGCTGCCTCTACAGCACTAAGCAGCGTGTGGCACTTCTCTCTCAATTTGTGACATCAAGAATAACACAACACAGAACGGTCTTCATTAAAGAAGCTTTTAAAGGTGAAAATAACAGTACCTGAGCAGTCAAACATACAGAAAAGAAACTGCATTAAACAACCTTAACAGAACACGCAGATCATATTAAATCGATCTCCTTTTAGAGTTCAGTCCATCTTCTTTTAATGAAAACATCATAACATGCATCTGACAGTTACAAGGAAAAATTATACTTTGTGGTAATTTCTTAAAATGATAAATTTTCCTGATTTCGTAATATTAAATGGGTAAATGCAAAATTAAACTCCATATTTAGTCCACAAAGACCATCTTTGGCGGTGATGTAGTACATCGGGTGTTTGAGGCATAAATTGGTTGTTTCAGCTGAGCTTTTTGTTTAATCATTTTTAAACAGATCTTGAAAAAGAAAAATGTTAGTTTGCACTGATACGGAGAATCAGCAGCATGTCACTTCACTTCATTTATTGGATCGTTAAAGGCTGTCGAGTGTGTGAATCTTTTTGCAGACAGTTTCTCCAGCTCAGTGCTGGATTAAAGGCAAGCAGCAGTTTGAAATGAAATTAAAAGTGAGTGCCTTTTTTCACTCCTCCCTCGATCAGTGTCATCCAGTACACAAGTTAAAGAGAAAATTTTAACTGAATACCTCTGCTGCGAACCAGCTCCACAAAGCCTCCTTTCATTTGAATAAGTCTAAGCAGAATCGCACCAAAAGGAGGCTTTTTGAATTCCCGGAAGTTATGCTGCCTTGTTGCAGTAGCCATGACGAAGAGCAGCACACTCAGGCAAACCATTCTCCTCTTCCCTGAAGGAGTGATGAGCTTCAGTGGGGCCGACTGCTCGACTCTATGTTCGGCTGCTTCTTCTCCGTCCCATAACCGCTGAACCACCCGTTCAGCCGTTTGGTCAAACCGCCGTTCAGAATGTCCTGGATGTGCTGAACGATGAGATTTATTGCAACTGCGTTGAAAGACAGATGTTACATGGTTACAGATGGTCTCAGTTTGTAACTCTGTTTTACTGAGAGATACAAACTCATCATCCAAAAAAAGTTAATACCCCCAAAACTTACAGCTCATCTTTAATCATCAAAGGTCTAAGCTATTTTACAGAATAAAACGGCACAAAATAATGAAAAAATAAATGTAATTGTCTCTTTGTTTACCATAGCTACACTATTTCGCTTCTATGGCAGATATTATAAATTGTATATTTAAAAATATATATATTAAATGAATTGTACAGCCCATATTATATAGAAATCTTGGTCTGTTACTTCTTACAAAAACACATTATTTTTTTTGTGAGACTTGTAAGAATACATTTTAAAACTTAAGGTATGTTTGGGTTAATTACACTCACTGGCCACTTTATTAAGCACACCTGTCCAGTTGCTCGTTAACACAAATTTCTACACAACAGCAACAACACATTTAGACATAGAGACGAAGCAACATGCTGAAATATAATCAGGGGTCAGAATGGGGAAGGAAGGTGATTTATGTGACCGAGTGTGGAGTGGTTGTTCGTCCCAGACAGGCTGGTCCGAGTATTTCAGAAATTGCTGATCTACTGGGATTTTCCTAAGCAGCCATCTCTACGGTTTACAGAGAAAGGCAAAAATACTGATGGCACTGAGTGCCACGCGTGTGAGCAGGAAACTGAGGATACACCAAGCACAGGGCCACCAAAAATTGGACAATAGACGGAAAAACGCTGCCTGGAATAAAGTCACCACAGTAAGCCTGTTGTTCCATTCTTTGTATGTCAATGCTCCTGTTCCAAGTCAGACCTAAACAAATATTTCAAATATTATGTGTAGAAAATTAGACTACTGATCATCTGGAAAGAAGTCTCATGATCTAAAAATCACAATTATACCAAAGCCTGTAATGTTTTTATATGCATGTCTTTGCCACATCAACAAATGTTGTAGCAGATTTATGGCAAGAAACATTTTTACAATTAAAAAGCCACAGCGGCACATATACATATAAAACCTGACCAAGAAGCAATCAAGGGGAAATGGTCGGAGCAGGTGTGTCAGGAGAAAATCTTCAGAGAGCAGTGCAGTTTTCTTTTATAGCTTTCCTAAAACTAGACAAAGCTGTTTTGTCCTCACCTTGCTTCCTGAGTATGAAGACCACAATTCCCAGCAAGGAGATAAACACAGCTGCGTCCTTGCTGATAAACACTGTTGAGTCTCCAAAATTTGCTTCCACTAGATTTGTTTTTCTAAATAATCCGTAATGTAGTCTTTATGATGCACTTCCCAGGCAGACCCGCCCCCAGAACAACCAAAAAACTACTTACCAATGTTGTCAACTCCTCTCGGTATTATCACATCAGCATATTTCTTTGTCTAAACAAAGTCGAAAAGAAAAAAGAGCAAACATTTTATCTTTGACTCCATGTTCAGGGACAATCTGCAAATGTGCTAACAGAATATGGACTCACCGGCAGACAAAACTCTTCAAAAGCAGGCTTGACAAAGGTGATGTATTGGGCTAGAACGCTTTCCAAATCCCGTCCACGTTCACTGATGTCACGGAGCACTGAAGGAAAACGAGACAAGGGAGAAAACGTTTAAACTGCATAAAGTATTTTAACACTTTTGTATAATTTCTTCCTTTTTTCTATTAAAAAAGTGAAAAAAAAAGAAAAGATAATGAGTTAATTACTGAGTTGATCTATTGGTAGGTTGTTTAGCTATCTATAAGCAGACCCACTGTGTTTTCCCAGCTTCTAGTTTGGAGGTTAAGCCAAGAACCTGCTGTATGGTAGCAATTTTAACAGGAAAACAGAAAAGCTTGTTTCCTAAGATGCCAAACTAGCTTTAATTTTCAAGAGCCCTTCTTTGCAGCCCCCCTGCACCACGGGACCTCATTTTAAAAACAACTAATTCAATGAACCGTTACGTTCATCCCCCCGCCCCGTGCTTATAAACATAACAGATTTGTCTCGCCATGCGTCACCTCTCCGTGACAGACGAGTGTCTGCATCCGTATCCACGAACAGCTTCATGTGGAAAAAGTCTCGAATCTCCTGAGAGTAGAACATCAAGATGCCCTCAAACAGCACCACGTCAGCAGGGTACAGTGTCATGGTCTCTTCTTTCCTGACATATATTAAAACAGCAAGAAGGTTAAACAGCATCCACTGCAGTGAAAAATGATAAGAATGGCGATTGGAGAGATTAAAAAGCTTGCGAGTTATTCTGAAAAAAGGTCTTGAATTCTATTAAAGCTGCAGCACCCCGAGAATGTACTGAACCAAGAAATTATGTCTTGTTGCAAATGAATTTTTTTTCTTTATTTTAATTAACTTTAACAAAAATGAAATCTCAAATTTAAAACAATAAAAAAAAACTATAAATAAATAATTAACTTTTCATGTACTGTTTCACATTTGAACACTTTTACTACAAAGCGCACTCAGATTTTCCCACCTTCCAGGCAGTTATGGGCTTCCATTCATTTCACTATGATATGAAAATCAATTTGCCCACCACAGTAGATATAATGCATGTCTTATGTATTATGATGCTTCCATTGATGCTGCATCAGAGATCTCTTTGTGTAAGCTGAAACCTGCTGAAACCCCTTTTAATGTTGTGCCTGTATGACCAGTTAGTCACCTGGAATGGGAAACAAAGTCATAAACAGGAATGTGGACCGTTTTCCCCTCCTTGATGTCCCACAGGGTCGCGATTATGAGGTCATTGTCAAATGCATCTATAGAGAAGGAAAGAGCACAAGGTAGTTAAAACCAAAAGTCACATTTGGCATGAATGAACATGAATGCTTACGTTTCAATGCTCGAGCCCCCTCTGGCCCAGTGACTCAGCATGACTCACAAATGCAGAGGCGATGTACCTGGGTGGTCAAAGTTGAACTGGCCCTTGAGCGCCTTAGCCTTCTGTTCCGGGGTCAGGGCCCTGTAGAAGCAGTCCTGGCTGAGGATGGCCACTTGCCGCTGGTGGTGGTCGATCTCGTTCTGGCCCAGCAGCTCCATGATCTTACTGCACACCGACGACTGAACACAAACAAAGAATCAGAAACAAGTGATCCTCGTTACACGATTTAACACGGCCTGATATTTTTGCACTGAAACCAACATTTACTTACACTTGACGTCCTAATCATGTAAAAACACAGCATAGTCCATTACTGGAAATCATTGACGCCATTTCAGACACATAACAAATAACTGCAGTTTACTCCCTGTTCAGATAACATGTCTGGGAGAACAGGTGGTTCTGTGAGCAGTTACTCCTGTGGGAAAATAGAGGCATAACACCAGGAAGTTGAAGCCACAAACAACTGACTGTTGAACCACAACCACCTTCACCTAAGAAGTCAGCATACCGTCACCCATATGAATAATGTCAAGAGATATGCCAGTCTTGGATTCATGGAAATACAAGGCTAAATTAGTTAGCCAAACAAATCCCAACTAATTAAATGTAGGTCAAAAACTATTCTTATGATGAAAATGCAAAACATGTTGCTAATACAGAGAAGTGCTCCAAAACAGGGCCTCATAGCACCAATCTTCAAATACGTGTTGAAGATTAAATAAAAAGGACAAATGTACTTTATTTTATTTGAATACAATTTTCCCAACTTCAGAAGCTTGTTTTATGTTCTTATATGATAGTTTTTGTGCTTCGGTGAATGACTTTTTATATCCTGAATAACTGTTAAAACTTTTACGTATCATTTCAGGTTATTTCATGGATCTGCGCCTCGTTTCTTGTTAGATGTATTGATTTATGTAAACTTGAGCCAATCAAAATATGGGGCATTTTCTCAGATTTAGTATAAAAATGCTGTGCAATCCTGTCATAAACTGGAGCCCTGGTTCACCCTAGAGACTGTGTTTATTGTGATTATCCACTTTGCAACAAAATGTGACCATAGTGCAGCATATTCTGATCATCCAAGACAGAATACTGGAAACTACTGGGAACCTATAACATGCTGCACAATACAGAATGCCAAAGCACATATTTAGTCTGTCGTGGCACCAAAGGCGTCTATATTGTCAGTGTCAAGCAGGTCAGTGAAATGAGATAAAGTTAACATCAAGCGACTTTGAAACAGCGGATACATTGTGTGACATCAGAAAATCATTTAGAAAGCCCAATATAAAGAATAACATCAAAGCTGCAGCCTCCAATAGTGATAATCATGCATCCATCTGCTGCAGACAGCACAGTGCGTTAACAGTCAGTTTTTTTTCAGCTTTCTTTGTCTGCAAATGCATTTTACACTCCTCGCAGCCAGCGCACCCTGCGCAGCTGATGCTAATTATGACAAACCTCACTCCTCCTTTTCCTCTTTTCCATGATCTTCGCCATTCTTTACATCCCCTCTGGTTAAAAAAAAAAAGCATGAAAAACAAAATACGGGAGTCCTTCACGGAAGTTTGAAATCTCAACATCAATCTGGTTTCAATGGGGGGGGGAAATGACAGTAGTGTTGACAGTGCACGTTTTCTGATTTGACATGCAGTACTGCGGCCTGCGTAACTTTCACTACTGATCAACACAACAACCAGGCCGAGTGACTAAGTAATGATTTTAAACTAAACTTCTTTTTTCCGAGGAAGAATACGTTTCATTTCTTAGTCCTGCCCTCTTCATCCCAAACGCATAATCTAACACAACAGATATTTAAAAAATAAAATAAAATCAGACGCCTCCAAGAAACAATCCAAAGGAAAAAAAGAAGAAGAAGAAAGGGTTTATAATATAAAAGCCAACCTTCCCGCTGGCTGTCCCTCCGGCCACACCGATGAGGAATGGCTGCCGAATATTTGAGTCATTTTCGGCTTGGTCACCTGGCTTTGTCTCGCTGTCTCCTGCCATGTTTCATCTGCAGCGCGCACCGTACCTCTACGCGGGGGAGTGCGCGCTCCTCCCATTTGATGATGGTGAAGTTGGTGGTGATGATGACGTTCAAGGGCAACAAATCGAAGATGAGGATGCTGATGATGAAATCGCTGACAGGTAGTAGCGGGTTCCTTTTTTTCTCTTTTCTTTTATAAATTTTACTTGTGCAGCAATTTAACATTATTAAAAACACTGACTGTTTTTATTTGAGTTAAACAGATGTCAGTAAGCTGACTAGTACTCTAAACCTTGAACACGTGGATTAATCAGCACACACACAAAAAAAAAAAATCCAATCATTTTGATGAAACATAAACTGTTTAAAGTGTAGAGTGGTGCATGGTGGTTAGTTCTCTCGTCTCACAGCAAGAAGTTCCTGTGTTTTCCTTCAAACGATCCATCTTCTTCCCATGAAGAAGCATCCTTCCACACTTTAAAATAGGGATGTTAGACATAAGGCCCTGGGGCCAGAATTGGCCTAGCAAAGGCTCAAATCTGGCCCACTGGATGGATGTCTTTAGAAAATGTGAAGGAAGTAATTAATTTTTGGACATTTGAATGAATGCTAATAAGTTTTGCAGCTTTTCCTACTGATAAGGAACTGCCCCTTGGTATACATCCTTGGTATACATACACCAGAGTAATAGATAAAGAATTAAATAACAGAAAGGTTCAACTTTCACCATTGACTATAGAAACATGTGTTTTTACACTGGATCTGCAAAAAAAGGGGCATTTTCTGTGAATTAACAGAGACTTTCTTTTTTAGCTGATGAGCTACCAGGATTGTTTTTCTGTAATTTCATACTTTTATTTCTAGCAAGTTAAGCCAAAATAGTCTTTCTTCCATTAATGAGAGCAGCATTTCTTTAGCATGCGGAAAAACTAAGTTGCACTGTTGCAATTACTCTTCTTTTTCTCATATTAAGATAGTTCTTGTTTAGTATTAAGATATTAAATGTTTATTTAAACTTATTTTCACTGACAGAAAGGGGAGTTTCACTGGTCTGGCCCTCTTAAGATCAAAGTGAGCTTGTGACCCGTTATGACAATGAGTTGAAATTCCTGCTTTAAAACCATGCACGTTGGCTAGATTACTTAGTGATTCGAAACTGACTGTAGGTGAGAATGTGAGTGTGAGTGATTGTTTCTCTTTTTGTGTTTGTCCTGTGATTGATTGGCAATCTTACCAGGGTGAAGAAAATGGATGGATGAACAGTTTTGGGTAGTGTGATATTAGCAAACATGATTCAGATGCAAAAAATGAACAAGTTGGCTACAAGATGGAGGAAGGTGGAATGTTACATTTAATATTTTAGGTAAGTGTAATAGCCTGAGACTCAGGAATCATGGAGACATGTTTAGCTCACGGCTGTACTTTATTCGGGGAACCGGGACATGAGCCCCCACAGACCGGAAAACACCAACAACCACTGTTGCCCCCTAGTGGACCCAACCCGGCCACAACATAACAGTAAGTATGAAGAAATTTGGACAGTTATGAAAAAATATGGCAACATGGAAGGGCATCTTTATAGAAAAAACTCCAAGACTGTCCTTTAAGTACAATTTTGACCACGTGGTATGGAAATGTCCAAGAGTGTCGACTATTTTTAAAAGAAAAATCTCTCTGCATTGTTACATATTTTTGTGTATGTATATGCATTTTTTCCTTTCTTTCTTTTTCTTTTTTTTTTGGGCTCGGTCGGATGAACCGGAAGTGCTTTTTCGTGGTCTGACCTCTGCAGTAACGCTGACAGGGCTGTATGAAGCTGAAACTCAGTTCAGCGGAAGGTGGTCAGGGTTTATCTTCTGATATAAAGTAAATACTTTTCCTCTCTACGGCCTGGAAAACGGGACTTTGACACCATGAGTACCATGTTCGCAGACACCATTTTGATCGTCTTCATCTCAATTTGTACAGCGTTGTTAGCCGAAGGTGAGCCAAATCTGTCTGACAGGTCGAGGCAGGCGTTTTACCGTGCTCCAGAAAACACTATTATAGCTCAGAATTTTACATTACTCCGGATTATATGGTAGGGAAACGTCTTCAATGTTATTAATATTCATTAATTCGCAATTTTGTTGCTTTTGTTGACCTGTACTTTGTTAATGACTGAATACAGCTTAACGTTTGTGTTTTCCGGTTAATTTCGCAATAAAAGCCTGAACTTACGTTTGAGACGCTTTCCTCGGGGAGAATATTGACTTCCTCGCTATCTACATTAACAATTTGAAAAAGATAAATAAAAAAAATATTTGTTACAATTTAATTTTGTCTAAATGTTTAGTTTAAATACGGAAGTAAGACATTATTTAACCACATTTGTGTATGATTTACATTCCAGAGTAGAAGTAGAAGTCTTTTTGTTGTATTTTGTCAGCCTATTAGAGCGAGTGATGAAGAGAATAAAGAATTTAAAGATGGGTAGTCCAGAAGACATACCTGTGGCAGTATGGAGATGTTTAGAGGGGAGAGAGGGCAGTGGACTTTTTAACTACATTGTTTAACACAATCTTAGAAAGTGAGAGGATGCCTGAGGAATAGAGAAGACGTTTACTGCTGCCAGTTTTCAACAACAAGAGTGATGTGGAGAGCTGTAATAACTGCAGAGAGATAGAGTTGATGAGACATGCCATTAATCTATGGGAAAGAGTTGGTAAAGCTAGTCTAAGAAGAGAACTGATCGTCACTGAGCTGTGTGGACCGTAGAGGAGGTCCATGGATAGAGTGAAGGAGGAATGCAGAGGGTTGGTGTGACAGAAGAGGATCCAAAGCTTATTGGATACTGTGGCTGCAGAGATTTCTTCTAATTCAGGAAAAGGTTTCAGAAATGTGCAAAAACTTCACATATTGATCAGTGTGAAATGTTGGAAACTTCAGTGGCAGTTTTCAATGTTTTTTTTTTATTATTATTATTTTTATTTAAACAATCGTATTTTCTCCTCAGGGATTACCTGGGTTTTAGTGTATCGGACTGAAAAGTACAAGAGGCTAAAGGCTGAAGTGGAAAAGCAAAGCAAAAAACGTAAGTGACTCAAGTGTTGTCTTGTTAACTTGCTATTTTTTTCAGATTGTTAAAAGATTAATTTTGTCCTCTCTGATACTAGTTGAGAAGAAAAAGGAAACCATAACTGAATCTGCTGGACGCCAACAAAAGAAGAAGATTGGTAAGAACCCTGTAAACAAACCGGTGTTCTGCTTTTATGATCAGCCCTTCTCCTCTGGATAACAGTGTTTTGTGAATGATTGTGTTGCAGAAAGGCAAGAGGAGAAGCTGAAGAACAACAACAGAGACCTGTCTATGGTGAGAGATGTTTTGTTTCCAGTTAATATGCAGCCCAGGCTTAATGTCTGATACTGCGGTTGTCTAGTTATCGTAGTTTAGCGAGGTCATTCCATTTAAAGTCAACTGAATCTGAAAAAAGTTCCCACACAAACCCTTCAGAATGACCATTTCGTTTTCATTTCAACAACTGTAGCATATTTTTTGTTCTTAAATCAGTTGATAGGCGGGTCAAAACTTTGCCCGCTGATCATTCCAGTCAAACCTTATATATTTTAATTTAAGTGTTTATGGTTAAATGTATGTGTTTTAAATCCTGAGTGTTTGTTTTGTAGGTACGGATGAAATCCATGTTCGCCATTGGTTTCTGCTTCACAGCTCTCATGGGCATGTTCAACTCCATGTAAGTTACTGCAGGGTAAAATACTGTTTCACATTTTGTTAAAAAGCTTTCTCTTTTCATAAAAAAACCAAAAAAACATCAGGAAAATGTAAGAAAGTAACTTGTAACTTGTCCAGTCCATTGTTTTAAACAAGTTCCCTTTTTGGCTTTTTATGTTACGTTCAGTTTCGATGGAAGAGTTGTGGCCAAATTGCCATTTGTGCCACTGTCGTATATCCAGGGACTGTCACACCGCAACCTGCTGGGCGAGGATTACACCGACTGCTCCTTTATTTTCCTCTATATCCTCTGCACCATGTCCATCAGACAGGTAACGTCTATACTTTTATCGTATATCAGTGGACATACTCACCAGGAACGAGTCTGACTTATTGCTGGCAATATGGACAGAGCTTTCGATGCAGCTGTACAAGGACTAAATACTGTTACTCAGATTCAGCATAAACACCTCCAGAGGATATTATCTGGTTTCCACAGGGAGACCAAGGCAGTTTAGTTAATTTAAGTAACATGCTGTGTTCTCTACTGCCACCCTTAGGACAAATTCTGTATTGTTTGTTGAATACACATCCAACTGGTGTTAGCAGGAAACTGTATGTGTAGAATAATATACAGCAATATATCAGGGTTAATATCGTGCATACTAAGTGTTATCAAATGTATATTCTGTGCTGGTTTGGCTTTGTTTTAGAGTTTCTGCTGTTTTTTTGTTTTGTTTTTTCCTGTAGAACATTCAGAAGATGCTCGGTCTTGCACCCTCCAGAGCTGCAACCAAACAGGCTGGAGGCTTTTTAGGACCTCCTCCACAAGCAGCTAAGTTTTCGTAATCAGCATCCCAGATGTCCCTGCACTACTGCCTGCATTCATAGCGCCCCCACCAGCGCACAGACAGAACTGCTCCTGCTGAGGTTAAAAGTCTTACCCGTTGCAGCTACAGTACCACTACTTTGTTTGATTTCTTATTCATTTTGTTGTTTATTTAACATTAAACATTATAACTGTTTTGGTTAGAAATTATAGGAAAATTATAGTTCATTCTGTTGATTATTAAAGGTTACAAATGTCAGCTGTGCATTTAGCAAAATTCATGGAGTGTTTGGAGATTTTAAATTAACGATTGACACAGTAACATCTGATCCAGTTTCAGTATTATTGTATGTCATTGTGTACTGTTGTGTCATGCATATTAATAAAGTTTTATGATTAGATTTCAGGCATGTCTTTTTTTTTGTTGTTGTTGTTTTTTTTTTGTCCCTTTGTACTACCATCTAATTTAAAGGGAAGCTATGGAGTGAAACTCATTTGAGTGAACAAGATATTTTTAAGGGAAAACAAACAAGAGTATGCAGATGCTGCTGAACTAAATCAATCAGATCTTCTTTTTTTTTTAATTGTCAGTGATTAAAAGTTGAAACAAAAAATTGTGGGATGTAGCACAAAAACTATCCTTCCCATTTAAAATCTTACTAGTTATTGTCAAGTAATTTGAAGCCCATTAGATCATGAAGAAAAGTGTTTACTGAAGTTGTACATTGAGTAGGATGATGGTTTTCCCTCCCCATCGACTTCTATATGCAGTAACTGGCTTCTTTATGCATCTTCAGGAGTCACTTCCTGCTGACTTTAAGAAAACGTGCAGGTTTAAAGCACCAATCAGAAGCCACGGTCATGTTTTGCATACAATCTGAGGTCCCGAAAAGTGAACTCTGGGATATTACATTACAGAGCAGGTCTCCACCTTATTAAATTATCAGTGCATTCAGTTTTGCACGGGTAAACTCCACACATGCTGCGGATACATTTCATGGTTGTATGAAACAAGCAAGATGCCACAATCTGGGCAGAAATTAAAGGAAAAGAGCAAAAACATCAAACATCAGTTCTTGCTCCTTTCATAAATTTGCTAACAAGTAGATAAATACATTAATGAAATTCTCAAAGTATTTTAAACACTTAAAAATAGTCTGAACAGTACTTTTATATAGAGCTTTTTAATCCTGCTCTGATTAACACAAATCTCTCATTTATAATGTCTTTAATTCTGCTGCTGGATATTTTAATCTTTGCACCCGTTACACTGCCAGTATTAACTAATAACAATAATCTTGTTTTAAAACCAGACCTGCATAAATTTTTACGGTTGTTTTTTTGACCTCTACTCGGAGTGTGTATCAGAAGAAGCCGAACGGGGTGGGAGCATGGAGGACATGAAGGAGGCGTGGTCTTCTGGCTTCTGGCTGCGTGAAGGTGATTAGCGTCTGCCTTCATTTCCAGTCCTTCTGCGGGAGCATAAGCGGTAAAACTTCAGCTACTTTTACTTGTCTGCTATCATATTTAAAATCTGCGCGCGCTGCTTGTCTTGTGCAAGTTTAGCTAACTTAATGTCCGTGCTAGCTTCACGTTAGCAAAGGGAGCGACCAGTTTCGATCACTTGTCCTAAGTTGCGCATCTGTTTTATAACTTTGCTACATAATTCCCTGCAGGCGCTTTGTATCTGGAAATGGCCCAGTCAACCCTCGACTCGATGCCCGGAGCCTCGACGGGGACCGTGGTTGTCACGGAGCCTCTGAACTTCTGGGGTGGAAAACGAGTGAAACCCAGGGAGGAGAAAAACGCTGAGCCCGTGTTTGAGCCTGCAACTGGTGAATATACTGCTCTTTAAAATCTGCTTTAGCCTTAGTGCTCCTGCTAAGGACACGTATTCTGGGGAAAACAAGTGACGGTGGTTTAAAGGCCTGCAGTTCTTCTGAAATATATTTGAAACGCTCAGATTCTGCTCAGACTTCTGTTAAGTATTGTAACATAGACATTTTGCCTTAACTATGTGCAGACTAGTAGACAGGCTAGGCTGTTTTTTTTCCCTTTACTTGATATTAGTATAAAGTTAACTGGATTTCATGCTTTCAGGTTATAAAGGTTAGGGATATGCACAGTAATGACAGGCAGGCATAAACATTTCTGAAGATTAAACAATGCAAGGGTCTGTTTTACATTTTAATGTTGCACAAAGAAGATCACTACTGTTAGTGAGGGTGTTTTTACTGATTCAGGTTAAAAATGTCAATTGTTAGAAATTGAAAAGAGATTTGATACAAAAAAAAACAAACAAAAAAAAATAGAAAAAAAGAAAAATGCATGATGTAGAGCTCTGTAACCTGGTGTTCTTCTGGTCTCTGCAGGCCGGGTCCTGTGTCAGATGGTGCCCTGTGGGGCTGAGGAGGTGGACGAAGCCATACAGAGTGCCTATGCCGCCTACCAGAAGTGGAGCAAGATGGCAGGCATGGAGAGGGCTCGGGTGATGTTGGAGGCTGCTCGCATTATCAGGGTGAGACGGCCAAGCTGTTGTGTAATAACCACCAGCAGTCCAGGAAACTGTCTAGTTCAGTGTTTGTGCAATATAAATTGGACTTGACTGTTGGAAGCCTGCAATAAGACATTAGTTATTCATTAAAATGCACCCCTCCCTTCTCTGCTGGCCTACATTTGAACCAATTTAACCTTTTGTGTGTCTCTATTGTCTCTCGGTCATTGCATAATCTTAAAACAAGACATCTTGTTCCACAAAATTACCGATGAGTGTCAATTAAAATAGTTCCATGCTTTTTTCCCCCCTTTATGCATGTTAAAAAAATAGGAAAGGAGGGAAAAAATTGCAAAGCTGGAAGTGATCAACAATGGGAAATCCATCATTGAGGCTCTGGTGGATATTGACATTGCCTGGCAGAGCATTGAGTACTATGCTGGCCTGGCTGGGACACTTGCGGGTGGGTGCACCAATGCTTCTGTGTTTGTCAAAAGGTGCAAAAACCTCCGTTTGGTATTGTTTTTAACATTGTGCTGTCATTTTGGTGCAGGCCAGCACATCCAGCTCCCTGGAGGAGCATTTGCTTACACTAGACGGGAGCCACTTGGTGTGTGTGTGGGAATCGGTGCATGGAACTACCCTTTCCAGATTGCATCATGGAAGTCTGCTCCTGCTCTGGCATGTGGTGAGTTTTATAACAGCATGTGTATCATCTGCTGTCAGTAATCTACACAACAGAGGATTGCGACATATAGGAGAGCAGGGGACTGAAACAAGACAGACTAGAGAAGACATACTTTTTCATAGATGTGGGGGGGAGGGGGCAGAGACAAAACGGCAAATGTCCCTCTTTGTCTTAACAGAGAACAGGTTTATATCTTTTTTTTTTTTTTAAAGAAAAACAAAACAAAAAAAAACAGTAGGACATCCTCAGTGAGCAGTAATTGGTGAGGGTCCATTAACAAGAAGAGCCATCAGCTTCAACTTGCTGCGAGTGTGAGAGGCAAGAAAAGAGTGGAGAAAAACAAAAATGAGAGAGGCAAAAGATTGGCAGTTTAAAATGGGAAGAGCCTGCTAAAGATAATGTAGCAGAGCCACAGAGCCTCTGTCACATCACTGATGAACACTAGTCCTATCAATCCACCTGTTGTACAGCTTGTTCCTGTCTGTTTGTCTTGTCTCGTGACCATTCACAAAGATAGCTTTGCAGGATTTAAATTTGGGTTGGGTTTTCAGGTAATGCCATGGTATTTAAACCCTCTCCAATGACTCCGGTGACTGCTGTCATCCTGGCTGAGATCTACAAAGAGGCTGGGGTACCTGATGGGCTTTTCTGTGTGGTCCAAGGTGGAGCAGAGACCGGCAGCTTGCTCTGCCATCATCCAAAAGTCGCTAAAGTCTCTTTCACGGGGAGTGTTCCTACAGGCAAAAAGGTACAGACCAGTACAGCATTGTTTCCCACACATGGACTGTAGTTGGGCTGCCCAGATACACTGAACTATTATTATTATTATTATTATTATTATTATTATATATTTTATTTCATTTATTTATGTTTTGTTTTGTTTTTTCAACCAGGCTGTAAACTGAATTTAGTGCTGTGGACTTGGACATTTAAACATAGGAATTTAGGATGCTCCCTTTTGGACTCACTTATTCGGTATTTATACTCCTGTGGGGAAATCTACACCGTAACTATATTGGAACCACAAACCCCTCTAAAATCCTACAGTGCGACCTGATTTGCACCTCCCTAAAAATGTAGTGTTATGGAAATTTTAACAATAACCTGCAAACACCTCGGTGAGCATTAGTTGAAGTGAGTTTAATAACATATTTCAATATGAAGAGAACCACTCCA